>NC_081318.1:13088910-13391940 GCF_026419965.1 Kogia breviceps | reverse complement strand
AAAATTCAAATGATATAATCAAAATTATGTAATGAACACTGTTAAAAATGAGAGATTTGCAAATAATTAAGTTTATTATTTATGCTTTCTCACCTTCAATTAAATTTTCTCATCCAGAGATCAATATCTTGATATTTTTTTCTCAGACCAAATTTTCATTTAAAATTACTTGTTTATACAAGTAACTCCTTCTCCTCCAATTACTCTTACATGATACTGTTTACTTCCTTCACAGCATTTATCACAATCTGAACTTATCTTGCTGTTATGATTTTTCAGGCCTAACATTTGATATACTACATCACACTGTCACTCTTCCACTGAAAAAAACCATGATGTCATAGGTCTCATTTGCTTAAAAAGTTCTGCAGTGGCAACAAAGGTAAAAAACAGATGGAGAAAAATGAGTCTCAATCAAAAGCTCTTCCAAGATGGGGAGACCTTATCCTCATTAGAAAGAAAAGGGGACAGGTGATGGTGCTGGCGGTGGAGCTCAGGGCTTCAGTCCGGTATTTAGTGCACAGATAAGGTGTTGCTCTTTGAAAAGACATTCTGTCTCCTTTGAAATTAAAAACAACAATAACAACAAATGGATGGTATACATGAAAATACGGAGGCAGGATGAAGTTATAAGATGGGAAGATAAAGGTATTTCTTGATGGATAGTGTCAATCCTTTCAACAAATCTGATACAAAGAAATACAGCAAGAATAAGGTAGACAGAAATGTAACTAGAGGGTTGAAGAGAGAAAATTTCTGACCAGGAAAGTACTAGATAATTAACAAGATATAAATATGATGGCTGAGCTAGTGACATAACCATAAACAGCATAAATCTATTATAGGCCAAAGTTGCATATAGCTGCAACTTGAAATAACACTACTTTATTCTTTTTTGTGTGTGGTATGCGGGCCTCTCACTGTTGTGGCCTCTCCTGTTCAGGAGCACAGGCTCCAGATGCGCAGGCTCAGTGGCCATGGCTCACAGGCCCAGCCGCTCCGCGGCATGTGGGATCTTCCTGGACCGGGGCACGAACCCATGTCCCCTGCATTGGCAGGCACAGTCTCAACCACTGCGCCACCAGGGAAGCCCACTTTATTCTTGTGTAATCCTTTATTGTTTAGAAATTGCTTTACTAATGTATATCTCATTTAATGAACTCTTTCTGTAACACCTCTGTAACAAAAGCAGCAAAAGAACAGAAATCCAGGTCTACATAATGGAAGGTTGGAAAGAAAAGAGACTTTAATTTCCCAGATGGAAAAATGGGATAGGTATCATACCTCATTCCCTACATAATATTCCAGAGTAATTGCTACCCTATATAATTCTATATAGGCTGACACTAAACCATAATTTCCTAAGCACCAAACAGTTACAATGGAAGGCGCCAACAACCACATAACTGCTTGAGGGTAAGGAAGGGAACAAGAATAAACTGACTTTGCTACAGATGATGCAAAAGTCTATCCATTACATAGGACAATTAAATTAGACCTCCTTCTTACCTTTCGAAGATGTTAAGTAGAACCTTTTACGTTTATAAAAGTAGCAGGAAAGAAAAAACATGCTATAAACTAAATGAATATCAGTCTCTTGATAGGTTTGTTAAGAGTCTCCTTCCTTGTAAAAGAAAAAGTGTCCATCTACAGACTCAATTTAATCTTAAAGCTGGCAAATCATCCAGTAAAATTTGTTCTCTACACTGCTTCTTCCAAGGTCTTATCCAAGATTCAACTTTTCAACATTCTTTTTAGACCATAATATGATGCCCCGAAAGGAAATACAATGCTCTAGATTTGATGTGATCAACACGAACTAGAGTGAGATTCTCATCTTCATCCTCCCCTTAAATGTAAGACCTGAAACCATAAAACTCCTAGAAGAAAACATAGGCAGTAAGCTCCTTGACTTTGGACTTGATGACAAGTTGTCTGGGTCTGACACCAAAAGTAAAGACAACAAAAGCAAAAACAAACAAGTGGGACTACACCAAACTAAAAAGCTTCTGCACAGCACAGGAAACCACCAACAAGATGAAAAGGCAACCTACCAAATGGGAGAAAATATTTGCAAATCATATATCTGATAAGGGGATACCCCCAAAATATAAAGTACTCATACAACTCAGTAGCAAAAAACCCAATCTAGTTTTAAAAATAGACATTTTCCCAAAGACATACAAATGGCCAACAAGGTACATACATGAAAAGGTGTTCAACATCACTAATCACCAGGGAAATGCAAATCAAAACCACAATGAGATATCACCTCATATCTGTCAGAATGGCTATTATCAAAAAGACAAGAAATACCAAGTGTTGGTGAGGAGTAAAGGGAATACTTATGCACTGTTGTTGGGAATATAAATTGGTGCAGCTGCTATGGAAAACGGACTGCAGGTTCCTCAAAAAATTAGAAACGGAATTGCCATATGATGTAGCAATCCCACTTTTGGGTGTATATATATATATATATATATATCTCCAAAAAAATTTAAATCAGGATCTCAAAGAGTTATTTGCACTCTCATGTTCACTGCAGCATTATTCACAACAACCAAGACATGGAAACAACCTAAGCGTCCATGAATGGATAAATAAAATGTAATACACACATATATACACATAGGAATAAGCCATAAAAAAAGAAGGAAATCCTGTCATTTATGACAACATGGATGGATCTCGAGGGCATTATGCTAAGTGAAATAAGTCAGAGAAAGACAAATACTGTATTTGGAATTTGGAATCTCAAAAAACAGAAAAACGAAAACAAAACCCAAATTCATCTTCATCTTCCTTACAGCGGGAAAAAGTGTTTCTCGCGCCAGCCATTACTATTACAGCAGCCACAGTCGCTCTACTGACTCCAATTAAAATTATATTCAATTACAGCCCTAGAGAGTTGTTGTTCTTGCATTGCTCCTACAAAACCATTTTCCTCATCCAAAATTTGTATACTTCTCTTTTTTGGACTTGGGTAAGATTTCATATTTTGTAGACATGACCTGTAATTTCAGCTTATTAAAATTTTAGTTTTCACTAAAAAATAAGTTATAAAAGATCAGCATGCTAATGATGCCCTCATCTAAGTTATCTGTAAATATGCAGTCATATTCAAGAGGAGGACAAAAGTCTCCTAGCTTAAGAGCTTCAGGTATGACAATACAGTTATGAACCTAGTTAAATTCTTCATGTTTGTTACATATCTCCTCCATCTTATCCTCAAGAATATCATGAGAAATATTATTCAAATACCTTGCTGAAATTCAAATACTATGCCTACACCATCTGCAGGTGCAGGCATTTACCAGTCTAGTCTATTTATAAAAGCCTCAAGTATCTCTCACTCAAGTTTGCTGCTATTTTCTTGTATTTTCTACTATTTCTAAAACCAAACGACTGGCCTACACAGACATTAGCACTTCAGTCCTCTTTCATCTAATGCTACACAATTTCAAAAAAGTTCATCAGTCTTCACACAGCAAGCTAAATCTCTCCTCTGACACCAATAGAGAATTTAGCAGTTGACTGGACTGGTATGTGTGACGGTGGTGACAAGGTGTTATTTTATCCAAATACAGTTTCAAATTCTGGTCTCCCTTCTACTTTGTTGCCCTCCAAGCCCTCATAATCACAATGTGGAAAGTGAGCGAGACTGAAGGGAATGCCATTCTGCTACTCCTGTGTACTCAGTAATCACCACTTTAAAATAATTAAAATCCTTAATACATGGAGTTCACACATTTTCCAGTTGTGCTTTATAGTGGCCTAAATTCTATTTTTACTTAGATTTTTCAGTTTCTCTCGCATTAAAAAAATCAGATTTATTGAGAGGTATAACTAGTATACAACACAAAATGCACCCAATTTTTATGCACAGTTTAAAGGGTTTTTCACAAACACATATACATATACTTGTCTAAAGACCAACCACAATGAAGATGGATATCCATCACCGCTAGAAGTTTCTTCACACATTTCTGCAATTAATAACACCCACCCTAGGCTCAGGCAATCACTGATATTGATTTCTGTCACTAGCTATTAGTTTTGCCTTTTCTAGAATTTCACATAAATGAAAACATATGGCTTCTTTTGCTCAGCATGATCCTGAGATTCACACACTGGCTGCATGCAGTATTAAGAGTGTACAGATATACCATAACTTACCCAGTTACCTGTCAGACATTTGGGTTGTTGTGTTTTTTGGCAATTATGAATAACATACTATAAACATTCATGTACAAATCTTTGTTGTTGACTTGTTTTCATTTCTTTTGGGGAAATAAGTAGGATTAGAATTGCTCATATGGTAATTTTAATTTTAAAAGAAACTGCCCAAGTGGTTGTACCATTTAAGATCCTCTCCAGCAATGTGTAAGAATTCTGGTTACTCTGCATCCTTGCTAATAAGCCTGGTACTGTTGGCTTTGATTATACGCATTCTAGCAGGTGTGCAGCGGAACCTTGTCTATTTTAATGCCTAACATATTGAACATCTTTGCATTGCTTATTTGCCATTCTTTTATATTCTTTAATAAATTACTTCAATATTTTGCCCATTTTTTCACTGGGTAGTTTGTCTTATTACTGAGTTGTAAGAGTCCTATATATGCTTTGGATACAATTCTTTCACCAGATAATGTATCTTGCAAACAATTTCTTCAAGACTGTGGCTTGTCTTTTCATTTCCTTAACAATGTCTTTCAAAAAGCAAACGTTTTGAATTTTGATCAAGTCCAATTTACAAATTTTTTCTTCTATGGTTCTTAATTTTTGTGTCCTAAGAAATCTTTGCCTATCTTTGGGCTACAGTGATTTTCTCCCGTATTTCTTCTAGAAGTTTTAGATGTTCAGCTTTTAGTCTTAGGTCTGTGATCCATTTTGAATGAATATTCATGCCTTGTATCAGGAAAGGGCTATTTATTTATCCTATATGGATATACAGTTGTCCCAGCAACACTTGTTGAAAGGACTATCCTTTCTCCATGAATTGCCCTAGCATCTTGGTTTAAAAAAAAAAAAGAAGACAACGGACCAAAGACATAATAGATATATTTGCAGGCTTTCTTTCCTCTTTTGTTGACTCACGCATCTATCCTTATGCCAATAGCACAGTGTCTTGATTACTGTGGCTTTATAGAAAGTTTTGAAATTTCACACTAAATGTCCTTCAACTTTGTTCTTTTTCAAAACTGTCTTGACTATTCGAGCCACTGCATTTCCATATACATTTTAGGATCAACTTGTGAATTTCTACAAAAAGTCCTGCTGAGACTTTGACTGGGACTGCACTGAACCTATAGATTCTATAGATCAATTTGGAAAGAACAGACATCTTAACAATATTGAGTTTTCTAGTCCATGAATATGATATTTGTATGTCTTTTTTGTTTCCTAGCTGGGATCTGCATTAGAGAGGGTATAATCTCTCTTTGGAAAATATTCTCATCATAGTTTCTTAAGTACAACACTGGCCTGAAGAGAATAAATGAGAATGTATTGTAAACATGGAATATCATGATATTGATGGAAGAGCAAAAACTATGCTGTTCTCTCTTTTTAAGTTCACTTGAAACATTCACAAGCCCAAATACATAAAATCAGAAGCATGATATTTGTTTATTTATAAGAGCAAGACAGCTCAATGTAGGAAAGGATAGATATTTGAACAAATGTTGCTGGGACAACTGGATACCTGTATGAGGAAAAAAAAACTTCAATCCTTACCTCATACCAGTTTGAAGTGGGTTGAAGAACTAAAAGTAAAAGCAAAAACTGTAAAACTTCTATAAGAAAACAAAGAATTACTATCACCCTCTTGTACACGTAAAGCATTTTCAAGTTCTCAGGATATTTTTACATCACTTGGTTTTATAACCTTTGTGTTTCTTTGTGAGGCAAGCAAAAAGGCAATAATTTCACCTATGCTGATGGGAAAACCAGAGCCCAGAGGACCTAAGTGACATGACCAGAGAGGCATAGTGGAAAGGGCATGGGTTTTGAGTGTACAGATTTCGCTTTGAATTCCTTATGCTGATGGGAAAACCAGAGCCCAGAGGACCTAAGTGACATGACCAGAGAGGCATAGTGGAAAGGGCATGGGTTTTGAGTGTACAGATTTCGCTTTGAATTCCAACTGTATCACTTACTAGCCATATGACCTTGGGTACATGACATAATCTCTCTAAGCTTTGGATTCCTAACCTGTAAAATGGAGATAATAATTATGTTCACCTTCATAGGTTTTTTCTTTCATTTATTTAACACATATTTATTGAAAGCCCACCATGTGCTAAGCAACAACTGTTCTAAGTCTTGGAGATAAGGCAGAAAATCCCTACCCTCAAGGGGCTTGCATTTTCGTATAGAAGAAAATAAAAAAGATGTATGAGTAGAATATACTGTATTCTATAGGTGGGAGACAGAAAATGCTAAGTTGTAGGGGGCTGTAATTTTAGGCCAGGGAGGGCCTCTTTACAAAGGACATTTTGGGTAAAGAGTCAAAGGAGGGGAGGGAGTCATGCAGATATGGGATAAGAACACAGCAGGCACAGAGGGACTAGCAAGGGTAAAGTCCTACAGCAGGTGTGTACTTCCCATGTTCTAAGAATGGCAAAGAAGGCAGATGGCTTGGAACAGGAAGAGCAAGAGGGAGAAGAGTAGTTAATGAGCTGAGAGAGGTAGTAAAACAGGCAGTGGGGGAGGGAGGGTTGTGGTGGTGGTCACATTACAAGGACTATTATAAGGACTTCGGCTTCCTTTCTGCATGAAATGTGAAGACACTGGAGGAGCAGAGGAGCAACGTAATCTGACCAAAGCCTTCAAAGGACCACTCTGGCTGCTGTGCTGAGAGTAAACCGAAGGTGGGTAAGGGTGGAAGCAAGGCACTCATCCAGCCAAGAGATAACTGTGGCTTGAATCAGGGTGAGAGCAGAATAGGTGATGAGAAGTTGTAAGAGTCTAGATATACTTTAAAGATAGAGCTAACAGAAGCTGATTAATAGATTGGTTGTATGGTATGAGAAAAAGAAAGGAGTCAAAAAGTAAGTACAAAATGTCAGGCATAAGCAGCCTAAGAACAGAGTTGCCAGTTACTGAGATGAAAAGACTGCTGGAAGGGCAGGCTTGAGGAAAAAGATCAGGACCTCAGAATTAGACACGTTAAATTTGAGATGCCCATTAGACAATCAAGCGATGTGGAGCACACAGTTAGATATGACAGTCTGGAGTTCAGAGGAAATGAACTGGCTGGAGACTGGCATAGAAAAGGTAATTAAATGGTATTTTAACTCATGAAACTGGATGAGATTACCGAAGGAACGTAATCCCTGGACTATTCCAATATTTAGAGAGGTTAAGGAGTTGAAAAAGAACTAGCTGAGAAGGAGCAGATAGTAAGGAGAAGAAAAATCAGAATATGATTTAAAATAGTGCTTCTCAAACTTTAGTATGCATACAAATCACTTAGGGATCCTGTGAAAATGCAGTCTTCAATTCCGTAGATCTGGGATGGTGCCTAAAATGTGTCATTTGAAAAGGCTCCCAGGTGGTAGAGTTTAAAGGATTAAGAAGAGGTTTCATGAAAAAGAGTGTGATCAAATGCATTATATATTTCTGATGGGTCAAAAAGATGGAGGACTGAGTATTTAACCACTGGATCTAGCAACATGGTAATTATCTTATTCAGAGATATTTCAGTGAAGTGTCAGGGGCAAAAAAGCCTGATTGGAGTGGAGTCCAAGAAAAAAGGAGAGGGAAGAAAATTAGAGAGTGCATATCAACAACTCTGTTGAGAAGTTTTACTATAAGAGAAACAAGAGGAATGAGGTGATAGCTTCAGAGGGAAGTGGATCAAGGAAGGGACCTCCACAACTTGTTTATTATGAAAATTTTTCATCATAGAGAAAAATTAAAAGAAGAGTACAATAAATGCCCTGGTGCCCTCCACCTAGGTTCAACAATTGTCAGCATTCTTCCAAATGTGCATGATAAGAAAGATGTTTTAAAATGGGAGAAAATCCGATGATGTACAGGAGAGAGCCACTCAAAAGATGTCAGTGAGTAGGAGAAAGGGGATGGAATCTAGTGCACAAAATTGAAGGACTGGCTTTTACTCTTAGTGATAAGACAGAAACACTGGGCATGGATGTAGGTAGGTAGGTAGGTATTGTGGTGGGTGCTTCAGATTTTCTTAATGAAATAGCAAGCAAGGTTATCAGCTGACAGTTCTCGGAAAAGAGGTGTTGGAGAACTGAGGATAAAGGAAGTATGACAGTGTCTATGAGAGAGGAAGAGCAATAAACCAGGGAAGGGAAAGTATGATTGCTGCATGGCATTAAGGGCCCACTTGAGGTGTTGAAAGGACTGACTAAACTGAAGGAGCAGAACAGTGTAGAGTTTAAGGAAATACACTCTGGAGCCAAAGGGCTTGCGGCCAGTCACTTGGCCTTTTAAACTGTAGTTTCTCCATCAGTAAGTAGGTGATAATAATAGGATCTACCTCACAGGGTTGTTGAGGATTAACTGAGATAGTATATAAAGTACACAGAACAGTGTCTGGCACAAAGTATTATGTAATTGCTAAATATACTACTGTATATAAAAAAACACAAAACATAGTTGGTATTAAAAAAAGAGGGAGTTACTAGTAGTATCAGAGCTGGAGTCAACATAGTATTTATTGATCAGTAAAGATATCTAAAATAAGAGCAAGTTTAAAAAAAAAAGGTAAAACCAGTGTGATTCCATATTTAAAATGACAACAACAAACCACTGTATACAGTATTAAAATACAGAATTCTGAAAAGATACACAATACTACACATCAAAACACTAATGGTACTTTTCTCTCAGTGGAGTATTGGTGCTTATTTATGTTTACACTTTCTAAATTTTCTATAATGATTATGTATTTCCTTATAATACCTTATATTTTGAAATTAAGAAAAACTGCAACAAAGGCTAATATAGAAATCACTTACTCTCACCATACTTAACCCTGTTAAATTTTTACACATTTGCCTCCTGTCTTTAAAAAAATTTTATACCTGTAAAAAGGTTGTGAAAGTAAAACACAACTGTAGAATCTTTTTAATTAAAAGCCAGAAACCACAAGAATTTTATATAGGTAAAGCTAAAGCCCCTCTCTCCTTGATAGCTATCCCCATCTTGACCCCTTTTTGCCATTCCTGGAGACAACAACTACTGAGCTTGGCATATACCTTCTAATCTTTGCTTTAATACTTCTACATACATATATGTAAGACTTAAAAAGTATATATGTAATGTTTTGTTTTTAAAATTTTAAGTGGTCTCATGCTACAGCTTGCTCCTCTCACTGGACATATTGTAAAGCTGATGTTGATACATATATTATTCATTTCTGCTATATATTCTTTCCCTGCACATATGTACCAAACTTCATCAGTCCTCTACTGATGGACATTTATGTTCCCAATTTTTCACTATTATATATTTTCCTGTAATACATCTCTTCCTATACATATCTCTCGGAACAAAAGCTGGTGTTTCTTGTGGGTAGACCAGACACTTTACTTTTTTTTTTTTTTTTTTTTGCGGTACGCGGGCCTCTCACTGTTGTGGCGTCTCCCGTTGCGGAGCACAGGCTCCGGACGCGCAGGCTCAGCGGCCATGGCTCACGGGCCCAGCCGCTCCGCGGCACGTGGGAATCTTCCCGGACCGGGGCACGAACCCGTGTCCCCTGCATCGGCAGGCGGACTCTCAACCACTGCGCCACCAGGGAAGCCCCAGACACTTTACATTTTAACAGATACTTCCAAAATGTCCCCAGGGTGGTTGGTTGCATCAGGAGTGTCCCAGTAAGCAATTCCCCTAACCTTTATCAACACTTAACCTTGCGAGAATTTAGGAATTTTCCCAATTCCAGTGGGTAAAAAATAGTGTACTTCTTTTAATTGCATTATTTGTGATTATCAGCATCCTCCTCTCAATTACTGTTTTTATCTACCAGAAAATGACGTTTGCTAGAATTATTCTTCGATTAATTAGAATTATTTTCAATCATTAATACATGTTCACCATCTTCAATTCATCCTTCTCTCTTTCCTGTAACTAGGTTTACTTATGAGTAAAAGGAGGCATACGCTTCATTATTTTAAAAAGTAAATTGTGAGGATTTATCCCCAAATTATTTTTAATCACCTTATATACATAATATAACACTCCTGTGAGTAAACAACAGACCACACCTTTTCTTTGTGCCTCCTTGATTTAACATTTAGTCAATTTTCTAATAAAGCTAAATTTAAAATTATGAATATTAGACTGAAATGAAAAGTCCTGCAAAGAAAGCACGACAGACTGATGAGTCCTGAAATTTCTTTAGTAACATTATTCTTTAAAATACCCTGGCCCTTAGGCTGAATCAATGACTATCAGGTGAGAAGATGATAAACATACTACATGAACCCTGATTCCTAAGAGTGAGTCTTTAATTATCTACCACTAGAATAGCTCTGCTCTCTTAATCTAGGAATCAGAAATGATCTTTTACTGAAGAGAGAGAACAGAACCACACAGGAGAAATGTCACTCATTCACCGTGTGCTTATATTCTATAATCAATAAAGGTGACATATTTGAAAGTCCCAATGATTCAACCTTCCTAATTACTAAAGTTTTTATCTTATGAATGACTGTGACCTCAGTACTTTATACAATGAGATAGGATGCTCTTATTCTGCTTATACCCTGTGACTTTAGAGTCAATTTTGCAAAGTAGAAAAGATCACTTTCAACAGCATCTGGAAATCATGTAGGGGGCAGACTATTTCGAAATGAGGCTGTGCAGAAGTACATTATTAAGCAGCTATTTAAATAGTCTATGGAGTTACTGGTCAGCTACATCTAGCTTGTTCTGTTCTTTGTGAAATGATGGTGGAAGACAAGGGAAGAGGAACCTGACATTTGTATGGATTTCCCCACTAACCAAGTTTAATAATTGCAAGGAAAGTAATTTCCAGTGTACTTTATTTATTTTTTTATTTTTTTATTTTTTTTTGCGGTATGCGGGCCTCTCACTGTTGTGGCCTCTCCCATTGCGGAGCACAGGCTCCGGACGCGCAGGCCCAGTGGCCATGGCTCACGGGCTTAGTTGCTCCGCGGCATGTGGGATCTTCCCGGACCAGGGCACGAACCCGTGTCTCCTGCATCGGCAGGCGGATTCTCAACCACTGCGCCACCAGGGAAGCCCTCCAGTGTACTTTAAATATCAGCATTTTAACATTTTAAATTGTTATCTGAATGTTCCTTATAAAGCATCTGTTCTTGTTTCATAGAAAATCTTTTATCTCTGAGAAAAGTGAAAGGGTTTTTTTTTGGGGGGGGTATCTCTTCTCCTTGCATTGTGTTTGTTTATTCCTAGTTGCCTTTTCCCCCATTTGTTCTCTCTCACTGGCATCAGAGACTTTCCCTCTGATGTCTGGTAATTGAGAGAGAATTTGTCTTTACTCCGATTGAGACTAAAAGGCTACGGAAAGCTTTGAGCATACAGATGGGCTTCTTGTTTTTGAACTCCCATGTACTCCCATCTAGGTGGAATCCCTGATATCACTACCTTTGGGTCTTTACTCTTGGCTGGTAAGATTCCTCAGACAAAACTCTTCCAATCTCCTGCCTGAAGGGGAAGGTGTGGCTGCCAGGAGTCCGGGAAGCAAATGAAAAGAGAGTACTGGGGAACTCTCCGTTCATCACTCAGTAAGCAGTCAATCACACACACCCCCACCCCCATTTCCCCCTTCGTCCTGGGTCCAGAGAGTTTCTCCCCTCTCCAGAGAATACATCTCCAGTGTACTGCCAGGACAGGGATGGGGTATCTACACAGTGGCACAGAGCAGAAGGGATTTAGAGAAACATTTAGGACAGGCCTTTTCATTTATGTACTCTTCCTCCTCCAGAGATAACCTCACAGTGCCAATTCTTGAGACTTGAGACTTGAGAATTCTGTGGTACAAATCAGGTTGGTTTCCATTTTTCCACAGTCAGTTAATAATTTAGTTTTTTTGGGTGTACTATGTCCATTATCACTTCTCCATCTGCTTTCTAGCTTCTAAAATGTTACTGCTGTTCTTTTCTTCCTCTTTGTTTTCTCCATCTTTATATGTTCATGCTTCAAAAAAATTTTCATTATTATAGCTTTGGTGGCGTTTCAAGAGAGCAAAAACCTGTCACCTTAACCTGAAAATCACACAGCCACTTTAATAAGAGGATTTGCAATCTGCCAAAGCCTTCAGAAACTAAAGATGTGTTGGTACATTTAACCCCAGTTGTATATATTGTCTTATAAAGAACCAAAGGGAATTGTATCTTCTTTGGTTAACTTTCAGCTGGTAATAAAAAATATAATCTGTTAGAAGCCTTACATTTTATAATTAATACTTTTTCAGCTATTTAAATATAGGATAAACTGATGGGATGATCTACATTCATAGCCAGACATACTCATCATATAGTGTTACTTAAAAATGTAAGCAAAGTATTTTAGAGAAATTAATTGACTGTAAAGCTTTATACTTATCGATCCCAAACTGTAAAGTAATGGGAAAATATTGCCTCTTAACTAACTAGTCCCCAGACCACAGAACGATTCCAAGTTGATAGTGTTCTTCTCTCCCATCACTTCTTACCTTAATCGACACTGGCACTTCACTGTCTCCTTACTGTTTCTAAAACAATTTTTAATACTATTCTCTGCTGCCTCTGTGTATAGCAAAAGCATTTCCCCCTCCGTTATTCTTTTATTACCTTTTTGACTATTTTTCCTTTTCTTGACATTTCTCAGTTTTGATATGACAAGGATGTGACTGCTTTCTCTTCTGGAAGGTAAACCTATCAATAATATGCGGTTGTACACGTGTAATCGGTTTCATTTTAAAATTTTTGTAATATGTATCTATCATAGGCCAGGCCTTGTTCTAGGCATTAGAGATTAAAAAATGAACAAAACAAGACCCCTGCTCTTGTACAGCTTGTATTCTAGTGGGGATGACAGACAATAAACAAATATGTTATATGGAATTGGGTGTTAAAAACAAAAACAAGAATGGGGTATAGAGTGACAGAGTGGGGCAGGAAAATGTTATATAAGGTGATCAGAGAAGGCTTCCTTTAAAAGGCAACATTTGAACAGAGACAAAAGAGAGAAGCTCAATGAATATTTGTGGCATGAGTACTTATCCCCAAAAGAAAATAACAAGTACAAAGGCCCTGAGGAAAGAGCATGCTTGGCCTGCTGAAGAAACAGCAAAGAGACTGGTGGGGTGGGAGCAGAACAAGCTTTGTTTCTCTCTCAATGTTTACCATTCTGGCCAAGGTTTACTCTTTGCAAGACTTTTTAAAAAATTAATTAATTAATTGATTGGCTGCGTTGGGTCTTCATTGCTGTGCGTGCGGGCTTTCTCTAGTTGTGGCGAGCAGGGGCTACTCTTCGCTGCGGTGCACGGGCTTCTCATTGTGGTGGCTTGTCTTGTTGCGGCGCGCAGGCTCTAGGTGCGCAGGCTTCAGTAGTTACAGCACATGGGCTCAGTAGTCGTGGCTCGCAGGCTCTAGAGCGCAGGCTCAGTAGTTGTGGCCCATAAGCTTAGTTGCTCCGTGGCATGTGGCATCCTCCTGGACCAGGGCTCAAACCCATGTCCCCTGCATTGGCAGGTGGATTCTTAACCACTGTGCCACCAGGGAAGTCCCTCTTTGCAAGATTTTAATAGAATCTTTCAGATTTGAACAGATTCAGATTCAGAGGTGGGATTGTTTTAAGTCTACTGGATAAGTGGTAATGTTATTGAATAAGGTAATAATTTGCTGCAATAAGGATTTTGGCTGAATCTAAATTACAGATATATTGCCTAGTTTTGAGACAGAGAGGGTAGGACAGTGGGAAGATTTAACAGCTAGATCTGGTTTTGAGTCTTGGTTCTATGCTTATTTGCTACAAATGATCCTGAGTCAGAGTTTTAGGCATTAGTACCTGTATACTCTTTTACCTTTTTATTCTAATTTTATAATGTAAAAGCAGTATAGTGGTTATGGGGAAAGAATAATGGTTTGGGAGTCAAAAATTTTGACTTAAACGCCTTTGCTGCTGCTTATTAAATGTGGAGTCTAGACAAGTCATTTAGAAACCTCAGTTTCCTTATCTGTAAACATAAAATAAAAATATCTACTTCATAACATTATAAAGATTAAATGACATAATGGCCTATGCATGTGAAAGCCATTTGTATACTATAAAATGTTAAATTAACTTAAGACACATGCATATTTTTAAACTACCTATGGAACTTTCAAACATATTTTACTTACTTAAATGTTTTCATCAAGGTGCCTTCAAAATTTATTTAATTTTACCTTTTGATTTACCTGTTTATTTGTACTTGCGTGTAAAATTTATCCTTCGTAGTCAGTTTCCTATTTTGGCCCATGATAAATTTTATAGAGAAACTTTTAATCTTTTAAATTACACAGCAAAATTCAACGGATATGAACAAGTCAACTTGAAATCCTCAAAAAGGATCAAAATGCGGACTTTCATTTTACTTTACTCTTACTTTGTTTCACACAGATGATCATTTTGCAATAGAAAATATGGGTACGTGGAAAAAACTTGAAAGGATAACTAACAATCATTTTATATACTTCAATAACTGTTAATGACTTTTTACTGGGTTTTTTTTTTTTTGCCTATTTTTGTCTTTTGAACCCCTATTGCTTAGCTAAATTACAGCATGCTAAACATAAATTTGTAGTCACATATTTATTATCAAATATTTGATATATGTTTTGAAGACTATACTAGAGACTTTTATTTCTTAATATCATATTGCTAGCCATTAGTTAAAAGTGTCTACATGTTGCTGGACAGTAACTGAAAATGTAAGTCAAAAGAATAATAGCTAAAACCTTTAAAATATCCTCAATGGTCTTCAAAGGTAACTTACAAGAGATTTAACAGAATGGAACTTACTCCATGCCCTGTGCAGTCTGCCGTGCAATATCTATAAGTTTGATCATCTCGAATTTGGTCTCAATGATGTGGAGATGATGATATAAGCTGGAGCCCTCACACCACTGGGTAACAATAGCCAGTTGTGGCTTTGTTGAATAACCCATGAAGAGTAGGATATTCACATGTCGAGTTTTCCTGTAAAAAGAAATGTGACAGTAAATAGTAAATGTTGATAAATTTTAGCAAATGTTAAAAAAGAGGGCCAAAGCAGTCTACTTATTAATAAGATGTTGTCAGAAAAAGGTATGTTTTAAAAAGCCAACAGAAGGATAAATTTAGATGAGACTTTAGGAATTGTCTAGTCTAACATCCTACCCTTTTCATAAACATCTTTTTTAGTATACCTCATAGATAGGCAACTAGAGATTCCTTAAATACCTTCAATTATGGGAAGTTTATCACTGAGACTGTAGCCTGTTTCCACTACTCTTTTTCTTTCTTTCTTTTTAAAATTTTTTTGGCTGTACTGTGCAGCATGTGGGATCTTAGTTCCTCAAGCAGGGATCGAACCTGTGCCCCCTGCAGTGGAAGTTCACAGTCCTAACCACTGGACCACCAGGAAAGTCCCCTCTTTTTTTTCTTTTAAAGTGGTTCTGGTATTAGTAAAATTTTAGGTTGAGAAAAAAATCATTTTCCTACAACTTCCGCCACTGGATTCCCTGTTCTGCTCTCTGCAATGAAACAGAGTAAGTTTATATCCTCTTGAACATTAACAGCCTTCTGTGGACCTAAATATTCTCAGTTCTGTTGACTATTTTCTCCCTAAGTTACAGTTCCAGAATCCTCCCCACCTAAGTTGTCCTTGCCTGGACATGTTCTAGTTTGTTAATTTTCTTCAAGTTCCAGGGCTTGATACAATCTCTGAATGTGTTCTGATAAGCTTAGAATTTTGAGAGCATTGTCTCCATAAGTGGAAGTATTACTTCTCATGATCAGAACACTATATTTCCATTAATTCACTCTAGGATTAATATTTCTATCAGCTGTACCATATAATGTTGCATACCACTTAAAAGAATACAGTTAAAGACAAAATACACTCAGACAAACTTTGTTTTATTCATGTTAAGTAAATCTTTAAAGCTAACAGTGGCTACCAATGGAAAACACAAGCTGATCAAGATAACTTCTCTGGAAAACGTGATTCACACAAGCTCACCTGAGTACTCCTACTTCATTTTTGAAGGCCTGTAACTGCTGAGGTGTGGGTGCTGTCACATTCAACATTTTCACTGCCACATCACCTAAAAGGTAATTGCCATTCCAAATGTCATTCCAATTTTTAAAATTTAAAAATATAAAAAAACCTAGGGTATTTTCACTAATTACCACAGCCTTAAAACTATACCATTATAAAACTGCAAATAAATTATACCTTAACTTCCTAAACTGCATTAATTTTCTAAGGATAAAAACTAAACTAACAATAATATTCCTATACTAGTATTTCAAAATACCAATCCAAAAAAACAGCCAATCTCATTTTTCCCTGGAAATTTAGTTTAACCAATTAAACACCCATGATATTTTCCTAGTTATTTAACAAAACTAAATTAGACGCATTCACTAACTGAATGTTAAAACTGCAGCTGACAGGCCCAATGGAACTTGGCTGAAATAGAAAACTGCAGACTTCTTTATCAGAGTATTTAACACCTTTTCAAATCCATGAATCACTTGTTGCTTTTTACTTAGGAAAATTATTTAAAAAACACAAAACTGCATGTGAAACAGGTACAATTCTTACATGTTGCCAAAGGGTGTATAAATTGGTACAACCACTTGAAACACTGTTGGCAGTACCTACTACGGGCCCCACAATTCTTTCCTAGGTATATACCAAACAACTTGGACACATGTGTTCACCAAACGACAGGTACTAAGAATACGCATAGAAGCAGCATCCATAATTGCCCCAAACTGGAAACTATTCAAATGCTCATCACACAGTAGGTAGTCATCCTACAGTCACACAATGAACACTATATAGAGAATGAATAACCTACAACTACATACAATAATATAGATGAATCTTATAAACAATATTGAGTAAAAAGGACCAGATACAAAGGAGTACATCCTGTATTATTTCTGTTTAGGTCAGGACAGTGATTACCCTTGGGGGCAGAGAGCATAAGGACTTCTAGAGTGCTGGTAATGTTCTGTTTATTGAACAGTGTGTTGACTTTGTGAAATTTTAGCTACTTGTACACTTATGTGTACTTTTTTGCACGTATATTTCAATAGAATTAAACTAACTTACTGACTTTTCCTGATTATCAAATAAAATGCTTATAGTAAAAAAAAGAAAAAATCAAACTTAAAATTAAACAATTAAACATTTTGAAAGCAAAAGGAATAAAATTAAAATCTCCCATAATCATGTCACTCTGAAATGACCATTGTTAACCTATTGATGTATACCCTACTAGGCTTTTATATGTATGCAGTATAAATATTTATAAATACATATGAAAAAGGCAACCTAAAAAGATATATACTAAAATACTGATGGTCATTTAAAAAATTATTTTATATATATTTATATGTAGCATAATATGGGATATTATACGTGCTGCTTTTAAAATATACCACACACTTTTCCATAAAATAGACATCTACCATACCAATTTAATTTCTATATAATCATATATGGAGGTTATCAATTTATTTATTCCTTCCTCTATTAATGAGCACTTAAGTTATTTCTATTTTTCATTAATATCAAATCTCTAATGCATATACTTGCACACACATCTGTTTGTTCCTGTTCTACAAATGGAATTGTTGGCTCTATGTGCATATTGCCAAACTGCCCTCCAGAAAATTCATAGCAATTTATGTTTCCACCAGCAGCATTACAATCACAACTCTAAATATAATCAATTTTTTAAAAAAACTTTGTCCATTTGATTATCTTTTCAAAGAAATATAAGTCATTTGAGAGGCAATAATGATTTCTATTTTTTGAATTTATAATTCTTTCACAACTAGAGAGACTGAACATTTTTTATATGTTTACTGTCCAGTCTTTCCTTTGGTAAGTACTCTTTTTATATGTTTACTTGTGGTTTATAATACAAATAAAATTACCAGCAGAAAGACTTATAAAAATAAAAACAAATATTCTGGACTAGCTCATCTGGAGGATCATCATCTTTAAAAATTATTATGTAGTATAATGATTAAACTTCTGGCTGCTGTGAATCCAGTTTTTATTTCCCATAATTTCTGTTATAAACCTTTGGAGGACTCTTGCATCTGATCAAAATTAGCTTAATGATGAAAACAGTGAATACTCCCTTTGATATTTTTTTGTAAAAGTTATTATATTCTATTATTATAATTTGTGACAAGGTCACTGTATTACATACATACCATGCCACTTTCCCTTGTAGACTGTCCCAAATGACCCGGATCCAATTCTTTGTCCCACCGTGATCTGCCCATCAGGAATCTCCCAATCGTCACTTGAATCCCGTCTACCAAGTGTTTTCTTGATAAAAATAGTGTAAAAGTCAAGCCAAGGCAAATAAAAAAGGAAAATCTTATGCTTCACACTAAGTACATTTCCCTATTCCTGAAAGGGACATAAGTTAGGAAGAGAGCAAGAACTTTGGAAAAAACAACAAAAAAACCCATACTCCAGAGGAATAATAGTAGGATGATTCTTACAATACAGAACTTAAGTTTAAGACCTAAGTCAGTATTAGGGTGGAAATAGTTTATTAAAAAATAAAAATTATTTATTGGGTATGAGAAATGTTACTATTATTGAATTTTATTATTAAAATCAATAAAATAAAGTGGCTTTTTTATCATTTGGAAGACTACTAGAAGCCAGATAAGTGCTATACGTTTGTGACTAGTTTGGCTCCAAAGGCCAAAAAGTTAACGTACTATGGCTGTTGATAATCTAATTACTTTCTCCCAGTCAGTGCTAAATTTCCTCATATATCTTATCTGACCCAATCTCTCTCTTAAAAAAATTTATCAACATATACAATCACTTTGGGATGATAAAGGACCCACATATCCAACATACACTATTGCTAAAATGATTAGTTTTTAATATAGATTTAATTTACAGCAGACAGTTAATTTTTCATTAGGGAAGAATGTCCTGTGGTAGATATTTGTATTTCAGACCAACTCTTTAGAATATACATGCCTAATCATGTCTCGTAAAATACTAGCTTACTCTCTTTCCATAGTTTAGAAACAGAACACTATTCTTGCTCTTCCAAAACTGCCTTTTACTCAATTATATTAGAGTTCAGAGCGAAAATCAGTGTTGTGTTTTGTTCTTAAGCGAAAAACTATCAGTTCTGAAATTTATTTGATTATGGGAATTGTGTCAAATATGGACATATATGCCACTATATACCATATATCTAAAAGGTGACATTACATTTGGCTATGATTTCTGAGAAGACAGAACTTAGAGGAAAAAAGATATCATATACTCTCACCATTCGATTCCTGTCTTCTGAGGATGAAGATGACTTCCTTTCTCGCTGAGGTCCTGGAGATTTCTGTAATGCTTTCACATTAGTGAGTGAGCCAGGTAATGAGGCAGGCGGCGTGGCAGATAAACCTGTGGTTGATCCTAAGTTAGTGAAAGGAAAAATATATCTGTTAAAGGAGGATCAAGTACATTAGCTTATTGGGGGCAAAGGGTAGAGGGAGATTTAGACTTATTTTTAAAATGCAGTATATGTTCTAATACAGACCATTTGGAAAGGACAGGCAAAAAAGGAGCCTCATTTGGTGACTAGCTTTAAGTTAAAAAACTATAATTTCTTTTAGTTTTATACTTTTAGCTTTCTGGCCAATTTAATGACCTTTAAAACGTCTGATTACAGATATATACTTTGTTTATTGGTGCAGAGTCTAGGAGAAAAATAATCTTTTTAAAATAAGAGATAAACACTAAAAAATACTCCCAAGTTTTTTCTTTGATCAAAAACCAAGAAGCAAAATCAACTTAAAAGCGAATATAAAAAATAAACTTTTAATTATGCTACCTTAACAGCCTATCAATTTTTAAAAAAGATAGAAATTCCCCAAATGGAAACATATTCTAATAACGGCCATAATGTTGACATTACCTGGCTCTTTCATATTAGCCACTAAAATTTTTTAAAATCCTATACTACATACTATACTATTTAAGAGTGAGAGATACTGGTCACTTTCATTGGTTCCTGGAGGCTTATTTTGCTAAACAAAGATGAATTTACCTGCATAACAAAGTTAATGCAAATAAAGCCAAGCAGGTTTCTCAAGACTTTCTGAAAAATCTCTGTCTATAAAATGAGGGCCAGGTAAGTGTTATGGCCTCTCAGCCAAGTTACTACAAATGGAAAAATTCTATCAGCCAAATGAGTCCAAGGGGTACACTCTTTGAAAATGGACTCAGTTGTTAGGGTTGCATACCTTTCTGATGGATATTTTTCCAAATGCTGATTGAGCAAAAACCCCAATTCATGTACAGAAAGCACCTGGTTCAGAGGGGTTCAGGGCAATGACTCCTAGTGGGGCCTGAGTATAGCTAAGTAGGACTGAGATGTCAGGTAATGTTTGCACATACAGAACAAAAAGACTTCAATTTTTTTTTAAAGTAGATAACTATTCCCTAGTTTAAAAGTCACTATCTTTCAAAGAACAAGGATCAGAATACTAATGGCAACATTTAAATGTTAAAAACTGTGTAGAACTTTTCTCATTACTACACCACATATGTCGTCATGTGGAATTTCCATGACCTCACATGCAATTTTCTAAAAGAAAATGGTATCCGGAATGTCTATTAATTAGAGCACAATCCATATTCTGCCTTCCACTGATAATTTTCAACATCATAAAGCCTTGACTGCTTACCCAGGCTTCACAATTCTGATCTACTCAGTACTGTATTGTATCACTTACTTTAATTACACTACTCAGTACTGTATAACTTCCAGCCCGTTCCATGGATTTTCTGAAAGTTGGGCTGAGACAGCAAAAATCTGAAATGCCACCATTACATTCAGAATAAGTTAAAAGACACTAACTAGCAAAAGCCAGTAAATATAATTCATTAAAAATATTTACAGCAAGACACCATGTAAATTTTGACTTAAATTTTTAAAAATCAGTTTAACCAATAATTAAAGGATGGAAAGATAAAATGAGTGAGTGAAATTATACTGCTAACTTTTTCCTCACATGAGGGCATAACTGAAAGTATAAATTCTAATTTTCTGAAGTATGCTAAAATACCCCAAATATATTACAAATCTTCTTTAAGTTCCCTACCTTTGATATAAAACATACATGTCCTACGTTTTTTAAAAAAAGGACACATATAACAGAAAAGTAAAGCGAAAAGTCTAGTAAGAACTCATAATAGGGATTCCCACTTTTTTTAAAAACCAAAAAAATTGATAACCATTATTAGCAGCCACCAAGGTTATCACCTAAATGGATTAAAGTAAAATAAATGCAAATTGAAGGAGCCCCTCCCCACCTTATTTACTGTCACCCACTGAGTTTAAGAAATGATCAAGACCAAAAAGTAAGTAATGTAACAAAAAACAAGATGGAAATCTCAGCTCAGAATTTTCTTGCTTTTAAAAATTTATGACAGACAGCATACAGAAAGCTTGTGGTAGTGAGTATGTGTGAGAAGCACATTCAGAGCATTCCAGCCAGGCCAAGCAGAAATTTAGTACAGAAAACTCTCACACTTACAAACACACACTGTGAGGGTGAGGCACAAACAGTATCTGTTGTTTATATTTAGTTTGCTTTGGGTGAAAACAAGAAAGAAGAGCCCAACTACCTCTGAACACTGGGCCAGGCTCAAAATCAAACACTATTTCACTGGGGACAGAATGGAGGAGGGGACTGGGAGTCCGGGATTGGTATTTCCGAAGACAGCGCATCAGCTGGTTCAAAGGGGCTGTTAGAAGAAAAAGAGAGGGGCAGGCAAACACAGGAAGACAGATACACAGAAGAAATGAAAGAAGTCACGGGGAATAAATGAGTTGAAGCCTGCTTCACAAAATAATTCTGGATGTCTAAAAAATCTGCTTATTTTCATAAAATTCCAATAATTCTTTATAAAGTGATTCACAAAAAGGATAAGAAATGGCATTTGATTTTTGGTACTAAGCAGGCAATTTTTATGACTAAGTTAACTCTGTGATGCTAACATGATGGCAACATTTAAATGCTGGATGTATCGGGCAAAATTATCAAAAGCCACAGCTATTATGACATATGAAAGTCAAACTGGCAGCAGCAACATTAATTGGTGGGTTCATGGAATAACAAACAGCGAAAAAAAAAAACCCTTTCATAACTATGTGCTATAGTAAATACTAAGTCCAGAGTACATAACGCAGGCTTATCATTTTGGTAGGTCCACAGGTATATATAAATATTACAACAAAAGATAGTTTACTCAATGTTTATTCAACATAAAGTATCTTTGAGTCTGGGCTTAGATATTTTGAATATAAAGCAAGTCACAGTGAAGAGACCAACTCTAAACAAGATATGCAGGTATTGTAGGGCTTCCTTATTAAAAAGAAGACAGCTGAAGAGGTAAGCATAAAGGACCATCTGGAAGAAAACATCAAGATGGTTTCAAACACCGTCTCTTAGAAAAATCTTATGGGGGCAAAATCTTATTTAAAAAGTATTTTCTAAAGTAATGTTTTGCTATGCTCCCAACTTTCACTGTGCTAGAGTGAACATCTGATGAAATCTCAATTCAGTTTCTCATTTGCTTATTTTATTTACTGGACTTTAGGGGAACTAGGCTTTTCTATTAGGGGTCCATGCTATAAAGTATATATTCCAAAGCCTTCTAGAAAGCTGAAGGGAAGTGGCTGACAATGTCTAACAAACTGACAAGTTGTAGCAGGCAACCCCAGGGATTCTCCCCAAGAATGATGTAGGGGAGTCAAGTTTTAACTGGTTGTAAACTCAATCTTTAAGTAGTAGTGGAGGTGGTTAGGAATAAAGTGGGTAAAATAATTAAGGATCTCTCCTCGATAACAACATCTAAAAAACTGTAGATAGTACATTTAAGACTCTTTTATGTCCTCTCTTTTTCTCTGGCTATGAATTAGTTAAAATTTTATTAGAGATAAATGATAAATACTAAAGAAAAGCAAACAATTTTTGGTTTTTCTCTGCACATTTTTCTCTGTGTCTGTGTTTCATGTAATAAGCAAATATAAAGGAGACAAGCAGCAAAGCAATTGCATTTTTCCCTGATTTTTTTTTTTTTAATTGAAATCACTACTTACCTCCATCACTACGAAACCCTTGGTCTCTAATCAAGTCCTACAAATAAATAGTAATGTATATTTAATCAAAGCATATGGTAAGAAAGTAATAACATTTTATTCTCCACTAAGCATTCACAGAAAGGTTAATTCAAAATAATACCTGCCTTATAAATTACTTCACAAAACAGAAAGAATATGGAATTAGCTAGTGAACATGATAAAATAAAAAATTTGAAGCACTCGCCAACCTAACCCTAGATTGAAGGGATTATTAGTCCTGACAAAATGCTGAAATCCATTTCAGGCCATTCAAAACCAATGGCTGTATTAATTCTTAAAAAAAATTCTACTGGCACATATTAAGAGCCATAAAATGTTCATACCCTTTGATCCTGTAATTCCACTTCTGGGAATTTTTCCTAAGGAAATAATTCAGAAGAAAAAATGATATGCACAAAGATGTTTAGTGCAACATTATCCATTATACTAAAAAACTAGAAATTATTTCCCTATTTTAGGCATACTGACATATTGGTTAACTAAATTATAGTGTATCAATTTAGTAAGTATTATGTAGCTACTAAAACAATTATGAAGCTTGACTGATGAAACATGTTTACAATAAAAAAGAATACAAAATTAAATGTACACTGATGCAATTATAAAACTATAAATGTGTAAGGACACACTAGAAGGGGAAAAAAATTGTATTTATTATTAAAATACAGCTTTTTACAACAGACAACGTGGGGCAGGGCAGTGGGGGAAGAGCCTACTGGCAATGCAATGCAATTTGGACCCTGACAGACAGAACTTAATCTACCCAGTATAACTTAAATATGAAGTCTCTAAATAAGCTCAACGTCTCTTTGCAAATAGGCAGCTTTTCATTTATAGGCTAAAACAAAGAGCACATTCTTTACAGATGTATTTCTGTCATGTTCAATGTATTATATAAAGCCTTTAACATTTTCTACAGAATAATCAACAAATATTCATATCTCCAAATAAGATGCTAAACGTTAGGGGTTGTGTGACTATCAATAAATATAAAAAATCATGGTGGTCTCACTAACTGTGTTCTTGAGAGCTTATAATCTAAGTGTAAGAAAGATATACACACATAGAAATTATGTGATATAAGAATAAGAGCTTAAGAAAACAATAAAAAAGGTGCCAAAGTTGCTTAGTTAATTGCCAAATAAATAGTATGGGTGAAAAGATTCTTCATGCTACATAAGTTCAAAGGATAAATAAATAACTATAGAACTTGGCCATTGGTGAAGCATTTGAAGAAGATGATCTAAGTGTTGGGGTTTGAGGGGTAGACAGGAATGCAGGAAAGAAAAGCAGAGGGGGACTTCCCTGATGGTCCAGTGGTTAGGACTCTGCACTTTCACTGCCATGGCCTGGGTTCAATCCCTGGTGGGGGAACTAAGATCCTGCAAGCTGAGAGGTGTAAAAAAAGTCTTCTAGACAACCTACTGCTAATAACCACCAAAAACTTATATTCTTCAATCTCAAATACGTTCTTAAAGCTCCTTGACAATCTTTATCTATGTGACCTAGGTGAAATAGGATCTTCTAGTATTCCAATACTGGCTATTTCAAACTTTTTGCCAATCTCCTATGGGGTTCCTTTCTTACTTATATCTCTTCCCTTTTTTAGCATGACAGACAAAACAGAAGCTATCAAAGAACATTCTGTTCTGCCTCTATATCTACAAACAGTTGTATAATAATATTAGCTAGGGGCTTCCCTGGTGGCGCAGTGGTTGAGAGTCCGCCTGCCGATGCAGGGGACACGGGTTCATGCCCCGGTTTGGGAAGATCCCACGTGCTGCGGAGCGGCTGGGCCCGTGAGCCATGGCCGCTGAGCCTGCGCGTCTGGAGCCTGTGCTCCGCAACGGGAGAGGCCACAGCGGTGAGAGGCCTGCATACCGCAAAAATAAATAAATAAAATAATATTAGCTATAATTTTTGAATTCTTATTTTGTGCCATGAACAAAAAGCATTTTCAAATCACTACAGGGGGTAGACTCTACAGGTCTCACGGTTAAGTCATCTGCGCATGGCCATACTGCCTGTAAAGAGCTATGGAGCTAGCTATGTTCATCTTTAATTCCTCATAGCCTCTGAAGAACATCACTTCCAAGTTCAAGGAATTTTACTACCTCAGTTATTCTTTCTTGTTATTTTTAACCTCTCTCTTCACTTGCTTCTTCCCCTGAAGTTATAAATATGCTCAAGTCTCTGCTTCAATCTATGGCCCTTTCATCATTCTTTTACAGCCAAGCTTCTCAAAATTGGCACTTAATCCCACATCTTTATCTGGTTTTGCTATCCTCCAATAGTCCTCTAAATCAGCTCTCAATGAAGTAAAAATGACATTGTAATTGCCCAATTCAATAGTCATTTCCAGTCCTTATCTCATTTGAGTCTCAGTGGCAACTGACATTAACTACTTAAGCATTCTTGAAGTCCCCTTTTCTCCCTTTAGCTTCTGCAACACTACTTTCTCTTACTTATTTGAAGCTAAAGTTAGGAAGAGAAGCCTAAAATGGAGACAGAGAATGACAGTCTCTGCCTGTAACTCAAATGTTAATGTTTACTGGGGTTGCATGTCTACCCACTTTTCAGTTTACATATAGTCTTTGAATAATATCACTTACATCCATGACTTGAACTGACAAAAATAGGCTAATTATTTCTAAATCTGTATCTCTACTCAAGGTCCTTATTTCAGCTGCTACTGGACTTCTAAACAAGGAAAGTTCCACAGACATCTTAAAGTCAAGATGTCCAAAATAAAGTTAACATTTTCATTTCTACAAACCCTGTTCTTCTTCCTTTGGCATTTCCTATCTTAATGGATAGAATAAATACTATCTATTCACCTAAGCCAGACAACTCTAGGTATTATCTTTTTTTAAAAATTACCATTTCTTATTTATTTATTTTTGGCTGCGTTGGATCTTCTTTGCTGTGCGCACGTTTTCTCTAGTTGTGGTGAGAGGGGGCTACTCTTTGTTGCAGTGCATGGGCTTCTCACTGCGGTGGCTTCCCTTGTTGCAGAGCACAGGCTCTAGGTGCGTGGGCTTCAGTAGTTGTGGCATGCGGGCTCAGTTGTTGTGGCTCATGGGCTCTAGAGCACAGGCTCAGCAGTTGTGGCGCACAGGCTTAGCTGCTCCACGGCATGCAGGATCTTCCCAGACCAGGGATCGAACCCGTGTCCCCTGCATTGGCAGGTGGATTCTTAACCACTGTGCCACCAGGGAAGTCCCTAGGCATTATCTTTTATTACCTCTCATCTCTTTCACTTCTCTCCTCTACTACTATATAGAACAGTGATTGAGATAGAAAGAAAGGCCAGGTTTTACCCCATTTCAATCATTTATCACCTGTGTGATCTGGGGTAAGTTTCCTGATATCTCTAAATCTAATTTTCTTAACAGTAAAATAAGGATAATACTACTACTTAACTCACAAGTGTTTGTGAGGACAGAATAAGAAAATTTATGTAAAGTACTTAGTAAAGTACCTAGCACATAGTAAGCATTAACAGTAGCCATTTACAGTATCCATCCTAACAATCGTGCCTATCAAATCTCTCACTAATTCAAAAGAACTTTCTAAAGAGCTGATTACTTTCTTTCCCACTCAGTTTATCGGACCCCCTATTACCAACTGCTATAGTGACCTCAGAGTAATAACAATGTCTTTCAGTGTGGACTCTACCTACTTAGTTTCATCCTCTACTATTCCCCACCCTTTTCCTGAACCTTAAACTCCTACAATACCAACTATTCATTACAACCCACATAAAGGTACTTCTATATTTCTGCACATACCATTTCCTTAACAAATGCTCTTCCTTCTAAAACCCCCACCTAGTGCACTGAATAAACTCTGACTCCTTCCTATTCATCTTCTACAGTCTGGCTTAAATGTTGTCCCTTCTCTGCTAAACATTACTAGATTTAACCAGGTAGGGTTTATCATCCCCTTCTATAAACTATCACTGTATATTCTGTGTTTATTTATTTATATGGCTGATTCATCCATTTCCATTAGACTGTGACCTCCTTGAGGGCAAAGACTGTGCTAATTCATCTTAATTCCCTATTCTGACACAGTGCCTATCCCAGAGTAAATATTAAATCTGGTTTACTGGAATAATAAATGACAAATAATGACTGAAACTGAATGAAATGACTGAAACTGAATGAAATGCTAAAAGGTTTATCTTTTTCAATGGGAAGTAAATGAAAGTTTTGGAACAAAGGAACAGATGATGGGGTCTTATAAAAAATTATTCTGATAATAGCAATAAAAAATGGAAATGGACAGAGAGAAATCAATGGCAGGAAATCTATTTAGGAGATTAATGTAATAAGTAGTTCAAGTGAAGAAATATGGGCCCAAATGGTGGTAGTAATAACAAATTTGAGACGTATATCAAAAGGAAAGGTGATACCTTATGACTATTTGCTTACAGGGGAAGATGAAAAAGCAAGACATAAAGATGACACTCCAAATGTTCAAGCCTAAGAGAATAGGAGAAACTTAATAACACTAAGACATAAAGAGAAATAGTCTAAAAGAACGTCAGTTTTGAAAGTAAATATAAAGGTAACAACTTTGAACATACTGACAATAGATCTAACGTAAAAATAAGATTTGATTTCTTATTTCACACGATCTCCTTATTTCCGTATTTCCCTCTCCTATTTTTTTTTTTCCTTTGTATTCAGGTCTAGCCAGATAGAAGAAGACCTTATTAGTTTAGAAAAATTGATATTAAGAAAAGGCTACTTTAAATGAATCCAATAAAAATAGAGAAAAAATTTCATAGTAAAAAATAGGAAGAAAGTCTGACTTGGGAATGTATCTTGA
The DNA here is from genome assembly GCF_026419965.1 of Kogia breviceps. NCBI lineage: Eukaryota > Metazoa > Chordata > Mammalia > Artiodactyla > Physeteridae > Kogia > Kogia breviceps. Next base: position 13,363,711 of record NC_081318.1, on the reverse strand, counting down.
AAAATGAAATTAAGATTTATAAAAAGTTTATTTTCTTTTACATTCAACAAAACTTTAAGTTATAATTTCAACAGTATACTAATCCTTAGAATTAATACAGAAAAAATCAAGTTTTCATTGGTAATAATATCAAACTTACGACAACACAAATTGAAATTCTTAATTTCACATTCATCTTTTACAGCACAATCATAATCATTTTTATAAAAATTTCAAAGGACTTCATCAATTCCCTCAAAGGCCTCCATCAATCCTATGATATTTAAATCATTTTCACTTGAAAAGCCTATTCTCTTGTCATCCTTATATAGACTTTCTCTCTTTTACTGTTAACTGGACTAATTTAATTCTGCTGTACCCTTATTTCTCAATGACTTTGTAAGATTTGAGTAGTTCTACCAAGTGACTTTTTCACTGTCTTCATAAAATCCTTAAAATCTTTTTTTTGTTGTCAGATTCAAAATCAATCTGCTTTATGTTTTCACTGAAATGTTGGATACTGATGGAAAAGGGCTGGAATGCAAGCTGGTATTAAATGGGGAGGGATATGTGAGTGGAGACTAATACTAAGGGAGTCTGTTAATTAGTGATTATTTTCCTGTTAGGATAATTTTTGCTTCTTTACTCAACCTTATGAGGACTCACATAAGGAATCCCAGTATAATGAGAACAAACCCTGTCCTCTAAGATACACATGACCCCTCAGTAACTTCAGTATCCTGCTTACACGGGGACAGTTTCAAATTCCTTTTTAAATGTAATTACTTTCCAAGGCAAACAAATTTGGTGGCTTTTTTGTTTTGAAGCTTATTACAGACAGAGACTGAGGATAACCCACATTTTTTATCCTAAAGTACAAATTCTGGGAGAAGTGATCCCAACCCCACCACAGCTCAGATAACAAGGGCTCTTTATTCTCTTCAGTAACTCAGTTACTGAGATGACGTATTGATAGCTGAATGAACCAGTCCTTTTGGATTGATCCTGCATATCTCATCTTTTTTCTCATCTCTTCCTTCTATTTTGTCTATATCAGGGACTGGCAAAATACAATGGGCTGGCCACCTGCTTTACTCAAGTTTTAATGGAATAAAGCCTCATCTATTTGTTTAAAATGTATTATCTATGGCTGTCTTCACACTACAGTGGCAGAGTTCAACAGCCATCATTAGAGATCATATGACACACAAGCCTAAAATATTTACTATGTGGCCCTTTAAGAGTTTGCTGATCCCTGGTCTATATTATGGGAAACAGACCTCTGCTTTGTCTTCTAACCCTTTTACTAATACAAATATTTTTTGATGACCTCATGTTAGGTGCCAACTAACACCTAATAGTTCCTATGTTAGGGAACTATATTAGGAATGGTTTCTGCTGTCCAGGAGTTAAGGTCAAATTGAAGAAGTGACACTAATGTACATAATTAACTTATAGTGTGTAAGATAAACTGGGAAAGTAAAAAAATTCAACAGTGACCAGCCCCAGAAGGAGACTAAAATAATTGATTTGTGTAGAGATGGAATCCAATGGTATATTCAAGAAAGTAAAGAAGGTAAAAGGTAGCTTTGCATGAGAAGTACATAAAGTAATGATTAGTCCTTAAGGGTTATTTAACTCAAAGTTAAACTTTTAGAAATTTAGGTAAAGATTTCAAATTCATCTAAATAGGAAATATGCAAGTGTATTCTTATTTTTTATTTATCCCAAAACGGTCAAGTGGATTATCTGTTAAATAAATGAAGATAAGACTTTTACAGAGATGGTGCCATAAGGAAAAAAATGAGAATAACTCTATAATTTGGTGCCAGTTAAATATTTTATGCCATCAGAGAAGATGAAAAGGCTTTTCTGATTTGTAATTCATGAAAAGTCTATCACTTATAATAACTGTGATAAATGAAAGATGGCACTTATTTCTGATATATATTATAAATGTAGCAGAAAAAATAAAGAAACACACTTGAATTTTCTAAGTTTGAGCACTGCTGGATACTTACATCAATATTGACAGGTTCTATGGTGTTTATATGAACATTTGGAGCTGATGAGGACCGATCTCGCTGTCCAAACTGATTTCGATGATCTTCATCTGGTCGGAAAGGCTGTGGAATTGGAATGGATTTTGAAGGAGACGGACTGGTGATAATTGGGGGCCTGGAAAAATCAAGTGATTGGAAGATAAGATTTGGAGCAACTTTATAAGATAATAACATAGAAAAATGGATGATATAAAGATTTTCTTGTTTTTATATTCTCAAATAAAATATTTAAAACAAAGCATTAAAAATCCAGCAGTAATGGCTTTTAAAAGTGTTAGTTTAAAAAACTAATATGTGCTTGCAACTAACACTGACAAAGCTGCACTGCTCAAGCAGATGCTCCAGGGAGTATCAATGATAAGAACACTGATTCTTATCCAGAAAACTCCAGAGAAATCTACAAATGGCTAAAAATTACCTGTTGTTAATCAGCTGAAGAAACTCTTGTCCTTTAAAGTTATACAAAAATGCTCTAGGTAGGCACTGACTGAATAATGTCTGCCAATTGTTCTACCTTTGCCATTTCTTGATAGTTGAAGTTACTAAAATGAAATTTTTATGGGAAGTATCAATATTAGGAAATTATAAATCTTTTAAAAACATACATGTGTTTTTCAGGACCTAAAAAATATACCTATTGCTTTATACAAGAGTTGAATTAAAATCCTGAACAATAATAGCAAAAGTTCATTTCCAAATTCAAAAGATGATTAACAGTGTCAATCTCTCATATTTTGAAATGTTTACCATGCCCAATAATCAATACAAGACACACAGGAAAATAATATATTAAGCATTAAAGTAAATATTTGTAAAACCTGCGTTTTGATGAAACCATCAAAATAGGTGGCGGAATGACCTATTTTGGTACTGTGGATAAATAACGAAGTCTATGATCCCTCACTGCTCCCAAAATGAACCTGGCACTCACAGAGCACATTAAAGTTTTGAGAATGGCTTGTAAACACCTGTGAGAAGTTTGTGCCCCTCAGAAGGAATATCCTAGGGAGCTAAGAAATGAGTGTCACTTGATTGACGAGGTGTGACTGTCTTAGTGAGCTCCATCAGGACCAATGAATGACTCAGTGCTAACAGCCTCTCTTCAGAGACTGGTTATCGTTGCACCCCATCTTATGTGAACTCTGTAACTAATCAGCATTATCTAGTGGTTAATAAGACAGCCAGAAAGACAATGTTGAGGGAATAAAAAGACATTTTTTAAGACGGGAGAGAGTTTAGAGAGGAATGAGAAGAAAATACAGTAGAAAAGGACTAGATAAAGGTTGAAAGAGCCAAAGAAGCCAAATAGTGACAAAAAGCTTCTAAATAAAATATTTTAATAGAATCTGAACAAGGATCTGTGCTTCTTTGAAGCACACTTTTAAGGGTAGGGAAAGAAATTTTGACTTTATCTAAATGAATCCACTTAGAAGGGAAATAAAAATAATAAAATATTATGTATTTTAAAAAACTGCTATAAACCCAATGAGAATTATAGGTAAGGTTGATGGAACTGGCCTTTAAGAAAATTAGCATGTTCTACTGGTCCTTTTTATTCTGATAATTGAGAAATTTTTAGTTTGTGACAAAGCTGTCTTTATTTTTGCTTTAGACAGCCAATAAAAGCCGTTGGCAAGGGATTTTGGGAGCAAGTAAAAAGAACGTAAAAGTGACAATATTAGCTTTTAAAAAGTTTTGGAAAGTGCACTGACTTTTTAAACACTACTTACAGGGTGATTTAAAGTCTCAAAGCAGTAACATACTTTAAGTTAGGACTTAAAAGTGGAAAAAGCCTGAATTTACTACAACTGAATAAGGTAGTCTAATTAACACAACTGATCTGGTGTAGTGACAGCAAGTCATTCTTGAAACTTACTGAATTAAAACTATGACGGCAACATGTAGTACACAATAAGTCAGAAATATGTATGCAAAGGACATTGGTCTTTAAGTAAGAAAAACAAAAACCTGGATTAAATCTAATAAATTTTATTAGCAAATCTACAGAAAATGGGTATACTAGAAGATGAAGATATGATGCTTGTACCTCCCTTTTCCCCTTGCCCCTGTGCCCCCACCATCACCATGCTTTTATTTCCTATGCTCATTCATATTCTAGAATTCTTTACGGTCCAGTTCAAATCCTACTTTCTTGATTAAATGTTGACTACCCTCTCTCACTATTCTCTCTTCTCCTGTAAACATGATAATATTTATCACACAGTTTAAAATAATATATCATAAATTGTAGATTATAATTATATACTATTTTAAAATCATCAGCCATTATCTCATATGTTACTGTTACTTTTCTAAATGGAAATCATATACTTCTATATCTGACATTAAAAATAAAGCAATGAGCACAAGGCAGGGACTCTAAATTATCTGTTGCTTGATTATTTTCAAGGATGGTCCTAAAACAGTCTATGTCAGCTTTAACCCTGTGTATCTGTACCAAATGTATGTAAATTAGCTGACTGGTGTGATAAGTTACCTGAAAAAAAAAAATCCTTAATTTAACAATCCAAATGTTGGAAAGGTTTATAATTAACCAAAAGTTCCAAAGCGATCAGCTCAAATAGCATGTCACTGAACAGCGGGAATCAAATCATACCCAATAGAATCGGAGGGGGGTGCAGAAGGGGACGATCCAGATGTAAGGGTAGTCTCTGCTAAGGAGGCCTCCTCCTGTGGTATTGGGTGGTGTTCAAAGAACTTGGAGACAAACAGCAAACTGTGAGGCAAAAAGAAAAACAAAACAAAAACAAACCTAACTTGTGCAAAACCCAGAAGCTTCATATACCAGAATACCTTAAAGAATTAACAAAAATGCCTGAGATCAAATTCCATTTTCAGGAAGGACTGTTAAATTCAATTAGTTGTATTTTTGTCTAAAGGCTTATTGTAAAAAAATTATATTGTACTTTTAAAGGCAAGCTCAGAATCTACAACTAATTGCTCTATACAGCAAATTTCTACATAGTAGAGGGGAATAATCATGCTTTATGGTTAAGGAATTAGAAGAAAATGTATCTACTGCTAAAAATTAGGTTATATTATTATGATATACTTTAAAGTACAGAGTTGAATTCCCTCTACTCAAGTAATCAAAAAAAGTAATAAGACTTTACTAACAGCAGTAACAACACAAAAAAAGATTAAAATAGACTCAATCTATTGAGAGAGGGAGTAGGGCAAAGAGAGGGACTAGGAGGAAGAGAGGGAGGAAGAGAAGGGGGGGGGAGGGAGAGAGAGAGAGAGAGAGACAGACAGACAGGCACACTAACTTTGAGAGAGAGAGAGAGAGAGAGAGAGAGAGCACTTAATTTACAAAACTGCTGACAGAACCAGATTCCCCAATCTGTGGTCCAAAAATATAACGGTTAATTTAACTGAAACACCCAAAAACCATCTAAAAGTGATTTCTATGGGCAAGGGATCTTTATTAATTAAAAGAGAATATAAAATATACATGAAATGTACAGCAAACCAGAATTATAATTTGAGAGAGAAGTAGTGGCTATACTACATATTAATCTCTAGCCATACTTCAAAAAGTTTCCCACAACAACTCTTCTATATAGAAAACTTCCACAGACTCTAAGACATACTAGTTTCACATTAAGAAATGTTAAATGTAAAGTGGAAGACAGAAAAGAAAAATTTTTTGATTACTTACTCAAGTTGGTCATAATTAACACACATCAGTGGAACCTCTGTACTACAACGCTGGTGAAATTTATAACCACATGTTTGACAGCGGAACCCCTGGAAAAGCAGCTTTCGACAGAAGTCACAAAATGCTAAGGTGAAAAAAGTTTTCCGTACCTGCAAAGTAAAACATCATAGAGAATTTCAAAAACTAGTAAGAATCTTTTTAGAAGTCAACTTATTTACTCTTGATTAAAATAACAAATCTTTAATATGCTTACAACATGAGAACTGACTTAAACACTAAGATACTAAAATGAAAACCAGTGGATTCAAGATAAGATGGACTACATGTATTTATCTCCCACCCACTAACCAATTAAACTCAGAAGTCAAGAAGATGGGAAATAAATAAAAGACTAATATCAAGCTTTACTACATAAAAGTAAAAGCAGAGATGACAGGTGAAGGAAGAAACAGAGGTGAAAGACAGAATAAAGGTACACCTCAATAACTCTACAAAGAAAGGAGTTAACAGATGCCTATTGGTGTTGACAGAACCAGAAACAATGGCACACTTAAAGTTACAAAGGTACGCAATAGAGGAACCAAAAAACCCACAGAAACCAAAAATGCTTTAGAGGAGAGAAAAGAGGAAGGTTGTAATGTTACAAATGATCTAATTCCCTATGGAACTGGCCATAAGTAAATGTCTAAAACTGATAAAGTAAGAAATTGTGGCTTAAAGTTATTATTTAGTAATATGAAAATAATCACGAGAAGAGCCTGAAACAGAAACCACTGAAAGTTAAGAATGATTTCCTCTCAGATAGCCTCATCCACTAGAGGGCAGACAGCAGAAGCAAGAAGAACTACAATCCTGCAGCCTGTGGAACAAAAACCATATTCACAGAAAGAAAGACAAGATGAAAAGGCAGAGGGCTATGCATCAGATGAAGGAACAAGATAAAACTCCAGGAAAACAACTAAATGAAGTGGAAATAGGCAACCTTCCAGAAAAAAAATTCAGAATAATGATAGTGAAGATGCCCAGGACCTCAGAAAAAGAATGGAGGTAAAGACTGAGAAGATGTAAGAAATGTTTAACAAAGACCTAGAAGAATTAAAGAACAAACAAACAGAGATGAACAATACAATAACTGAAATGAAAAATACACTAGAAGGAATCAATGCAGAATAACTGAGGCAGAAGAACGGATAAGTGACCTGGAAGACAGAATGGTGGAATTCACTGCTGCGGAACAGAATAAAGAAAAAAGAATGAAAAGAAATGAAGACAGTCTAAGAGACCTCTGGGACAACATTAAACACAACAACATTCACATTATAGGGGTCCCAGAAGGAGAAGAGAGAGAGAAAGGACCCGAGAAAATAAGTGAAGCGATTATAATTGAAAACTTCCCTAACACGGGAAAGGAAATAGCCACCCAAGTCCAGGAAGCTCAGAGAGTCCCATACAGGATAAACCCAAGGAGAAACACGCCCAGATACATAGTAATCAAATTGGCAAAAATTAAAGACAAAGAAAAATTATTGAAAGCAGCAAGGGAAAAACGACAAATAACATACAAGGGAACTCCCATAAGGTTAACAGCTGATTTCTCAGCAGAAACTCTACAAGCCAGAAGGGAGTGGCATGATATACTTAAAATGATGAAAGGGAAGGACCTACAAACCAAGATTACTGTACCTGGCAAGGATCTCATTCAGATTCGATGGAGAAATCAAAAGCTTTACAGACAAGTGAAAGCTAAGAGAATTCAGCACCACCAAACCAGCTCTACAACAAATGCTAAAGGAACTTCTCTAAGTGGGAAACACAAGAGAAGAAAAGGACCTACAAAAACAAACTCAAAACAATTAAGGAAATGGTAATAGGAACACACATATCAATAATGACCTGAGATGTGAATGGATTAAATGCTCCAACCAAAAGACACAGGCTCGCTGAATGGATACAAAAACAAGAGCCATATATGTGCTGTCTACAAGAGACCCACTTCAGACCTAGGTACACATACAGACTGAAAGTGAGGGGATGGAAAAAGATATTCCATGCAAATGCAAATCAAAAGAAAGCTGGAGTAGCAATACTCATATCAGATAAAATAGACTTTAAAATAAAGAATGTTGGGCTTCCCTGGTGGCACAGTGGTTGAGAGTCCGCCTGCCGATGCAGGGGACACGGATTCGTGCCCCGGTCCAGGAAGATCCCACATGCCCCGGAGCAGCTGAGCCCGTGAGCCATGGCTGCTAAGCCTGAACATCCAGAGCCTGTGCTCCGCAACGGGAGAGGCCACAACAGTGAGAGGCCCACGTACCACAAAGAAACAAAACAAAACACGACAATCCAAACCTATGGTATGCAGCAAAAGCAGTTCTAAGAGGGAATTTTACAGTTATACAAGTCTACCTCAAGAAACAAGAAAAATCTCAAATAAACAATCTAACCTTACACCTAAAGGAACTAGAGAAAGAAGAACCAACAAAACCCAAAGTTAGCAGAGGAAACAAATCATAAAGATCAGAGCAGAAATAAATAGAAACAAAGAAAACAATAGCAAAGATCAATAAAAGTAAAAGCTGGTTCCTTGAGAAGATAAACAAAATTGATAAACCATTAGCCAGACTCATCAAGAAAAAGAGGGAGAGGACTCAAATAAAATTGGAAATGAAAAAGAAGTTACAACAGACACTGCAGAAATACCAAGCATCCTAGAGATTACTACAAGCAACTCTATGCCATTAAAATGGACTACCTGGAAGAAATGGACAAATTCTTAGAAAGGTAGAACCTTCCAAGACTGAACCAGGAAGAAACAGAAAATATGAACAGACCATTCACAAGCAATGAAATTGAAACTGTGATTAAAAATCTTCCAACAAACAGAAGCCCAGGACCAGATGGCTTCACAGGTGAATTCTATCAAACATTTAGAGAAGAGCTAACACCCATCCTTCTCAAACTCTTCCAAAAAATTGCAGAGGAAGGAACACTCCCAAACTCATTCTATGAGGCCACCATCACCCTGATACCAAAACCAGACAAAGATACTACAAAAAAAGAAAGTTACAGACCAATATCACTGATGAATATAGATGCAAAAATCCTCAACAAAATACTAGCAAACAGAACCCAACAACATATTAAAAGGATCACACACCATGATCAAGTGGGATTTATCCCAGGGATGCAAGGATTCTTCAATATACACAAATCAATCAATGTGATACACCATATTAACAAATTGAAGAATAAAAACCATATGATCATCTCATTAGATGCAGAAAAAGCTTCTGACAAAATTCAACACCAATTTATGATAAAAACTCTCCAGAAAGTGGGCATAGAGGGAACCCACCTCAACATAATAAAGGCCATATATGACAAACCCACAGCAAAGATCATTCTCAATGGTGAAAAACTGAAAGCATTTCCTCTAAGACCAGGAACAAGACAAGGATGTCCACTCTCACCACTATTATTCAACATAGTTTTGGAAGTCCTAGCCAAGGCAATCAGAGAAGAAAAAGAAATAAAAGGAATACAAATTGGAAAAGAAGAAGTAAAACTGTCCCTGTTTGCAGATGACATGATACTATACATAGAGAATCCTAAAGATGCCATCAGAAAACTACTAGAGCTATTCAATGAATTTGGTAAAGTTGCAGGAAACAAAATTAATGCACAGAAATCTCTTGCATTCCTATACACTAATGATGAAAAATCTGAAAGAGAAATTAAGCAAACTCTCCCATTTACCATTGCAACAAAAAGAATAAAATACCTAGGGAGACAAAAGACCTGTATGCAGAAAACTGTAAGACAGTGATGAAAGAAATCAAAGATGACATAAAGAGATGGAGAAATATAACATGTTCTTGGATTGGAAGAATCAATATTGTGAAAATGACTATACTACTCAAAGCAGTCTACCAATTCAGTGCAATCCCCATCAAATTACCAATGGCATTTTTTACAGAACTAGAACAAAAAAAATCTTAAAATTTGTATGGAGACACAAAAGACCCTGAATAGGCAAAGTGGTTGTGAGGGAAAAAAACGGAGCTGGAGGAATCAGACTCCCTGTGTTCAGACTATACTACAAAGCTACAGTAATCAAGACAACATGGTACTGGCACAAAAACAGAAATATAGATCAGTGGAACAGAATAGAAAGCCCAGAGATAAACCCACGCACCTATGGTCAACTAATCTATGACAAAGGATGCTAGAATATACAATGGAGAAAAGACAGTCTCTTCAATAAGTGGTGCTGGGAAAACTGGACAGCTACATGTAAAAGAATGAAATCAGAACACTCCCTAACACCATACACAAAAATAAACTCAAAATGGATTAGAGACCTAAATGTAAGACCAGACACTATAAAACTCGTAGGGGAAAACATAGGAAGAACACTTTTTGACATAAATCACAGCAAGATCTTTTTTGATCCACCTCCTAAAGTAATGGAAATAAAAATAAAAATAAACAAATGGGACCTAATAAAAAAAAAAAAAGAATGATTTCCTCTGGAGAGTGGCATTAGAGGTTAACAAGGGATAGGGCAACAGATGATTTTTTTTGGTAAACCCCTCGCACTACCTTAAAAACTATATACATTTGATTAAAATGTAATATACTTTGATTAAAATGTAAAAAAGAATTTATTAAAAAAATACTAGTTTATAATTATATGAAAATCAGATCAACCCTACCTAAACTTGCTAACTTAGGACAAGGGACAGGAAAATCACCTAAAAGAAGGTAAGAACTACTTTTAACAAATTATCAGTTTGTTAGAGGATTAGAACACCTAAATGTATCTGTGAACATTCCTCTATGTGAAACTTAAAAGGCAACATGTAAGAACTCCATGTCAGAAGCCAAACATGGGTCACATAAACAGAACTGTGCCAGGGAAGCTCTATCTTGATAACGAACAAAACCAGAAATTGTTTAAAACTGTTTGGTTTGTATATATAAGAAGCAGAAAACATAAAAAGGATAAACAAATAACAAAATGTTAACAATGGCTATTTGAGAGTGAGGAGAGCATGGGTGACTGTATTTTGCCCTTTGTTCTTTGCTGTATATTCTCAATTCATCTCAGTTTTTCAGACAGCATTAATCACACACAATAGTAAGAAAAATACATCATGATCTAGGACACACCTGTATTCATATAATAATATTACCCTAACTATACATAATTCATATCAGAATTTTCTAATCCACTCTACTGCATGTAAATGCTTTTCATGATCCATGAAATTGATTTCAACACCCATTTTATCAAACTCTTTTCAATAAACACATATTTAACACGATTAAATGTTATTAAAAATAATACTTCATCAAGAAAATGATATCTTGGCACATCATCCATTCTGGCTTTTTGAGAACATTTAGATAGTTTTAAGAGTAGCTCTTGTTTTCTTCACCTTTTTGTCTATGTATCACTTTCTAGGGGATATAAAAAAGCAACTGACTGTTTTTAGCTTTGTTTCTTTTCCATTTGTCTCTGGATATAAAAGCAATTGGAAAATCTTCTTTAATATTTATGTGGCTACTATTTACTAAAGCAAGCATCTTTTATATTGCTAGCACAATCTCTGGAAATTAGAGCACAGAAAAACACAAAACATATTCACAGGAATCAAATCAGCATTTTATAGTCACTTTATCCTTTTTGCTAACTACTCATACTCTCAATTGCCTAATAATCTGCGGACTTTCATGAAGCCCTAATTTCTCTTCCTTCTTTAATCTACTCAGTTGCAGTCTTTTTTCCTGTCATTGACTTATATGTGAAAACTATGTGTAACTGGTTGTTTCTGTATGTAAAGGAAGGGGGGAAAAAAGAGAGAGAAGGAAGAAGGGCAGGAGGGAGGAAAGCAGAAAGGAGAGGAAAAACACCTGAGCAGGAGAAAATGTGGGTATGCATTTGAGCATAAATTGAGTAAGTGACATATACCTCTATCTGTGAATATACCTTTGTCAATAAAGGTGGAAGGTATATCTTTTCTTTTGGGCCACAACTTATGCCTATTTTGGAATTCAAGACATGGATGGTAAACTCGTGGGGGCCATAGAACAGGTAATTTGCATGCATTAATTTGTAAGCTGTGGGGTTGTCTGAGGGAGGACATTAACTTTAGTGCCTATAGAAAATGGGAAGGTCTGGACACATGGCATCTGTTTTTAGTCTTGTTTCTCTACCTTCCCTGCCCCCTGTCAGTTCCCAAGGATTCCTGGGATGCAGGCATATACTGAAGGAATCGCTTTTATAACAGACTATGAAACCAGGAGGCATAAGCAGCCTGCCTCCAGTAGTCAACAAAAGCCAGCCCAGAGAAGCAGAGAGAGAATTTCTTTCCCTTTCTAAGCAGAACACAGGCTTACTCTTGCCTCTCTATGACACTAAGAGCAATCATTCCAAAACACAAATCTAATCACACTGCTCCCCTGCCTATTATAATCAATAAATTTCCAATGATTTTAGGGAAATGTCTAAATCTTTAACATAGCTTACAAGGACTCTCATGAGCTTACTCCACCCATACGCACGCTACATTCTAACAGCCCCCTCTCCAACTTTGTATCATCCATTCTGAACTTCTTTCAAAACTGAAAAGGTAACAAGCTTTCTTGCTGTTCCCTCTGCCTAGAGTACTTTTTAAAAATATATATTTATTTATGGCTGGAGCGTGGGCTCAAGAGCGCAGGCTCAGTAGTTGTAGTGCACAGGCTTAGTTGCTCCACAGCATGTGGGATCTTCCTGGACCAGGGCTCAAACCCGTGTCCCCTGCATTGGCAGGTGGATTCTTAACCACTGCGCCACCTGGGAAATCCCTGTCCAGAGTACTCTTCCCTTCACTCTTCATCTGCTCTTCCCTCACCCATCAGGCCACAGCTTTCATATTTCTTCCTTTGGGAAAACTTCCTGACTCTTCAAAGGCCAGGTTAGGAATCTCTATACTCTGTGTATCTATAGCACTTTAAACACACACAGTAATTAAGAGTGCTTATGAAAATTTTAAATTAAATCATCTGTCTCTCTACTCTATTATTAATTGTTATATCCCCAGATCAGACAAAATATTGGCAAATGAAAAGATCTCAACAAATATTAACTGGCAGCTCTCCAACTGTGTTGTGAAGGTTTCCATACTCTGCAACTAACCTGCAGTTTGCTTTCATTACCCTCTTGTGGCAAGGACCTTCCTGAGGCACTTCTTAAGGTTAGTAACTTAGATCTTCTTTTACCTCCTCAAATCCAATTTCTAATTAAGAAGAATAAGAAAAATAGTACTTTTTGAAAAATTCCTAAAAACTTAAATAAAAAATCTTAAGATTTATCCTCTCAAAATTCTACAGGATAAAAAAAAAAGTCAATAGTAGTGAACTCCTTATCTCATCATTATAAAACTATCTGCTACACAGTAAATCTGATTGGCATCAGGTATATCTTACACTCCTCCAAAAGATACCTTATCTACTGAAGCACAAACCTGATCTCATTATTCACTGCTAATGGAGCCTCCAAAGCACTAACACCCCCCAGGAAATCAAAAGAGTCCAGATGTACTAATCAACAAGGCACAAGGGAAAACACTTGATGCCAAAAGGGTAGCAATAACTATCCATCTAGAAAAATAAACTGTGGTCCAAATTCCATATATAGAAAAGTAAGAAGTGCATTCCTGCCTTACAGATCACTCTAATCTTGGCTCCTGGCTACTCTTTTAGAGGACAGGTTCTCAAGCTCTGGAACTGTACCTTCTACCTTATCTCTGAGGTAGAGAGGTTCCACTGCTCCAGGCCTCATGCTGGTGACACTTAGCTTAGGCTAGGTTCTGACAAATGCAAAAAACAGATAAAGGGAGAAGTATTGAAGGAGAGCTTTAACATCTATCTTTCTTCAGTCCTCAACGAGAGCTATTCCACTTCCATTAGTCTATCTTCCAGAAACATTTACACAAGTGTATCAAGATGTATGCAGAAAGCGTTTATTTACCATGTATATAACAGATTTCTTAAAAACTTGAATGTCTATTAAGAGGGATGGTTAAATATACCTAATTTATATTCTTACGGACTATTATGCAATCATTATAAAGCTAGGTGTACTGACATGGAAAGATGCCCATGATGCTTTGTTTAACTTAAAAAAAAATGAAGAATATCATACAAAACATGATTCCATTTTTTAGTTTTAAAAAAAGGAAAAAATGGAAAATAATGAAGGAAAGAGAAGGGAGAAAAAAGAGAAAGGAGAAAACTTTGGGATCAGACACATGTTTTATATATAGAAAGACTTTGGAAGACTACACAATAATCAATTAACAACTGTTTACCTCTGGTAGGGTACCTTCACGTTTTTACTTGATATACTTTCGTACCACTCAAATTTTTAAGAATTTTCTTTCAATAATGAGTATCTATTACTTTTTTTTGAATTTTTTAAAATCGAAATATAGTTGATTTACAATGTTGTGTTAGTTTCAGGTATACAACAAAGTGAGTTAATTATATACATACATATATGTTATTACTTTTTAAATTAAAAATAAAGTATAATGATTAAAATGAAACTCTTTAAATATGTGTTGCTTTTTTTAAATAACAGAACTGATTTTCAACTTAGGTAAAATATCAATGGCAAAATTATTCATCCATACTTCATATTCTCTACATAAAAATTTATTCACAAGAACTTGAAGATTTTTGACATTAAAAAAAATATAAAGGTACATACAAAGTTGTGTGTTGTAAGTGGAACATTCTCCAACACTTCTACATGCAATTCCTCTCCAGTAAGCCAGGAAATATCAGTATCCCAGCCAATTGGTTTCTTCTCTCTGAAAAGTGTAGACACAGCCTTTCTTGGTTATCATACCTAAAGATCTTCATAAACCTCATGCTGAAGATATGAAAATTGGTTATTAGGGGCTAGTAATGGTGAGGGAGTTTTGGCTCCCTGGTCTTCCATCGTTAGAAATTTAAATGGCAATAAATTAATGTTTAAGTTTACCCCAAATAAATGTATCACTCTTGGACAAACAGCAGGGTAAAGAGATGTACTCTTTTCTTCAAGTCAGCTCCAGAAAAGACCTACAACAGCAGAAAATGGATTGTTCCTGGGGTCCCCCCCCCAAAAAAAATCACAGGTATGGATTTACCTACCCATTCAAAGAAAAAGAGTACTCAAGGGATAATATGCCCCAAAAAGGAGACTTTTTTTTTGTTTTTTAAAAAAATGGGACTCAAAATTGGGGTTGAGGGGCTCATGGCACAATGTTAGATGCTTTCTGAAAAATAATTCAATATAAAATGTTAACTTTGCTAAGTCTTTTGTGAAACTGTGAGTTTATATTAAAAATAAAGGACTGGGAAAGAGTCCATTATTCAAATAAGACACATAAAAAATAGTTCAAAAATTTTAAGAATCTCAAACCCTAAACAAAGTCATTTGATCAGACAAACAAACACTATCATCACAAGAAATTATCTAATGTTAACTCCTCAAAGGGCCTACAAGATTTCTTTAGGCTAATTAACTTAGTTTTAATATTTTTTTCCTGAAGTTGATTTTCAATACCCTAGGTTTGGGTAAAGATCTTACAGAAAA
Source organism: Kogia breviceps (assembly GCF_026419965.1). NCBI lineage: Eukaryota > Metazoa > Chordata > Mammalia > Artiodactyla > Physeteridae > Kogia > Kogia breviceps. The sequence goes on along the minus strand of NC_081318.1, from coordinate 13,348,356 downwards.
CCCCAAAATTTCATGTCTGAGTTTTTTTTTTTCCTTTTTTAAACAAAGTTTCACATCACATACAAACCCATACCCATCCTGAATTCTGTAAACAGCACAGCACTCTGGGATTAGACCTCTCATCATCAGTGCTTTCTTTAGGCTGTCCCGGACTGTAACTCCACACCTTGCAGGTACCTATGGTATAATAAACATATGATATGAGGTAAAGGAAATAAATTATATATTTCTTCACATCATTGAAAAAAACCAAAAATTTACCTTTATAACACCTTTAAAATGTCATATGGATTACTGTCAGAAAATTATTTCACTAACTTAATATTAATGGGAAATTATGACTCAAGTATCTATTATTACTCACCAACTTAAATCAAATAATTCTTAGTTTTTTATTAAAATTACAAAATATATTAAACATATAAAAGAACAGAAAATACTACAGATCCCTATGTGCTCACCACTGAGAAATAATAGATGTCAACATTTAAAGCAAAATCAATTTTGATCCAACATTGTTCAAAGCTGAAAACTCTAATCCTTCAATCATAATGATGGTCCCTAAGAGATGTCTTACTGATCCTAAACATAGCAGAAGAAAATACTTGTCTTAATGTGTACAGTTGATATTTGCTGTTTAGTTGTTTAGCACTCCTATTTCCTCTGGGAACCCACCCTTCCCTAAAAACCACATGGTTCTGGAGAGGCCATCAATCACAAGGGTCACTACTTTTCTGGCTACACATGACATAAGCTGGCTAATCCCATATTCCTAATCCAGGGCTAGATATATGACCAAACAGTACCAGAGTTCTTTCCTTAACTGAGAGATGGACACTGGTTGAGAGAAGTTTGTTTCTACTGTAGTTAAAGTATTCCAAAAGGATAGAAATCTGGAGTCCCTAATGGCCATCTTCCCTACTACAGTGAGAAAACCTGGCTACAGAATGAAGCTAACCTAAGGAGAAGCAGAGATGACATTAGGAGCGGGGAGAATAGAGGCACTGAAAAATAGAGATAAGAATCTTTCTGTATATTTGAAGTTATCTCTATCCTGGCCTTTTCTGCCAGTGACCCATCTCCCCAGATATTAATCTGAATAATTTAGAACTGAAAAAGGACTGACACAGTGTAGACTAAAGTGAAGCAATGGGAGTTCAGGTTGGTCAGTCTTTATGGGGGGAGGGGAGTGCAGACAGAGGAAATGTTAGTTAATAACAAAATTAAAGGTTTCATTCTTTTAAATCACTAAAGTACTTAGCAAACCAAAAGTTTCCAAAGAAATTGGGAAACTTATGCTAGAGGGGGAAAAATGGAGTGAAAATGAATATAAGACAGCTGAATCTAAACAGTATATTGAAGGGGAACAATCGAGAAAGCCAAATTAGGACCTAAGATTAGATAACAAGGAGGCAGATTTTCGCTCAATATAACCGTTAAAACTATCCAGCAAGGGAAAAGTTTACCATGAGGGAGTAGGTTCATCATTGGAAATATTCAAGAGACTGGATTGGTACAGTTGATCCTCTTTATTCATAGACTCTGCATTTGCAAATTTGTCTGTTTGCTAAAATTTATTTGTAACCCCAAAATCAATACTTGCAGTGCTTTTGCAGACATGCGCAGAGGACTGAAAAATTTGAGTTGCTCAAGGCATACTTTCCCAGCTGAGGTTAATCAAGGTGACACTGCCTTCTTTTTCTAGCTCTTATACTGTAGACAAGTGCCAGGTGACTTTTAAGCTAATGGACCCCAGTCGGCTGTGAAGAAATAAACAATCTAGGGGCCAATATACAGAGGCCATCTTTGGCTCATTTATAACAGTAATCCTGCATTTCTCCTAGGAGCAATGGTTCAGTATTCACTAATTCAGAGAATGTATAGAACATAACTACTGCAAATCGTGAGAACTGGCCATACCTTCCAGAAATAATGAACAGATGGGAAAGCTTACTTTTTCCCTCTGCAACTCAAATTCTGCCTACTCTAAAGCAAAAACTTCTTGATTGGCAACCCTATCTTTAGTTTTAAACCCCATCCAATCTATCCTATCCCCATGTTATCAGTGAAATCTTTCTAAAGAAGGTATTCTTAACATGTGTGCGTGTCAAATACTTCTGAGAACCTGATGAAAGCCTTAGATACTCTCTCTGGAACATAAAATTTCAAGCTCATTATGGACTGCTGAGGAGTCCACTGAACTCAGATTTAGAATCCCATTCTAAGATATAACCTTACATTTCATTAGTCTTCTCAAAATTTTCCAGTTATTTATAGGACAAAATTCAAATTCCTTAATATGGCATACAAGGTCATCAATGGGCTGGGGCTATCAACCTTTCAGTTCCTTTGGTAATTCCCCTCATGCACTCATGTAATACCATCTTCTAATATAGCTATGCTCCCTTATGCTTCTCTGAACAGGATGATTCCAAGGTGTATATATGTTTCATCAGTAGCCAAAATTTGGTTATCCACTCTTATCACCAAGGGAAAGTCACCTATCAGTCCTTCATTCACTTCTGTAGGTTGATTTTTGTTCCTTCATGATACCTGTTCAACAGACTGACAGACCAAAAGAATAAAACAGAAAGACCAAAGCAGACTCCAACACATAAAGAAAATCAAAATAAAATGAAGGTAGAATCTGAAATAGGATAAAGATGAACTTTTAAATAACTGATGTTGGAACTACTGGAACCAATCTAGGAAAAAAAGGTTCACCCCTACTACATACTGTATACTAGGGTAAATTCCAAATGGAGCAAATATTTAAATGTTGAAGGAAGGAGGGGACAAACCATAAAAGAACTGGAAGAAACACATGGCAAGCTCCTTTATAACCTCAAGTGAAGAAGGCCTATAAATCTATGATGCAAAGTCTGGAAGCCATAAAAGAAAAATGTTAAATTCACCTACACATAACTAAGAACTTTTTAGATGGCAAAACACACACAACATACTACAGTCAGCCCTCCATATCGTGGGTGCCACATCAGTGGATTCAACCAACTGAGGATCAAAAATATTCAGAAAAAAATTCCAGAAAATTCCAAAAAAGCAAAACTTAAATTTGCCTACTATAAGTAATCTAGAGATGATTTAAAGTATACAGGAGGATGTGCATAGGTTATATGCAAATACTATGCCATTTTATATAAGGGACTTGAGCATCCAAGGATTTTGGTATCCTCAGGGGGTCCTGGAATCAATCCCCTGCACATACTGAGGGATGACTATATAAGCAAAGTCAAAAGACAAATGCAAACTGGGAAAAAAATATTTGCAACTTATATAAGAGGCATATAATCTTCATGATATATAAAGAGCTCCTGAAAAATTGAGATCAGGATCAATGGGCAAAGGACATGAAAGACAGTTCAGGAAAACAGAAATATAAACGGCCTTCAAACTTATGATAAGGTGTTCAACCTCAGAGAAAAGCAAACTCAAACTTGCCAAAATACCTTTCATTTATCACATTGGCAAAAATACAAAAGTTTGACCACATACTCTGTTGATGAGGCTATGGTAAACAGGCATCTCATACACTGCTGATAGCAATGCAAGACTAAGCAAAACCTGTGAAGCAAAATTTGAAAGTTTCTTATCAAAATTACAAGTGTAAATTTCTCTTTGATCAAGGAAGTCTACTTTTGGCATACCATAATTTGACTGGTAAACTATAGTACACCTATACAATGGAATCTATAGCTATAAAAAAAAGAATATTTAAGCATACTATACGTGGAAATGGAAGATTTCCAGGATAGCCTACATGAACATTAAAAGCAAAATACAGAATGATATATACAGTATGATACCTTGTGTGTATGAAGAGGAGTGGAGAAATAAGAATATATCTTTCTATTTTCTTCTTGCTACATGAAGAAACCCAGAAAACACACACACGCACACACACAACCAAATAAAAATAGTTACCTAAAAGGTACAGGGGAAACTGGATGTATAGAGGTAGAGGTGGAAACAAGATTTCCTGATGTAAATACCACATGAAAGAATTACCTATTCAAAAAGGAAAAGGGGAAGGGGAGCACTGTCTCAAATTTTAAGGCTGAAAAGACTAAAAAGATATTTTCAAAAGAACCAGGTTAATGCCTCTTCTCCAAATTACAAAATTAAATGTCTCCGATTAGGCTGTCAAAGCAGCAATAACTTTTCTCTAAAATAATTTAAAAACAAGCATCCTACCTTAACAAAGATCTACAGTCAACATAATCATCTGAATATTTGCCAAAGGAAAATTTAGACCAAAACAAAATGTATCAGTCTAAACTTTAACATACCAGTTTTTAAAGTGAACATAAATCATCTTTTATCAATGGATTCATGATGGTCTACCACATTACCCTACTTTTGTGTATGTTTAAAATTTTCCCTATAAAATGTTCTCTTAAAACCTTAAGAACTCCTTCTTAAAGGAGTGGCCATCAAAATTCAGGTGGCCATCACAATTACTACATGTTTAATTATCTGAGCTAGTAGATTAATTTGGTAGTTTAAATTCTTTACAATGCAGATTTTATTACATGCTTTAAGTGAACTTCATGATACACTGAGATCTCCTTGTATAAACTGGCACAGATTATACATGCTAATATATGGGTTTTTAAAATAAACCTAAATTTATAGCTTCCTGATTTTGTCATAATTTATCTTGATGTCAAGTCCTTTTTTAGGACTGTTAAACCAGTCATAATATAGTTTATTATTATAGACTGTTAAACCAATTCACAATATAATAAAAGAAAAAATTTAATATGATCTGCTTATAACATGGTCTTTTTTTTTTTTTTTTTTTTTTTTTTTTTTTTTGCACGCTACTTGGTCCTCTCACTGCTGTGGCCTCTCCCGTTGCGGAGCACAAGGCACAAGCTCTGGACGCGCAGGCTCAGCCGCTCCGCGGCATGTGGGATCTTCCCGGACCGGGGCACGAACTGGTGTCCCCTGCATCGGTAGGCGGACTCTCAACCACTGCGCCACCGGGGAAGCCCAACATGGTCTTTTTAAAGTAAAGAGAGGCTGACTATATATACTACCAAAACTTCCTAAGGTGAAAGTGATTTTAGAATTAAGTATGCCTCCTGGTCAAGCTGTATTTAACTGACAAAGAACAAGTGATAAAGGTGGTAGGTCTTTTACTCCTAAATTGCTGGTCCCAATTAAATCAAAAACCAAAACTAAATTTAATCAATTACCTCATTAGACCTCCAAGGGGGAAAACTTATCTAGCAACAGATTAAGTCCTTTCACTGTGGCAAAAGTTAATAGAATTTATGAGTCAAGAATGTCCCAGACTTCACAGCTATTTTATTACAATTAAACACAGTATTTTAAATATCAACATGAGTTAATACTGCTCCATATAGTACTCTGCCTCACAAAGTCACTATGAGGATCAAATGAGAGTGTGGGGGAACATTTTTACAAACTGTAAACCACCATGCAACAGGTATTCTTCTTGTCTACAAAACGATGGAATGTGTAACCCTCTTTCATCACTTGCAGATCTTAGAGGTCTCTGCTTTGCTTTTGCTAAAAAAAATAATAATAATAAAGGGAGAGGGAGGGTATTCTCTGGGGTTCTAGCATTTACTCTAATGATGTCCCTTTACTCAATCTATTCCATTAAAACTACTTACTTGTGCTAGTAAGAGTTAGAGTTTCCTACACGTTTTTGTGCTCTTTACATGTTTTTCCTCAAACTGGCTAAAACAAGAACAGCTTGTTTAGCTTCTCCTTATCTCTTCCATTCCATAAACATTTCTTGCTTTAATTATCACACAACCAAGGCATGATTTTGAAGGATCCAACAATGCCCTATCTGTCCCACTGTCCTTCCTTTCATTATGTCAGATACAATCAGGGTTAATACCAATCAGCAGATATTTATTTACAAATCTCAGGCTATGGTAAACCCAAAGACTCATTCTTTCAAAAATACTTATAGAACACCTACTAATTGTTAGACACCAAAAAAAGATAGGAAACAAAAAAAGATAAGCTGCTTTGAGAGCTTCCTCCCCACAGATGTTAAAATTAATTTAGTAGTTTTAGATATTTTTTTCAGACATCTGGTATTTACAGCCTTTGAACCAAATCTGCATTTCCCATTGAGAGATCCACTTACAGGTCTGCAACTTGGAAATACCCCGTTACCTGTAGACAAAGAGTCCTCTATAAAGATGTTCATATTTTAGCACCGTTAGTAATAACAAAAAAAACTGAACATAACCTAGATGTCTGTCAGGATAAACTATGTTAAACTGAAAAGAATCAGACCTATATGTATCAACACATACATATGTATACCTTGAAATTATAATTTTGAATAAAAAGGACAAGATGTTGAACATTACATACAGTATCATACTATTTTATATATTAAAAAAATGCTTATAGGTACATATCCATGTAGTAAAATATAAAAACATTGATTGAATGTACCCCACATTTATCACAGTGGCTACTTCTTGGGGGACAAGGTGGGATGAAGGATGTTTGGGAAGGGAATGGGACAGGTAAGAGGAACGTAAATATATATATATTTATGTACGTATGTATGGATATATGTTATGTGTGTGTGTAATATGAAGCAAATATAACAAACATTAATACTTGTTCATTGTAGGTGACTAAACACAGGTGTTTAATATATTGTCCTTTATACTTTTCCATATAAATTAGTTTCCTAAATAAAGAAGTTAAAAACCTTATGAATGTTCTTTTCTAAACCTTTGCTACTTCCTCAAATCAGCATGAATATGTTCATCAGGTTTTTTTTCCTAGTGGCACCTGTTTCTTTTTAACTTTCTATTTTTCTTTTGTTCTATGTTCTTTGAATTTTTCCAACTCTACTATGAAAAATTTCAAACACAGAAAATTAGAAGGAGTGGTACAATTAACATCCAAGTTCTCTCAGATCCTAAAATTATTTTTTCATATTTGTTTTCTCTCTTTAACATTTTGTTTCCATCATACCATTTGAAAGTAAGTTCTAAATTGACTGAGATAGAATTCAGAATAGTGATTACTCTTGAAGGTGGTCACTGAATTGAGGGAACACAAGAGAACACTCACATTAGAAATGTTCTATATCTTGGTCTGCATGGCACTTACACATGTAGAAAGTCACTGAGCTGTACACCTGAGATTTGTACACTTTACTATATGTAAGTTTTATTTCAAAAAAGGGGCAGGAGGGAGATTGCAGGCATCATGACAATTTACCCCTAAATATTTAAGCATGTATTTCCTAATAAAGACATTCTCCTACATAAAAATATCTCTATTGTCACACTTAAGAAAACTAATAATTCCATAAGAACACATTATATTCAATCAACACTCAACATTTCCTATCTCAAGAAGGACTTCTACAGCTCTTCCCCACCCTGGTCCCAAACCAGGATCACACAATGCATTTGTTTGTTTTGTCTCTTTAGTCTTATTCAGTGTAGAATAATCCCCAACCGTTTATCCTCTATGACACTGAGTCCAGGCTGTATGGTCTTAAAGAATGTCCACCATCTGAATTTGTCTAATTGCTTCCTCATGGTGCTTAACTTTTCCCTTTATCCCATGTTTCTTATAAAATGTAAAGTCCAGAAGTTTAACACTCAACACAATCATTTTTAGCAATAATACTTCAGAGATGATGACTCATCCGCTGAGTTTTAAATTTTAAGGCCACCTAGAAATTCTATTTGGTTCCTTCTTAGGAATCTAATCCTGATATTTTAAAATCTTCTAATGTACTGATGGTAGACTGTTTCCTTGCATATTATAACTTGTGATTTTGACCTTGTCATTGAGGCATTCTGTATGTGAATTCCATGAGACCTATATGGGCTAAGGGAGGGTTTGCATTTGTTTCTGCCCAGTGCCTGAATGCTATTACCACTTCAGGACCACTTGTTAATTTCTTGGGTTAAGAATTCCTGAATAATGCAGGTATTATAATCATGAACCCTACACACTATGATATGAACAGGTCTATAGTTAAGAATTCACAAGGGAAACTTTAACCTTTATTTGGGGCCCTGGCACTAGTACTCAGACTTGAGTGTGGTTCAAGTTTGACAGACAGGTATAACTGTCAAATCCAATGCTAAAAACAATACAATTTGTTCCAGTTAAGGAACACAGACTTAGGCACCAAATAATTGTCTTTTCCATTCTTGTTTGAAATGGATGCTTACATTTGCATGACCACTGGGTATCACACTTCATTTTCAACAACTAGTCTTTCTGAAAAATACAAAGAAAAAGCAATGATGATATTAAAGTTGACTCACCACCGTCCTCTGTTTATTGGGCAGGAAGACTCTAACGATAGGTTTTTGTGGTGACTTGGGGTTGCTCCGTGACACATCTGTGGGATTTTGAAAAACTGAAAGAGATGAAGGCAGCACTGAAAGGCTAGAAGAGGAAGAAGATGTAACGGTGTCTGTTGATGCAGAGCTAGAAACAGAAAAATCAGTTCCATTCCCCAGGGATTCCAATAACTGTTGTTCTCTTTGTTGGAGGGCATCTAGCTTGCTGGTGTATTCTTCATAGGCCTATAAAATAAAGTAGACTTACATTGAATCTGGACTTTTTCCTGATAGTAACAAAAGGAAATATGAAATTTAAGTCTTTGATTATAATCTCTTTATAATCTAGCTAACACGATTTTGTATTACAAATTATAAAATAAGTGCTGGAAATGTTGTAAATTAGTACTTTTACCTTTAAATTGATAAATCTTTTGTTATAAGACACTACACGTCTAGAAAGTGACACACACACACATATATGTCTATAATAGCCATGAATATTAATTTAAAAAAAACAGTATTTGCAATTTTCTGGCCAAATCACAATGTATATTCCAAACTACATATCTAACATAAGATAAAATACTAATACATCACAGATAAATACCCTATTAATTTTTTTTCCAGAAAAGCTGCAGGCATATAAGGTTTCACACTTCTCTCTGTCTCTCTCTCTCTAAAGAACTGAGAGAGAGGCTGAAAAGGAGATGAGGTGTTAAGAGATCTGTCAAAAAACACGAGTAAGGTACACAGTGTCAGATCTCACCATTACCACCAAAATTTCCTCAACAGGGATTAGAGGATGTATAACTGCCACTTTTTTTTCTGGAACAGCTATTAGTTAGAATACCTTCTTTTACTCACTATGGATATCTTATGACCTCCCCTTTTCCATCAAATACTGCTTAGAGAACAGAATTTTGTTTGAAAAGGTAGTTTACACCCTGCAGTCAAGAAATTTTGAGGCCATTATCCATCAGGGTATCTTTCTAGAAGTTTCATTTTACTAAAGCTATAAGGTCAAATGATCACATGATATCATATTCTAAAAGTAGGAAGAATCTTGGAAACAGAATGATACTGAACATAAAGAGATGGAATGAACTGGAATGTATGTGTCCATGGTTCTTTGAGGCAGTAGTAATCACCTTCCCCCACACTGTAATCCATCATGTCTCCCTACCACCCCAAATAGATGCAACACTATAAAGGTTTATGAAAGGCTACAAAGATTTAAAAGAATCAAAGATTCTAAAAAAGGCATTTCCCATCACTTAGTAGGCTACAAAGAAGCAGATGGATGCATTTTTATTTGTGCAAGTATTGTACATGAGAAATAAACAAAGAATATTCTTGATACAAGATAAGAGTAAGGAAAGGGGGGGTCTTAAAAGGTTAGCATTTAGATAGATGGAGTTAAGTGGGGAGAAGAGAGTACTGTGTAGCACAGGAGAAATTCTGTAACAGAGTAAGGAGGTAAGAAATTTTAAGACATAGAGGAAAACTATGGACTAGTATAGCTGAATGTCATACAATACCTGGGACATATCAAGGGATCAACAGATGTTTGTGAAATTTAAGTGAAGAACAGGAACACAAATAATAAGACTGGAAAAGTAGGTAAGGGACCAGCTCGTAGAGAATGTATATACTATGTCATGAAGCCTGAACTTCATTCTATAAGCAAGGGAGAATTATCTAAGGTAGAGGAGAATAAAGGAGAAATTTCATTACAATATAGGCCACCACACCTGATATGCTTGATCCTACCATATAATTTTGGGGGGGTTGGGGAGGGAAAATACTAAAATGAGCCACTGAAGTAACGGGCCTAAACTACACCAAAATGCCCTCTCCTTTACAATCTAATAGTTGTCCAACACTGACCCTGAAATGTTTCACAGCATCTCAAGCATTATAACCAAATCAGTCCAAAATTTTCTGAGCTGTATTTCTATTTAGCTTTCAGTTCAACGGGCTAATTACTTAAGGGCATCTTTTTCAGTATGATCCACTTATTGGATTTCGATCATTCAATAAATATATATTGAGCACACATGTACCTAGTAGTGTTAGGGGCTCAAACCACAAAAATGAAAACTAACACAATTCCTACACTTTGAAGATTATGTACATGCAGCCTGGGAGACAAAAATTCCTCCTTGCGTAGATCAAATATTCTTATTTACTCTCACCTGGGCAAGTACATTTACTACACAAAGTTAGGCTTAGGAAAAGTAATAAATGTAAACAAGTTTTCTGAAGGTTCTTTATCAATATATTAGCCTTAATTCTTGAAAATATATTGTTCCCTCCACTGTGGATTACAATCTATTATTTCACTGCATTTATCAATAACTCTTCCTTAAGTACAAAACATTTACTTATTCCACCTCTCTCCATCCTCATAGCTTCAATCTACCAAGGTACTTGCCTACCTTGTTTTGTACCTGGTTTGACTCATTTCACCCCATTATCCTTGCTGCATTCCGTGTGGATGCTGATTACTCTTACAACACTCCTGCCTTGAAGTTCTCTAAACCTCATATCTATAAAGGCATTTGTTTCTACTCTACCTTCAAGATCCAGAGACACAAACAGTTCTTTACCAAAGAGTTCCAAATGATGACAAGATCTCAACTGGGAACCTCCCATACCCCTATGCACACACACTTATCCCACTGTCTTAAATTTCATCCTCACTACCACACTAATCTGTTCATTGTCAACATTAATCCCTTAATGCTTCTCAGATTTCTTTGCTATTTTACCTCCCATACTTCGTGGCTCACCATTTCAACAATGCCAATGGTAACATCTTAGATTGTCTGGTTAATTCTTATTTTTTTTTAAATTATTTTTTGCGGTACGCGGGCCTGTCACTGTTGTGGCCTCTCCCGTGGCGGAGCACAGGCTCCGGACGCGCAGGCTCAGCGGCCATGGCTCACGGGCCCAGCTGCTCCGCGGCACGTGGGATCTTTCCAGACCGGGGCACGAACCCGTGTCCCCTGCATCGGCAGGCGGACTCTCAACCACTGCGCCACCAGGGAAGCCCAATTCTTATTCTTTTACCAACTTGCTTGCCAAATACCAACTTTGGGTAAATTCTATCATTCAATTACCCCATTCTTTCTCTCAGGTTACCACACATTAATGAAGAAAATAATAAAACAAGGCCAACTGGTTCCATTATCGATTCATGGAAATTAGCCTTTCACACTACTATATGAAAATTTGTACTTATTTATTTCATTTTTTTAAAAAAATTATTTATTTATTTTTGGCTGCGTTGGGTCTTTGTTGCTATGCATGGGCTTTCTCTAGTTGTGGTGAGCGGGGGTTATTCTTCATTGCAGCACGCGGGCTTCTCATTGAGGTGGCTTCTCTTGTTGTGGAGCACAGGCTCTAGGTGCACAGGCTTCAGTAGTTGTCGCACACGGGCTCAGAAGTTGTGGCTCCCAGGCTCTAGAGCGCAGGCTCAGTATTTGTGGCCCACGGGCTTAGTTGCTCCGCGGCATGTGGGATCTTTCCAGACCAGGGCTCGAACCCGTGTCCACTGCATTGGCAGGCAGATTCCCAACCACTGCGCCACCAGGGAAGCCCCTGTACTTATTTTTAAATCATATTACATTTCTCACAATACTTACTCCCACCTTTCCTATGCGTCTCTGGATCCTAACTTCATCCCCCAACCTTCAATTCGCTCAAGAAAATAGCATTACCTTCAAATTTACTCTGAAGATCAAAGCCATCAAATAAAAGCTTCCTCTTCTTTCTTTGTCCAATCAATTCTCCCCATCTTTCCCCATCCTTCTTTTGCTCTCAATTTAGTATTAACACTGGATGTTTAGAGCCTCTTCTGTGGAGGTCTTGGTTCATCATGATCTCCATTTTCTCTCATATCTTCCAACTTTCCCTTTTTCTCTGTTTTCTTACCCTGCAAACTTGAGCAAGTCCTCCCACATAAACATACACTTCAAGCACCATTACCACCATCAACAAAATTCCTTTGGTGCTTCAAGAAGCTGCAGAAACCAGATATTTCTTCAGGAGGGAGCTTTTCCAAACCCCATTCCTTCTCATCAAAGTCCTACTTATTTTTCAAAGTTTAATTCAAAGGTCTGCTTGATAAAAATCCAAAATTGGTATTTTCTTTTCACCTCCTTTGGAGTATTACCACACTCTTCTTTATATGGCTTTAAAAAAAATCATTTGTGAAAAAACTTTGTGAGCATTAAGTGAAATAATACTAGCAAAGGAAGTTATTACAGCAAAAACCCAATAAATACTTCTATTAGTAGTAACAAGTAGTACTAGTTCTTATCGTTATTACCGTATTACTTCACTGAGTTCTCAACATGACTCTACTAAACTATAAGGTAGTTGAGGGCACAGCTCACGTTATTTATTTATTCATTCATTCATTTAATGGATTCTCTTTTCAAATTGAAGTATAGTTCATTTATTTTTGAACTTAAAAAAGAATGTAAGAACACGATATTATTAAGATGAAAATACACTCCTCAAATTGATCTACAGATTCAGTGCAATCCTTATCAAAATCCCAGCTGGCTTGTTTTTGCAGAAATGGACAAGCTGATCTTAAAATTCACACAGAAGTACAAAGTACTTGGAATAAGCAAAACAATCTTGAAAAAGAACAGAGTTTGGAGATTTACATTTCCAGATTTCAAAAGTTACTATAAAGCTACAGTAATCAAAACATATGATATTGATACACATATTAAAAAAACACAATAGATTGAGAGTCCAGAAAAAAAGGCTTACATTTACGGTTAACTGGTTTTTGACAATATTACTGGTACAACTGAATATCTGCATGCAGAAGAATGAAGTTGGACTACTACCTAACATCATATTACAAAATTAACTCAAAGTGTTTTCTTAGAAGAAAACACAGAAGTAAATCATCATGATCCTGGATTGCGCAATGGTTTCTTAGATGACACACCAAAACACAGCAACCAAAGAAAAAGTAGATAAACTCGACTTCATCAAAATTAAAGCTTTTGTGCTTCAAAAGACACTATCAAGAGAGTGAAAAAAAGACATCCCACAGAATGGGAGAAAATACTTGCAAATCATATCTGATAAGGATTTCCTACCAAGAATATATAAAGAACTCTTACAACTCAGTAATAAAAAGGCAACCCAGTTTTTTAAATGGGCAAAGGATTTGAATAGACATTTTTCCCAAGAAGATATACAAACGGCTAATAAGCACATGAAAAAGATGCTTAATATCATTAGTCACCAAAGAATTACAAATCAAAATACCACAATGAGATGCCAATTCACACCTACTAGGATGGCAATAACAATAATAAATGGAAAATAACAAGTGTTGGTGATGATGTATAGGAACTGGAACCCTCACACATTGCTTGTGGGAATGTAAAATGGTGCAGCCACTTTGGAAAACAGTCTGGTAGTTCCTCAAAAAGTTAAAACACAGAGTTACCAAAGGACACAGCAATTCCATCCCTAGGTACATAACTAAAAGAAGTGAAAACATATGCCTACCACAAAAACTTATACATGAATGTTCATAGCAGCTTTATTCATGATAGCCCAAAAGTGGAAACAACCTAAACGTCCATCAGTTGATTAATGGATAAACAAAATGTGACATATCCACATGATAGAATATTAGCCATAAAAAGGAATAAATGCTACAATGAATGCTACATGCTACAACATGGCTGCATTTTGAAAACATTCTGCTAAGGTGAAAGCAGCCTGTCACAAAAGGCCACATTGTGTATGATTCCATTTACACGAAATGTCCAAATAGGCAAATCCACAGATTTAGAAAGTAGATCAGTGGTTACCAGGGGCTGGAGAGAACGACTGCCAATGGGTAAAGGGTTTCTTTTTGGGGTGATGAAAATGTTTTGGAATTAGATGGTGGTGATGACTGTACAATTCTGTGCATATGCTACAAACTACGCAATTGTACACTTGAAAAAAGTGAATCTTATGGTATATGAATTATTTCCCAATTAAAAATGGGAAGATGGGGACTTCCCTGGCAGTCCAGTGGTTAAGACTTCGCCTCCCAATGCAGGGGGTTTGGGTTCAATCCCTGGTCGGGGAGCTAAGAACCCACATGCCTCATGGCCAAGAAACCAAAACATAAACAACAGAAACAATATTGTAACAAATTCAATAAAGGCTTTAAATAAAATAAAATAAAAATAAAAATGGGAAGAAAATTAAGGATGTATTTAAGTAAAACATAATGGGAAAAAGCAGTGGAAGAAAAAAATTTTATCATTAGAGTTCATTATATTTATTCTTTTGAACTTAATCTTACAAGACACAATGAAACCTTTCAAACTGCCCACGAGTGATAATTAATGAACCGTTCTGCATTCCAAAGGAAGCACCTAGCTTCCACTATTATTTTCTTTGCAGATTTTTTTTTGGGCGGGGCCTCAGTGAGTGGTATGTAGAACTTCCCTGACCGGGAATTGAACCTGTGCCCCCTGTACTAGAAGCACAGAATCTTAACCACTGGACCACCATGGGAGTCCCAGTATTATTTTCATTGCAGTATTTGTTTTGATAAATGTCTCTGCATTATCCTGGGTTCTACACAGACTACAGATCAGAAAGGCTGTCAGCATCATAATAATGATATAGCAATTAAGAGCACAGGCTCTGATTAAAAAAGAAAAAAAAAGAAGACATACACGTGTAGAAAATGTAAGCAGTTATAGAAGAGTCATAAAAAAAGAAAAAGAACACAGGTTCTGAATTCAGAATGTCTGGCTTCAAACTTTGGCTACCCCATTACTAGTTGTGTAACCCTTGTCATGTTATTATTAAAACCCTCTGTGCCTGAGCTTCTTCATCTATAAAATGGAAATGAGAATATTGAATATAACTCACAGGGCAGGTTGAGGATTAAATGACCTACTGTATGCTTAGAACAGTTCCTGGCACAGCAAGCACTCAATAAATGTTAGGAGCTTTATTGTCATCATCTGTCTGTCTGTAGGGGACTCCAGCATACATATAAATTCGGTGATAGCTTGGGTTCAGTGTTAACACTAGATATGTAGGGTTATTCCAGAAACTTTATCCCATCACCTCTGGAATCCAATATATCAGGTCTAGAAAGAAGAATCTACTACTAGAAAAGCACTTAGCATTTTATCTTACACACAGAAGGCATTCAAAAAATTTGTTGGATGAGTAAATAAAGAAGAATTGGGAGAAAAATAAGAAATTCTGGGGAATGACTTAGGGGAAACTCATCTTTTCTTCCTCTGTATGATGGTAATAAGAAAAGACTGGAACCAACGACTGAAAAGACAAACCTGAAATTCTTTAGAGTACAACAGTTCATTTCACTGCAGTTATCATCAAGGGAATCAACAGAATGTTAATTATTATTCATATGCCAGTTGGAGAAAATCTAGAACTTAAAAGCTCATTTTTAAATAGTACATAGAAAAAAGAAAGCCACAAGGATTTCTGATGGTGATATAAATGATTTCATTCTGTTCTGCTAAAAGGAAGAAATGGAGAGATAGGTAAAGATTTATCTTTCTATGAAAACACCAAAGGGGTTTCTTTTGAAATGCTATAGCACAACTTCTACTTGCCAGCACACAAACTAATCTGAAGCCAAACTGTGAACACTGGGAAAATTTTACTCTTTAGCCTCTTATTTCAGGAAATGTAAGCACAGTCACTAGTCTAGGGGTGTATGTAACCCCATTCTGGTTGGTGAAATGCAGAGACTTGTAAAGGATTTTGGGGGGAAGGTATTCCTCCTTGAAAGGGCTCAGTACACCAGAGAACATCTGTGATCCCTTCTTCCTGATTTGACGTGTTGTCTTAGAGTATGATTCTCAGATGTGCTGCAGTTATGACAGAAAAAAATCAAAAGGGCTACAGCAATCTACCCCACTGTCTGACAACCTTGAGCTGTAGAACAATCTTTGAATAATTTACCTCCATGTTTCTTGTATGGGAGTGGAAATTAAAACCCCTACATGTTTGGACAAATTGTTATTTTTTTGCAGATTAAAAACATTTGTAATTTTTATAGATCTCCTAGACATATTCTCTATTTTTTCTGATCTTTCCTTTAATATTTTCCGTCTTTGTTTCTTTCTACTTTCTGGAAGATGTCCTTAACTTTATAGCATTTATTTGTTTATATGCACATGCAGATACACACACACATGTATTTAAATTTTCTGTTATGCCATTTTAATTTACTATTTTAGTTTCCAAGAGCTCTTTCTTATTGTTATTTTTGCTTCTTTAGTACAACCATGAAACAAGAACAGATTACTATATTTTATCTTATTTTTGATGTTAATTATAGTTATTTTCAAATTTTCTTCTGTTCTCTGCACTGTTTCTGAGTTCCTTTTGACCATTTCTGCCATTATCTTTCCTGTTAATGGCTTTCTTTAAATATCTGGTTATTTATTTATTTGTTAATCTTTTTAAAAAAAAATTATTTATTTATTTTATTTTTGGCTGCGTTGGGTCTTCTTGCTGTGCGCTGGCTTTCTCTACTTGCGGCGAGCGGGGGCTACTCTTGGTTGTGGTGTGCGGGCTTCTCACTGAGGTGGCTTGTCTTATTGCAGAGCATGGACTCTAGGCATGCAGGCTCAGTAGTTGTGGCTCGCAGGCTCTAGAGCGCAGGCTCAGCTGTTGTGGCACACAGGCTTAGCTGCTCCATGGCATGTGGGATCTTCCTGGAACACGGCTCGAACCCATGTCCCCTGCACTGGCAGGCGGATTCTTAACCACTGTGCCACCAGGGAAGTCCCTATCTAGTTATTCTTAACTGTCCATTCATATTTAAGAGTTAAGGACTCTTGACGTCAATACTACCCAAAGCAATCGACAGATTCAATGCAAGCCCTACCAAAATGGCAATGTGTTTGGAGAAATAGAAAAATCCATCCTGAAATTCATGAGGAAATTCAAGGGATTCCAAATAGCCAAAACAATTTTGAAAAAGAAGAACAAAGTTGGAGATTTGCATTTCCACAATGAGATACCACTTCACACTCATTAGGATGACTATTATTAAACACACACATACACACACACACACACACACACACACACACACACACACACACAGAGAACGTAATCTTGGCAAGGATATAAAGGATTGTTAGTGGGAATGCAAAATGTAGCTGCTTATGGAAAAGAGAATGGCAATTCCTTAAAAAATTAAATATAGAATTCTCTTATGATTCAGTAATTCCACTTCTGGGTATACACCCCCAAAAGAAGTAAAATCAGCATTATTCACAGTAACCAAAAGGTGGAAACAACCAACCACTGAAGGTAGCCACTGATAGATAAATGGATAAATAAAATGTGATATATACATACAATGGAATATTATTCAGCCTTAAATAGGAAGAAAATTTTGACACATGCTTCAACATGGATGAAGCTTGAAGACATTATGCTAAATGAAATCAGCCAGTTACAGGAAATATGTTAGAATTCCACTTATGTGACATTCTAGAGTAGTAAAATTCATAGAGACAGAAAGGAGAATGGTGGGTCTCAGTGGGTAATCAGTAGATTATCCACTTAAGGGACTTCAAATAGCAATATCCACAAGTCTTTTCCCTGGGCCTGGTCAACTTTCCTCAGGGAAGAATACTGTCATCTGCAGCCAGGCTCCTCTTCACAGTATATCAAATGGTGTTAAGTTCAATGTTTTATTATTTCTATGTTTATTTTCTGTAACCCACTCCCCTGATTAACATACAAGCTATCTGAAGGCAGAGATTTGGCTGGGGGTGGGGTGTGCGGGGTTGTTTTTTGTTATATTCCCTGAGCTTAGACAAGCACAAATATTAGCAGGCGCTCAAAAATTATCTGTTGAACAAATGAATCAAAGATTTACAGAGCACTTAATATGTGTTAGGAACTATGCTATTTTATACTTATAAACTCAATTTAATCTTTAAATTACCATATGTGTGATATAGTCCCATTTTACCAATGAGGTGAGGTATAAGGAGGTTAGGTAACCTGTCTGCATAAATTAAGGCAGAGCCAGAATTTAAACACACGGTCTGTGTGACTCCATGGTTCATCTTAACCACTATATTATACTGCCTTCTACAGAGAAATTGTGTAATGTTAGTTCCCCGAGAGTAAGAATCTACATGCTAATGATATAACCTACGAGCTATAGTCTGCTGTATACCATCCTCGTTAGATGTAATTCAAATAGTAAAAAGCCTGAAGCGTATGTGTGTGGAGGGGTAGTAAATCCCTGCAACAGTGAGACATGGTGATTGATGCAAATGGATTACATCTGAGGATGGGGCAAGTTTCTTGACACAAAATGGTTGGCAGAAAAACTGCTGGTTAAGTTGTCTAATTCTGATTAACAAAGAATTACTATTTTCACCAGGACTATTTGCCTCCTTACGACTCCTTTGCTTGTTCTCCTCACACATACAAGTAAAACAGACAGCATGGGATATTAGAAAGTACACTAAATATATTCAGAGGTATGAATTCTAGTCCTAGCACCGATACTAACTGGCAGTGTGCTCTGTGATAAGCCATATGAAGAAGAGAAGAGTTTATTAGCAGTTATTTCCAAACGTCCACGTTTATTTTAGAAATGCAAGCTTACTTTCTCTTGAAATACTGAAGGTTTAACTTACCCTTTAAAAGTAATTAGATTACTAAATTAGAATTTTCGTTTGGGAGTCTGTCAATCGATGCCTAACATCCTCTGGCATTTGAAGGCACATGGTGACCTGGTAATTTAGGGTTATCTCCCAGTATGACTGGTGATTACAGCGGGAGTCAGCTTTTATAGAGACAGCCAGTACAGGGTAGTGGTAAGCAGTGTGGGCTGTGGAGCCTGACTGCCTACATTCCACAACAGCTTCCTAGCTGTGGAACCTGAGTGACTTACATAGGAAACTAATGCCAAGAAAGCCTATCTGTGATTATAACAGTAACTACTACCTCATAGGATTAAGAACAATGACTAATAAATAAATTTACAATTATGTTAAAGGCTTGATACAAAAGCCTGAAGGCACTATCAAACAGTAAGGCTAAGCAATTTTGAGCTATTTAAATACTGCAGACTTTATCCATAGGAAGCAAAAACCTATTTTGTGGCGATGTGTTCTGGGAAAAAGATATTTCACAAAAGTCTCCCCATTTTCTATATGGTAACTAGTTTGCTGACCTCCAGAAAAGACTGTTTTCTCTCTCTTTTTTCACTAAGTTTTTGTTTTTTTTAAACCAGGGTGATGGGGCTTCCCTGGTGGCGCAGTGGTTGAGAGTCCGCCTGCCGATGCAGGGGACGCGGGTTCGTGCCCCGGTCCGGGAAGATCCCACATGCCGTGGAGCAGCTGGGCCCGTGAGCCATGGCTGCTGAGCCTGCGCATCCGGAGCCTGCGCTCCGCAATGGGAGAGGCCACAACGGTGAGAGGCCCGCGTACCGAAAAAAAAAAAAAAAAAAAAAAAACAGGGTGATATTTTGAAGCTTATATACAACTTCTCCTTCAGTTTTGATATTTTCCAAATTAGAAAATACTACATATTTATTGTAACAAGTGAAACAAGATTAAAAAGTACAATAAAGACAAAGCTAATTCTCTCTTCCCATATCTACTTCTAATTCCACTCCCTAAAATAACCAATATTACCAGTACAAATGTTTTTTTATAAGTTCATTTTCTTCTTTTCAAAATTACTACCTATGATACTCGAAAGCTTACCTCCAGATATATTGATGGTGGATTATGCTCCCCACCAAATTTGTCCAGTAGGGCCTCTATATGCTCCTGTGTCAATTTAATCATTTGTTTGATATTCCACACCTAAAAAATATTTTGAAAGAATATGAATACAAATCATTTAGAATATGAATTAGAAATATTTTAACATTTCTATTAAAATATTGCAGTAACTGCCAGTGTTCCTTGAAATTTAAAGCTTAGAGACCTTAGAGATCATTTAGTATAGTGGTTTTTCCCTTTTATTATTAAACTTCTTTA
Source organism: Kogia breviceps (assembly GCF_026419965.1). Lineage (NCBI taxonomy): Eukaryota > Metazoa > Chordata > Mammalia > Artiodactyla > Physeteridae > Kogia > Kogia breviceps. Next base: position 13,327,967 of record NC_081318.1, on the reverse strand, counting down.
AATTTTTTCCTACAGTAGTAACACAATATATTCTCAACTATAATAGATTTAAGTAATACATGAGTATTCAGGAACAAGCAATGAAAATCTCTTTTCACTTTCCCCACATTGCTGGGCCCCCTGCCAAAAAGGTAAATGCTGTTTACAGTTTGATATACATTCTTCCATGTCTCCTTTTCACTCAAGTAAAAAACATAAATATATACATATATAAAATATACAACTATATATAATATAAATATTACATATTAAAATATTTTTAACACTTGCTTTTTTCATCAAACAACATGCCTCAGAATTCTTTCCATGTCAATACACATGTATTTTACTCCATTTAAAGGGTTGTATAAGCATCCTTTTAAATGGCTGAATTAAGTATAGATAGATAACATTCATTTCAAAATATTGTTATGACACTGCTTATTTCAACGGTCTTCAAACTTCAATGGTAACCTAAGGTTAGGTCGACATGGATGATTTTAGGACAATCAATTTCCAGATCCTCAGTGTCTATCTGTACTCTTCCTAATTGATCTGCTTTAGAACTAGTTCTCCTTTCTTCCTCTCCTTTTAAAATTACCACTTTGTAATTCTCCACTTTGTAAAAGAAAGGCAAAGTTCTTATCCATCTCAAATCCTACTAAGGTGCAATGTTCTGAGCTGTATAAACTTCAAAGCACCTAACAAACAAAAGAAGAAGGAAAATCCCTTGAAAAATGGGGGGGGGGGAATTAAGAGCAAGACCTTATTTTATTAATGAAACACATTCTTGGGAAGGCTCCAAGCCTCATCCATTTAACCAGCCAGCCAGCTGAGAATTCAGAAGTCTCAGCCAGCTGAGAATTCAAAGTCTAGAATTCAGAAGTCATAATACAGGCACATATTACATGTTTATTTTAAGATAAATAAGAAGTCAGTTTTTTTTTTTCTTAATGAAAAATGAGTTCAATTTATCTGAGTGGTGTGAGAATCTGCTTTGCAAATCACCATACGGTATATGATAGATAATCTCTATAAACTGAATGATTTGAATCTGCAATTTTAAGGTGTAACCAAAATGTATTTAACATATACTCTAGAAATCATGGTCTTTTAAACTATTTAAGTTATAATGAAAAAACATGAGACAATTTTCTAAAAAAATTTTATTTATTTATTTATTTATTTATTGGCTGCATTGGGTCTTTGTTGCTGTGTGCAGGCTTTCTCTAGTTGTGGTGAGCGGGGCCTACTCTCCATTGCGGTGCATGGACTTCTCACTGCGGTGGCTTCTCTTGTTGCAGAGCACAGGCTCTGGTGCGTGGGCTTCAGTAGTTGTGGCACATGGACTTAGTAGTAGTTGTGGCTCGTGGGCTCTAGAGCGCAGGCTCAGTAGTTGCGGTGCACCAGCTTAGTTGCTCCACAGTATGTGGGATCTTCCTGGACCAGGGCTCGAACCCATGTCCCCTGCATTGGCAGGCGGATTCTTAACCACTGAGCCACCAGGTAAGTCCCAAAAATGTGAGACAATTTTAAAATGTACAAGGGAGAATAAGTGAGCAAAGGGTTTCAGGACCCTTGGTTTATTTAATAATTCCTTACTAGAGGACATTTAGATTATTTCATTTTTCTCAACTTCAAACAATTCAGTGAATAGCTCTGAAATGCCTTTCTGGACAAAGGTACAAGTTTTCCTTTTAGATACTAAGGCAAAGGATTCCTGGATTGAAGGATATGCACATTTAAAAAGTTAATATACCAAATGGTCTTTCAAAAGGAAAAAGGTACCAAGATACCCTCCTACTAGGGTATCAGTCCACCCTTTTCCCCACAATCCCACAAACACTGGATATTTTCAAACTTTTAAACTTTTCCTGATCTTAAGGGGACAGATGATCTTGTTGTTTCAATTTGTATTTCCTAGAAAGTTGAGCATTTTTCATGTTTATTGGCCATTTTAATTTCTTTATGGAAAATTCCCTATCTGTATTCTTTCTCCCCATCTATTTTTTTCTTGTTCATTTATAGATATCCTTTATTCTGGATATTCTGGGCATTAATCCTTATTCTCCTACAAACGTTGCAGTCTTTCCTTCTTTTTACTTTATGTCTCTGCAGTCATAGAAAGTTTTGCTACTCAAAGCACGGTCCACAGACTACCAGCAGCATAATCTTCTGGAAGTTTGAGTAGCAGAATCTCAGGCCCCATTTCAGACCTACCAAACTTTAACAAAGTGATCCTTATTAAAGTTTGAGAAGAAATGACTGAAGTTTCTAATTTTTTCTACAGTCAGATATTACAATATTTTCCTTTATGACTCCTTCGCTAATTTCTCCTATCCCCAACAAGTATTAGATATCTTCTTTTCTCTAGCTATACTTACTCCCCAAGTGATCTTACCTAATCTTGTGGCTTTATATGCCAAATATAAATTGATGAAACCCAAATTTTTAAACCCAGCTCTATGCTCTCAACTCCAGACTTTCTGCCCAACTGCTTACTGAATATCTCTACTAAGATAACTAATAAGCATCTCAAACTTAACATGTTCAAAAGTTAACTTTTGATCTGTCCCCCAGAGCCCCTTCAAAACTTGTTTTTCTTACAGTCTCTTCATCTCAGAAAATGACAAATTCCCTCTATGATGAGTTCATTGACCACCCAGGCAGAAGTGCTTTATAGTCAAAATTTGATATCCTAAAATTGCTTACGTTTTTCATGTCTATTAGCTACTTTGAAATCAGAAACATGTTTTATTCATCTTTTATTCCCCCATCACTTATCTTGGTGTGTCTTTGTCATAACACGTATTCAATTAGTGCTGGAGCTAAGATTTAAGCTGTTTTCAGAATAGGATAAGAGAGAAAAATTAATCCTAGTTCAGCGATTCTTTCCAGTCAAGGAAATTAAGTACATTCTTTTTTTTAAAGCTCCACAGATAAAACTCATGTGCAGTTAGGGTAAAGAACCATTCCCCCAAAGAATGGGAGAAAGGGAAAAGAAAAAAAATTAGAGAGGGCAAAGAGCATGGGGGAAATGAGGAGACTGAGCTGATTAGAGCTGATTAGAATTAAATTTTCTTGCTGGAGGTAGAAAATGCAGGGCCTGACCACAAATGCCTGAAAGGCAGGTTTCTTAACTTCCAAACAAAAGCAACTTTATTTCCGAAGAATGAAGAAAAATCACTATGAACCCTAGTTGTAATTAGAAAAGATGAGTCTGGGAGAGGAAATTCTCTCAGATTTTCCCCAAAGAGTAAGAAAAAAAACTCTGATGATATTTATACTTTGACGATATATTAAAACGTAGAATAAGATACTGTAAAGTTAACAGGAGACATAGAGCTTTGCCCTTAAAATGTCTTCTTGGAAAAACAAGAAAAACTGTTACAACAATCCTAAAAGGGAAATGAAAGAATTAAAAACAAAAAACTTCAAAAAAGGTACTAGAAGATTTCCTATCCTTTTTTGATCTCTTCAGTAGAACGCAGCAATTAAAACCAGGCAATACTAGTAAACAACTTATCATTTCTAGCAACTTAAAAAATGGCAAAATTCACTCTCCAAAAAAGGACTGAATTTTTTTTAAAAATCCAAGTTAAAATATAATGCAGACAAACTGCTATGGGAGGAATTGAAGGGTAGCAAAGGCAGAAAAAACTACAGCCACTGACTCCCCTCCTCCCAACAAGAAGGTATCAGATCCAAATTATTGGTTTCTATCAAACCTTTAAAGAAATATACTATCAATTATTAATAGGTGATAGTATATGTAAAAAAGAAAATCTTCCAAATTCATTTTATGAAGCTAGTGAAATCGAGATGTCAAACCCTGACAAAGATAAGACAAAAAAATAAAGCCACAAAATAATCCAACCTGTGAGGAAAGACAAACTCTTAAAACATAATTCAGTACTATATATGTATTTTTTAATGTGGGGATAGTCATTCATTAGGGATCCAGTAACATAATACTTTAGGTCAAAGGAGAAAATTACAGGACTTGTCTAATAGATGCCAAAAAACAAATGATTATTACCAAAGATAATAAATAATAATAATAAAGAAGAGACTTTGTTCTAAAATTCCAAGAAAATTGTTAAAAGAATCATGGTACTGAAAGCAAGAAAACTAGCACACCTGTCATTCACCAGAAAAAATTCTGAGTAATTCCTCTAAAATAATACAGATATAATCAAGCTTGACCAAAAAAATCAAAGCTAATAAACTGTGGACCAAAATATAAGAGGAAGTTCCTACTGAAATAATTCTGGAAGATCTCAAAGCTTAAAGACAAACACATAAAAAGGAAGCATGAAAAAACTACAAAGACTGAATTTTGAATCATATAGTCATTTAAAAAAATCTCAGTATAAGTACATAGATTAGAGTTGAAAAGAGAATTAAAGAACTAGAAGATGATTGAGAAAATTAGCCAAAAGGCAGAGAAAAATGAAAGGAAAACATAAAAGACATAAAGAACAGAATTAATAAATGCAGAGGTAAACAGAAAATGGGAGAGATATTTGAAAAGATGGCTGTAATTTTCCAAAACAGTTGGAAATCAAAAATACTCAAGAGTAGCAAAATGAGTCCTGGCCATGACAAATAAAACTAAATCCACAACCATCCAGGTTGAAGTGAAAATGCATAAAAGTTCTTAAAGTCAACCAGAAAGAAAAGAAAGATAAATCAAACTGATGTCATACTCCTAAGAACAGTAAAAGAAGTCAGAGGATAATGAATTGACCTCAAGGTGCTAAAAGAAAATAGCTAACAACCTAGAAAAAGGAAACTAAACCCAGAATAATATAAAAGAACAGTATGACACGCTAATAAACATCCCACAAATGTATACATCCTGAAACCCAGAACCTATAAATGGTAACTTATGTGACAAAAAGAACTGTGCAAATGTAATTAAGTATCTTGAGTTAGGGAGATTATCCTGGATTATCTGGGTGGGCCCTAAGTGTAATCACATCCTTATAAAATGGAACTGGAGGGAGATTTTACTGCAGAGCATTAGGCAATAGGAGACCTACCAGAGAGATTTGAAGATGCTACACTGCTGGCCTTGAAGTTGGAAGAAGGGGCCATGAGTCAAGGAATGCAATGCTAGAAGCTGGAAAAGGCAAGGAAATTGCTCTAAAGAGAGCACAGCCTTTGTGACACCTTAGTTTTGGCCTAGTGAAACCTATTTCAGACTTGCTAAGAGAATAAATTTGTACTGTTGTAACCCACCAAGTTTGTGGCAATTTGCTATTGCAGCCATAGGAAACTAATACAAATGGGGAACCTAGAAACTATAAACATGACAGTATATAAAAATAAGCATAGACTATATAGAATAACAACTAAAACAATGACTACAACTAATGGGAGAAATGGCCAGCACTAAAGCATGCATGCATGTATGTATGTATGTATGTATTTATTTATTTTGTGGTACACAGGCCTCTCACTGTTGTGGCCTCTCCCATTGCGGAGTGCAGGCTCCAGACATGCAAGCTCAGCGGCCATGGCTCACGGGCCTAGCTGCTCCGCGGCATGTGGGATCCTCCCAGACCGGGGCACGAACCCGTGTCCACCGGGGCACAAACCCGTGTCCCCTGCATCGGTAGGCGGACTCTCAACCACTGCGCCACCAGGGAAGCCCTGCACTAAAGCATTTTAGGGTCCATCTATTATTCAAGAAGAAGAGTTCTGGAACATCTTGTTGTGTTGGATAGATGTGAAAACAACACAAGAGCTAGCCTAAAGGGACTCTTACTGGTCAAATTTGGGATGTTTTCAGCAAAAAGAGTAAAGACTACAATTAACTATAATAGACTGCATACATTTAAAAAAATAAAAATTCACTAGCCCAGAAAAATAGTGTTTGATGGGAGACTTTAGGTAACTGTGACATCTTGAGAAAATTAAATATTAATGGAAAAGAATTATGCATTTATCCTGCCTTTTTGGAAAAAAATCATAGTTATTCTCATTTGATATAAGAGGCTCTTTTTTTAAAAAATAAGTATTAAATTAAATTAAAGATGATACAAATAGATGGAGAGATATACCACGTTCTTGGATTGGAAGAATCAACATTGTGAAAATGACTCTACTACCCAAAGCAATCTACAGATTCAATGCAATCCCTTTCAAACTACCACTGGCATTTTTTTTACAGAACTAGAACAAAAAATTTCACAATTTGTATGGAAACACAAAAGACCCTGAATAGCCAAAGCAATCTTGAGAACGAAAATAGGAGCTGGAGGAATCAGGCTTCCTGACTTCAGACTATACTACAAAGCTACAGTAATCAAGACAGTATGGTACTGGCACAAAAACAGAAATATAGATCAATGGAACAGGATAGAAAGCCCAGAGATAAACCCACACACATATGGTCACCTTATCTTTGACAAGGGAGGCAAGAATATACAGTGGAGAAAAGACAGCCTCTTCAGTAAGTGGTGCTGGGAAAACTGGACAGGTACATGTAAAAGTATGAAATTACAACACTCCCTAACACCATACACAAAAATAAACTCAAAATGGGTTAAAGACCTACATGTAAGGCCAGACACTATCAAACTCTTAGAGGAAAACATAGGCAGAACACTCTATGACATAAATCACAGCAAGATCCTTTTTGACACACCTCCTAGAGAAATGGAAATAAAAACAAAAATAAACAAAACAAATGGGACCTAATGACACTTAAAAGCTTTTGCACAGCAAAGGGTCCCATAAACAAGACCAAAAGACAACCCTCAGAATGGGAGAAAATAGTTGCAAATGAAGCAACTGACAAAGGATTAATCTCCAAAATTTATAAGCAACTCATGCAGCTCAATAACAAAAAAACAAACAACCCAATCCAAAAATGGGCAGAAGACCAAAATAGACATTCTCCAAAGAAGATATACAGATTGCCAACAAACACATGAAAGAATGCTCAACATCATTAATCATTAGAAAAATGCAAATCAAAACTACAATGAGATACCATCTCACACAGGTCAGAATGGCCATAATCAAAAAATCTAGAAACAATAAATGCTGGAGAGGGTGTGGAGAAAAGGGAACACTCTTGCACTGCTGGTGGGAATGTAAATTGATACAGCCACTATGGAGAACAGTATGGAGGTTCCTTAAAAAACTACAGATAGAACTACCATACGACCCAGCAATACCACTACTGGGCATATACCTTGAGGAAACCATAATTCAAAAAGAGTCATGGAGCTTCCCTGGTGGCGCAGTGGTTGAGAGTCCACCTGCCAATGTAGGGGACACGGGTTCGTGTCCCGGTCCGGGAGGATCCCACATGCCACAGAGCGGCTGGGCCCGTGAGCCATGGCAGCTGAGCCTGTGTGTCCGGAGCCTGTGCTCCGCAATGGGAGAGGCCAAAACAGCGAGAGGCCCGCGTACCACAAAAAAAAAAAAAAAAAAAAAAAAAAAAGAGTCAAGTATCAAAATGTTCATTGTAGCTCTATTTACAATAGCCAGGACATGGAAGCAACCTAAGTGTCCATCAACAGATGAATGGATAAAGAAGATGTGGCATATATATATACAATGGAATATTACTCAGCCACAGAAAGAAATGAAACTAAGTTATTTGTAATGAGGTGGACAGACCTGGAGTCTGTCATATAGAGTGAAGTAAGTCAGAAGGAGAAAAACAAATACCATATGCTAACACATATATATGGAATCTAAGAAAAAAAAATGTCATGAAGAGACTATGGGTAGGACGGGAATAAAACACAGACCTACTAGAGCATGGACTTGAGGATATGGGGAGGGGGAAGGGTAAGCTGTGACGACATGAGAGAGTGGCATGGACATATATACACTACCAAACGTAGGGTGGATAGCTAGTGGGAAGCAGCCGCATGGCACAGGGTGATCAGCTAGGTGGTTTGTGACCACCTAGAGGGGTGGGATAGGGAGAGTGGGATGGAGGGAGACGCAAGAGGGAAGAGATATGGGAACATATGTATATGTATAACGGATTCACTTTGTTGTAAAGCAGAAACTAACACACAATTGTAAAACAGTTATACTCCAATAAAGATGTTAAAAAAAATAAGTAAATAGTGCGTATGTGTGGTTTTTAAAATTAATTAACTGATTGATTTTTGTCTGTGTTGGGTCTTCGTTGCTGCAAGCGAGCTTTTCTCTAGTTGCAGCGAGTGTGAGCTACTCTTTGTTGTGGCGTGCGGGCTTCTCGTTGCGGTGGCTTCTCTTGTTGCAGAGCATGGGCTCTAGACGTGTGGGCTTCAGTGGTTGTGGCATGCGGGCTCAGTAGTTGTGGCTCGCGGGCTCTAGAGCGCAGCCTCAGTAGTTGTGGCGCACAGGCTTGGCTGCTCTGCGGCATGGAGGATCTTCCCGGACCAGGGCTCAAACTTGTGTCCCCTGCACTGACAGGCAATTCTTAACCACTGAGCCACCAGGGAAGTCCCAAGAAGCTCCTCTTTACAAAAGAATGACAACTAATATAAAATAATTGATTTAGGAAAGGACAGGATGCTAAAACCATTAGGTGAAAAGTTGATGAGCAGAATACTAGCATAATGCCAAAGTATTTCCCCCCAGATTAAAGACAAAGGGAAACACATACCTTTACAAGGAGAGATGTAGCTTAGAATCATTAACAGTGTGACAACTTGACAAGTGCCTCTTAATGTGATGCAACATAAACAACACATTATTTATCACCCATGAAGTATACATGAAAAACATTTAAATAGAATCTAAACCTTTATACTTAGCTTCTAGTTTAGAAGAAATATAATAAAGAAAAATATGCTAAAAGACCACAATGAAATAATCAGACAAATATGGAGTATGTGACATTCTATAAGATATTTACCTTCCTTTGAAAATCAAAGCTATGATATCAGACAAATCCAAACACGTCATTCCATGACAACTGTCCTGGTCTCTTTAATAAATTATGTCATGGGGAACAAAATGGTGGGTGGTCACTTCAGACTAAAATACAACTACTACTAAAAGACAGCAACTGACTTAATGCATGCACAAAGAGAAGATATTAGTTCAGGGATGGAGAACAGCTATAAACGATATTCTTGGGGTAACTAGGCAAATTTGAACATGTACTAGATATAAGATTACGAAACTGTCAATCTTCCTAGACATAATGATATTGTGACCAGGTAAAATAATTTTTTCCCCCTTAGGAGCTATAAATTGAGCAAAATGTTAATATACTGTTGAATCTAGGTAGTGTAGTATTTATATAAATGTACATGGTACTATTATTTCAACTTTTCTGTAGGTTTGAGTTCTTACCCAAACTTTTAATTTCTTTTACCTTTAATGTTAAGTAATGGTCCTCCTTCTCCCCAACAATGCTTTTTATATTAAAGTCTGATATTAACCTACCTACACCAGCTTTTTACCACTACTTGTCTGGTATTGTCCTTTCTCACCCTTTGACTTTCAACCATTGTGTGTCTCCTATAAATGAATCATAGATAAATTTTTTTTGTTAGCTTGTTTTGTTTTAAACACATCTGTATTTTAACCAGAGAATTTAGTTCATTTATATTTTTGTAGCTGATTTATTTCTACATCTTATTACGCGCTTTCTGCTTATGCCGCTTTTTCTTGCTTTTCTGACTTCTATGAAATTGATCGAGTTTTGTTACTCTTCCTTTTACTTCTATATATCAGCCACAAAGCAAGTTTCATAAACACAAAAATTGCTATCATATAAACCATATTCGTTTACCATGATGCAACTAAATTAGAAATGAGTAACAAAATGTGAATATATTTTTGGAAAAGTCAACAATTACTTTAAAAATCTTAGAATGTTAGAAATAGGGATCTTTTAATAAAGTATATGAAACCTGCAGCAAAATACCACAGTGAAAGATGAGGAATAAGATAAGGCTGCCTGTTATCACTGCTGTGATATACAAGACAGTTAATGGCATGGAGATAAGATACAAAAAGAGACTTCAGAATTGGACTGGTAGTGATAAAAACTTATTTGTAGAAAACACGTTATCTATAGAAAATCCCAAGAGACTCTATAAACGGTTAGGGTTAATAACTATTAACTATAAAGACTAATGTAAGAGTTCAGCAAGACTGGGACTGGCGGATGTAAGATCAAGGATACAAATATTACATAGTGTTCCAATGCATCAGCCAGAGCCAATTAAAAAAGATGCCATTCACAACAGCAACAAAAACTGTAAAGAATTCAGGAATAAATCTAACAAAAGACTGTAAGATCTTTGTGGCGTAAACAACAAAATAATATACAAGTGCATAAAAGAATATTGATAAGAGACAAACTCAGATGACACTGGAGGCTAATTGCCTCCCCTCTTATTATAGCCTATCAAGAAGCTGACTCAACAGCCTGAGTTTACTCAATGCAAGAAGAGGGTGGGGACAGCTCCAGAGCTCAGGATCCTTTCCCTTTCTAATAAGGCCATTTCATCAACATCAAAGCTCCAATTATTACCTAGGAGCTCTTTCCATGGTAAATTAATTCTAGTTATGTCTACCCTAAGAACACAAATATGTGGAAATAAAAGAGCTCAGGGGACTGTGTGTACTCTTGTACTTACTTTCCTCCACTAAACTTTATTTCACATTTACGCTATATGATATGTGTGTGTGTGCCCTCTCTTCATTTGACAAATATGTAAATTGTGTGTGTGTGTGTGTGTGAGGACTCAATGCCATAAAAATCTCAATTTTCCCCGAATTAATTCAGTGCAGTACAATAAAGAAATTCCCAAGAGAGATTTTTTTCCCATGGAATTTGACCAACTCTAAAATTCTTATGGAAGCACTGTAAAATGATAGCCTTTTAATAATAAGGAAAGTAAGAAAGGTGTTACCAGACAGCAAGATTTATAAAGCAATAGTATGGTAGGAATAGAAAAACAGTAAATGGACTGAATAAGGATTCAGAAGCACAGGGATTTTTTTTAACATGGATTTTTAAAAATTGAAGTATCGTTGATTTACACTGTTTCAGGTATATAGCAAAGTGATTCAGTTTTATACACACACACACACACACACACACACACACACATTCTTTTTCAGATTCTTTTCCATTATAGGTGATTACAAGATATTGAATATAGTTCCCTGTGCTATACATTAAGTCCTTGTTGTTTATCTATTTTATATATAGCAGTATTTATCGGTTAACCTCAAATTCCTAATTTATCCCTCCCCTCCAGTAATTCTAAGTTTGTTTTCTATGTCTGTGAGTCTATTTCTGTTTTGTAAATAAGTTCATTTGTATCATTTTTTTTTAGATTCCACATAGAAGTGATATCATATGATATTTGTCTTTGACTTACTTCACTTAGTATGATAATCTCTAGGTCCATCCATGTTGCTGCAAATGGCATTATTTCATTCTTTTTTCTGGCTGGGTAGGCACAGGTATTTATATACATGGCATATGGTTTGTGTTGGCATTATAATTTAGTGGGAAACAAAACTGACTGTATAATAAATAATGCTGGGGTAACTGGTTATCTCTTTAGAAAAGGTCAAATAATCCAAAAGAAAACAGAGCAAAGGGTTTACGAATAAGAGTTCACTAAAGAGAATTCAGAATATCCAATAAACACATGATGAAATAAATGACCTCATTAGTAATTGAAGAAAAGAAAATTAAAATGAGAAACCATTTCACACCCATGGGACTGGCAAAAAATTCAGCACCAACCATGTACAGCAATAGATGCTCTTCTATTCTACAGGTGGGTATAATGTAAATGTCTGAGAATAAACTGGCAATATCTAGTAAAGTTGAAGATGGGCATTAAGCTATGATCTAGCTATTACATAATAACATAGGCACAAGACATATTCATTGCAATAATGTTTATAATAGCAAAATATTGGAACCAAGTCAAATATTCCCTAAGAGAAAAAAGGGCAAACTCCAATATATTTGTGGAATGGAATACTAGCTAGAAGTCAAAATGAAGAACTAAAGCTAAATATATCAACATGAACACATCTCAAAAACACAATACTGGACTTCCCTGGTGGCGCAGTGGTTGAGAATCCGCCTGCCAATGCAGGGGACGCGGGTTCGTGCCCCGGTCCGGGAAGATCCCACATGCCGCAGAGCGGCTGGGCCCGTGAGCCATGGCTGCTGAGCCTATGCGTCTGGAGCCTGTGCTCCGCAACGGGAGAGGCCACAACAGTGAGAGGCCCACGTACCGCAAAAAACCCCCCCCACACACAAAAACACACACAAACACACACACACACACTACTGAGTGAAAAAAGCAAATTCCAGGGTATGTACAGCTTTAAACATGGAACCGACATTGTTTATGGATATATATCCACAGCAAAAATATAGAAACATGCATGGGTATGATAAACACTAAATTCAGGATAATGGTTACCTCTGAAAAGAGAGAGGGCAGGGAATAGATCCAAAGGTAATCTTTGATTATCTATATGGTCTCTTTGATTACTGTTTCTATAATTTTCTTATATATTTAAAAAATCTGAAGGAAATATGAAAAAAGACATGATTCAACAGTTGGGTAATGGATACATGGATGGTCATATTATTCTCTACAATTTTCTATATGCTTGAAAAGGGAAGGAAGGAAGGAAGGAAATAAATAACTTGAGCTGGTGAGTTGGTTAGCTCCTTCCACACTAAACTTGTCCTTACTTTTGTAACTGGGGCGGCCCTAAACTGCCTACTCCAATCCCTGTGCCCTAAAAGAAACCAACCAATGAACACAAAAGACTTATGGAGAACCCACGATCAGACTTCCCATTTAGAAAAGAAGTCTAGATCTGTATAATTACAAAGTTCTCTACTGTAATTAACTCAGTCTTTTATTCATAAGTATGAATAGACAGTCAAGATTCACAAGACATGTACAGCATGGTGACTATAGTTAATAATACTATACTGTATATTTGAAAGTTGCTAAGAGAGTAGATCTTAAAAGTTCTCATCCTAAGGGGTAAAAAAAATTCTTTGTGTGGCAATGGATGTTAACTAACTTATTGTGGTGATCATTTCTCAATATACACAATTTTGTATATTGTATATCTGAAACTAATAATGTTATATGTCAATTATATCTCAATTTTTTTAAAAAAGTGAAAATCCAACAGGAAGAAAGAGAAAGATCATGATGAACAAACAGAATGACGGGTAAGGAGAAAATGGAAATATTATTATTGGGAAAAAAATTTAGAAGGGGTAAAAACAGAATGAGCATTGGTAAAGTCCATGGCAGTGATTTGCAATATAAAGTTAAAGAAACTTCCCAGAAAGTAAAGCAAAGCAAAACGAAGGAAAAAACAGAGGTGCATAACACAAGTAAATAGTTGGGATATTAAGAACATATCAGGGAAGTTCAAAATTCATTTAATAAAAACTCTAAATGATGAAAATAGAAGAAATAAAAATTTTAAAATATTTTGACCTAAGGAAAAACATCAGTATTCTGAGTGAAAACGCTCAGTGAGGGCTAAGAGAGTTGAGTAAAAAAGACTCATGTCTGAATAAATCCTAGTTTCCATGAATAAACTTCAGAAACTCAAAGTTGAGAAGAAAACCCTAAATGTTTCCTACTGAATAACTAGAATTGATATCAGACTTTTCATCAGCAACATGAAAAGAGAATGAAAACAGAAAATGGATTAACTTATTGCCTAAGGCTGGGGGCGGTTACTGGGAATGGGGAATGAATTCTATCTGGGGGATTCTCTTTGGGGTGATAAAAATGTTCTACAATGGACTGTGATAACGATTGCACAACTCTGGGAATATATTTAAAACTACTGAAGCGTACTCTTTAAATGGGTGCGTTCTATGATATGTGAATTATATCTCAATAAAGCTTTGAACAGAAAAGACAATGGAGTAATGTTTTCATTGCCCTGAATAAAAATGATTTGAACCTAGAATTTTACCCTCCAGGAAAACTACCAATCAAGCATGAGGGTAAATGAAACTTTTTGGTCATGTAAGGTCTCAAAAATTTACCTCAACAGGACTTACAGTTCTGAAAACACTCCTATCTTTTGACTTAGCAGTTCTACTTCTAGGAATTTACCAGTCTCCCACAAAACTAGAAAACACAGTAGGTCTATTTATACAGATAAATGATTCACCACGTGAAAAAACACCAATTGATTTTTTAAAATTTGGCACTATCTTTACATACAACAAAACAAACACAAAACAAAAACCTAAGCTGCTCCCCCACCAAAAAAAAAGATTCCATAAAAAGTCATGTTTCAAAGTAGAGAGTTAAAGATAGCAAGAATGATAACAAAAAGCGGTCAGAACAATTAGGCAAAGGGCCAGGTTATGAAGCATCCTGAAAGCCATAGTAAGTAGCTTTGATTTTATTCTAAGATATGAGAATTCAAAGTTTCAAAAGTGGAGGTGTGTGTGTGTGTGTGTGACATAATCTGATTGATATTTTATTATTATTGACAATTATAATCCCATTTTAAAGATGAGAATATTGTGGCACAGAGGTGTTAAGTATTTTGCTCAAAGCCACAAAGCTGGTAAACAATGAAGTCAGAATTTAATTCTAGACAATGTAAATCCAAAGCAGTAATATATTATAGTGCCTCAAATATCACTTTAGTGGAGAAGAGATTATAGGAAGGGCAAGAATGGATGCAGAGAAGACCAGTGAGACTACGGTTGCAGGCTAAGCAGGAGACGACTGCTTGGACTAAAGTGGAAGCAGTGGAGATGGAGAAAAACTGGTGAATCTGGTATATATTTTAGAGGTAGGAAGATGAAACTCACTAATAAATTAGACATGGGAGAAGGGTGAGAGAGAGAAATAAGAATCAAGGCTCACCCCAAGATTTTGACTAAGTAACAGGGTGGACGGTGATGCCATCTACTGAAGTGGGGAATCTCGAGGAGAAGAAATCAAGTATTATATCACCCACAAGAGGATAATTAAATGATCAAGGAGGCAGCTAGCTACGCATTTTAGCACTCAGGAACAGATATGAGGCAGGAGATACATTTGGGTGTCACAGTACTTGGACTGTAGGCAAAGAAGACTCATCCTTAGAGCCCACCAATATTTAGAGGATTGGTAAAGAATAGAGTCCACAAAAATGGTTGAGAAGAAACAGACACAGAGGTAGGAGAAAAACTATTCAATGAAGATAATTTATTGGATAAGAATAGGAACAAGAAATAGTGGATAGAAGACACTAGGAAGGATGAAATCTATATAACTGTACATCTTTGATAATCATATTTACATATATTTGCATATGTATCAGGGCTGGCAGATAACAGAGTATGTTTGTAGGCTGAAGGGAAAATCCAATAGAGAGAAATTCATGATGTGGAAAAGAGAAGCTAACTGCAGGAAGGAAGCGCTAGAGACAGTAAGAAGAGATGGAACCTGAGTCACAAGAACAGGAATTAGATTAGACTGTCATGGAAGGTCTCTGATAACAAGAGAAAGGAAGACTGAGAACATGAAGACCAATGCAGATAGGTCTGCAGATACGGTGATGCGAAGATGATGACAGCTGCATCCAATTTCTCAATAAAGTTTGAGGTCAAGTCCACAGATGAGAATGGGGGCTGTGAGAGGTTTGCAATGAGTGAAAATGCAGTCTTAATAGGGAAAGTGAAGAAGGAGCAGCACTGCCAGACACTGTTGAAGCCCTGTTGAGGTTCATGGCATAAATTTAGAGCAGTACATTCAACTGCCTGAGTGCAGGCAGAGAGACGCTGGGCAGCTGGTATCAATATTTATTCCGCACATAAAAGGGGAGGCGGACTAGAGAGTCAAGGATATTATTCTTTTTTTAAAATTAATTTTTATTGGGCTATAGTTGCTTTACATTGTTGTGTTAGTTTCTACTGTACAGCAAAATGAATCAGCTATACATATACATACATCCCCCTTTTTGGATTTCCTTCCCATTTAGGTCACCACAGTGCATTATGCAGAGTTCCCTGTGCTATACAGTAAGTTCTCATTACTTATCTATTTTATACATAGTATCAATAGTGTATATGTGTCAATCCCAATCTCCCGATTCCTCCCACCCCCTCCCCATGGCTATTATTAATTCTTATAGTCATTCCTTACTAATATCTTAGTCCTGAAGTCTGTGAGTTGTGAAGAAACAGTTTTACTTGAGAAGGCTGAAGAACGGCTATAATCAAGGGCCAGACAGGTGTCTGGAACCTTTCAGGTTAAGAAAGAGGCTGAGGGGCTTCCCTGGTGGCGCAGTGGTTGAGAATCCGCCTGCCAATGCAGGGGACACGGGTTCGTGCCCTGGTCCAGGAAGATCCCACATGCCGCGGAGCGGCTGGGCCCGTAAGCCATGGCCGCTGAGCCTGCGCATCTGGAGCCTGTGCATCTGGAGCCTGTGCTCCGCAATTGGAGAGGCCACAACAGTGAGAGGCCCAAGTACCGAAAAAAAAAAGAGAAAGAGGCTGAGGATTTAAGAGTTTGTTGATCGCAGTTCCGCAATTACTTTGGCCAGTAGACAGTAATAAATAAAAATAGGAAAGTGGTACTCAAGAAATCAATAACAGACTATATCCTGACTTTGAGTTAAACTTGGAAATTAATCTAAAATTATCTGAAATGGAATAAGAGGATCAAAACATTTCTTTTGGTTGGTTAAGAGCAAGTAAATCCTAACATTTCAAGGATCCTGACAAAACACAAAAGAAAACAGCACCATAAATGAACCATTTTAAACTGTCCATAAAATTGTCCACTAAATTTACGTAACTTTAAAAAATTCAACTACTCACCACTACTATTCAAAAGGGTCTTCAGTAAACATATCAAATTTTTGTCACATACATATAACTGAATTAAACAGAACTGTATTGGGAGTAGGAATAAAATTGGATGAAAATGCAGATTTATATCATGTGAAACAGATGCAGTACAGATTCAGGACTTTCAGTTGCAAATATTTTTACACATCTTAACAACTTATCATGTTTCCTGCTATTAATTTTGGTACAACCCCCAGGTCATAATTTTCTTCCATTGTAACCTCCTATCCCAAGTCACTTTTTATTTTCCAAAACCATGGGAAACACTTCTGCACACCACATCCTACAATTCTAAAATCACTGTCACAAAGATTTGTGGAAAAACACTGTCACAAGTAAATAACTGGGGCAATAATGGCCTATTAGGGCTTAAGTTCAGTAAAGTTGAGATCTGTAACACACTGATCACTGTTTTATTCCTAGCACTTACGTATACTGGCAAGAAGCAGGTATTTTATAGGTGCTGGCTGCACGAAAATATAAAAACTATATATTCTGGGTAAGCTCCGAGTAGAATGATTAAATCACATTCAAGAGGGTTCAACTGAGGTCAGAGAAGTAGGAGCCACCTTAGTCAAGATATTTTCTTTCTTTTTCAGCTGGGGTTCCATGAGAGAATTAAATTCTCATGCCCCAAGGCATCCAGTGTAAGTAATGAACTACCCTGTCTCTGATATATCTAGAATGGTACCTAGAAGACTCCCAAGTGAGACAAGAGCTAAAACGAATGCTCACTAGTTTTAGGCATTTTTTTTGTAAACCCTGGAACAACACATAATATTTTGTGAAGAGCGCTTAGTGGTCTGTGAATGTTTTAAGAATACAATGTAACCATACACACACTGGAAAAATATCACCTGGCTTTTTTTCCTGCTGTGCTTTCCTCTTCCAAAAAAATATACTGTCAGTTTTCAAAAACCTCACAAATTCTCCATCAATGTAAGATCTCTCCAGCTTCCAGTTCCATTTTCCCTGTGCCATGTACATAACAAGTGGGTGACAGGAATATTACGCGGTAATTGTTGAACAAGGCACTGTTTACACACTTTATATATATTAAATTGTTCAACTCCTCCCAACACCTCAGTGAGATTGAAATGATTGTTATCCTTAATTTACAGATGAGAAAACAGAGATGAAAAAAAAAAAACTAGTCCAGGACAGACAGCTAATAAGTGGCAAAACTACTCATATACTGCACAGTCTATGTGTTTATAAGAAGCAGAAGAAATATTCCATCATTAGGTATTCTAACCAAGAACAGCTGACCATTTACACATTCTCCAACATAAGGCAGGTGAGAACATTTGAGAAAATTAGAATTTAAGTAAAAGTGGTTCAATGTAGGTTCATTCCTTCATTCAACAAATATTTAATAATTGCCTACTATACGGCAGGGTTCTAGGCAATGAATACAGTGCAATTTAACAAAGTCCCTGACCTCACAGAGCATACGTTCTAGTTGAGGGAAGACAAGCACTAAACAAAGAGAATACGTAATATGTCAGATGGTGATAAAAAGTTACAAAGAAAAATAGAGCCAGGAAACAGGAGGTAGGTGGCTATTGATTTTGGAGAGTGGTCAAACTTGAAGGTCTCAATGATAAGATGATATATGAACAGAGACCTGAGAAAGTGAGGGAGCAAGCTCACCATGCAGCTATATAAAAGGGAGACCAGAGGGGAAACAAAGGCAAAGGTATTAAGGTAGGAGCAAAACTGGTGTGTGTGATAGACAGGCTGACTGCATTCAAGACCCCAATTAATGGTTTCCCTGTAGACATACCTTCTGAGTCATAACTTTGTAGTCCCCTTTCCACTTTGACCCTTGGCTTCTTCAAGTGACTCACTTTGGGCAACAGGTTATTAGCAAACATGATCCAAGCAGAGGCTTAAAATGCAAATATACACTTCTTGCCCTCCTGCACAACTGAACCCGCTTGCTCTTACACCCCCGCCTTGCTATGAAAACATGCGTGGGCTAGACTGATAGAACCAAGTGCCCTTCAAGGCCATCCTAGACCAGCCAGCCTACCTAGAACCACCAGCTGGTCATAAAAGCATAGTCTAGCCAAAGTAAGACTGCTCATAGACTCATAGTGATTGTTTTAAGTACTAAGTTTGGGGTGGCTTGAGACACAATAGATAATACTTTGTGTTAGAGGCACAGTGACATACAATGAAACATACAAAAACTTGTACATGAATGTTCACAGCAGCGTTATGCATAATAACCAAAAAGGGGAAAAACCCAAACATTCATCAACTGATAATAAATAAAGTGTGGTATATATCCATTCAATGTATATATTTGGCAATAAAAATATATGCTACAACATGAACAAACCTTAAATACTAAATGAAAGAAGCCAATTACAAAGGACCACAAATTGTGTATTTCCATTTACATAAAATGTCCAGAATAGGGAAATCCACAGAGGCAGAAACTAGACTACCGGTTGTCTAAGACTGGGGAGAATAAAGGGATTGAGGGATGAGAGCTAAGAGGTATGGGCTTCTTCTTCGGAGTGATGAAAATATCCTAAAGTTGATTTTGGTGAGGGTTTTTGCACAAGTCTGTAAACATATAAAATGCCATTGAAACACACATTAAATGGGTGATTAATATAGTATGTGAACTATGTATCTATAGAGATTAGTTTTTTAAAAAGAAAGTAACATGATCACTTAGATTTTTTAAATGGCTGCTACATTGAAAATGGACCATAGTGGGAGCAAGAGTCGATGCCAAGAAACCAGATGGGAGATGACTGCCAAAGGAAAGATGATGCTTTTTACCAAATTTATACTGGCAGAGGTGGTAAAATGCGTCAGATTCTGGATATAGTATAAAGGTGGAGTCAACAGGATTTGCTGATGAATTGAATGTGGGGTATGATGGAAAGCAATCATCTTTGACTCTGCAGTTTTTAACCTAAGTCAAAAAATATAAGAGCCCCAAATCAAAAAGACTGCAGAAGGAACACTGGGGATAGGAGAAAAAGGCACAACATGTGGAATTAGAAATTTTATTTTAAACATCCTGACATGCCTATTAAACAACCAGAGTAAAGACATTAAATAGGAGCTGGGTATTCACATCTAGAATTAAATAAGATGTCTGGACTGGAGATATAAATTTGTAAGTTGAGAAATAACATGTTTTTCACTCATTCTAAGAGACCACCCCTCACCACACACACATGCACATTATAACAACAAAATGCAATCTTACGATTGATGACATCTTAAAATTGCTGTTGCCCACATGGTGGGCATGATATAGTTACCACTGCCTGAGGATGTACAATTTAGTCAAGGCTATTCACACTGTTGTCAGTCAACCAAGTTATGTGCATTGTTGGTATTGCATATGTTGAAATTAACTGCCACTAAGATTATAACATGACTCCATACTGAAACAAAAGTTATTATAGATGCAGAAAGACATACAGAGATGCCAAACATAAATTTGATATTGATAAAGCAAATAAGCCTAAAAAGGCTATGTCTGGGATAAAATATCTGCAAATGATGTGACTGACAAGGGCTTAATTTCCAAAATATACAAACAGTTCATACAGCTCAATATTAAAAAAAAAAAAAAAAAAAAAAAACCACCAAAGAATGGGCAGAAGACCTAAACAGACATTTCTCCAAAGAAGACATACAGATGGCCAACAGGCACATGAAAAGATGCTCAACACTGCTAGTTAGTAGAGAAATGCAAATCAAAACTACAGTGAGGTATCACCTCATACCAGTTAGAATGGCCATCATCAAAAAGTCTACAAGGGACTTCCCTGGGGTCCAGTGGTTAAGAATCTGCCTTGCAATGCAGGGGATGCGGGTTGGATCCCCAGTTGGGGAACTAAGATCTCACATGCCATGGGGCAACTAAGTCCATGCGCTCTACAGCCCGTGCACTGTAACTAGAGAGCCCACACACCGCAACTACTGACCCCACACGCCACAACTAGAGAGAAGCCCACCCACCATAACGAAGAGCCCATGCACCACAATGAAAGATCCTGCATGCCAAAACAAAGATCCCACGTGCCATAACTAAGACCCAATGCAGCCAAATAAATAAATCAATAAATATATATTTTTTACAAGTCCACAAATACTAAATGTTGGAGAGGGTTTGGAGAAAAGGGAACCCTCCTACACTGTTGGTGGGAGTGTAAATTGGTGCAGTCACTATGGAGAACAGTATGGAGCTTTCTTAAAAAAACTAAAAATAGAGTTACCATACGATACAGCAATCCCACTACTGGGTATATATCCAGAAAAGAGGAAAATTCTAATTTGAAAAGATACATGCACCCCAATGTTCATCGCAGCACTGTTTACAATAGCCAAGACATGGAAGCAACCTAAGTGTCCATTGATGGATGAATGGATAAAGAAGATGTGGTATATATGTGTGTGTGTGTGTATGTCTGTGTATATATATATACGTACACATACACAGACACAAACACACACGGAATATTACTCAGCCGTAAAAAAAGAATGAAATAATGCTATGTGCAGCAATACAGATGGCCCTAGAGATTATCATACTAAATGAAGTCAGACAGAGAAAGACAAATACCATATGATATCACTTATATGTGGAATCTTAAAAAATGATACAAATGAACTTATTCACAAAACAGAAACAGACTCACAGACATAGAAAACAAATTTAGAGTTACTGGAGAGGAGGGATAAATTAGGAATTTGGGATTAACAGATACACACTACTATATATAAAATAGATAAACAACAAGGACCTACTGTATAGCACTAGGAACTATATTCAGTATCTTGTGATAACCTATAACGGAAAAGAATCTGGAAAGGAATACCACTTTGCTGTACACCTGAAACTAACACAAAATTGTAAATCAACTATACTTCAGTCAATCAGTCAACATGCTACAACAGTAAGTATGAAATAAAAAAGTTAAGTGAAAATAAGCACTAAAATATACTATTTTTTTGTGGTACATAAAATAACAATGCATCTTACAATCAACAGTATCTTAAATTCAGTGAAAAATGATAGATGATATTTAAAATCACAAAACTGAATTAGATTACCAGGGAAGTGACAGTAGATAGAGAAAAGAAGAGATAGGTCAAGTTCCTACCTAATCATAGTTCTATCCTCACAGGAAAATTGCTAGAATTTAGTGAGGTATTTTATAAAGCACTGAGCAGATTGCTTAAGACATAATTGAAAATACAATTATTAGTTACTAATGTTATCATCAAATGTTTAAAGGCTTATGACAGAAGTTTCATCAATGGGCCATTTTCCAGGGAAGGTGTGCCAGCCAGGAAGGCTACATTACACTCCACAGTCTCTTTGCCTTAAAACAAAAAAGGTTTAGTTTTCATTCATGCTATATGTCCATTTCAGGTAAGCAGGGAAGCCCTGTTTATTGTAGTCACACAGGATGCAGGTTGATAGAGCAGCAGTCACTATTTTTAAAAATGCCAATCACCAGGTTGGATAGAAAAAAAAAAAAAAAAACTCTGTAGGGCCTGACACTGGCAATTAGACATAGGACATGAGGTGACACGGGTCATATCTGTTCATAGCACAATGAATAGAATTAGTTACATGGCCTTCTGTGTGATCGGAATAGGAAAGCTGGATATGGGTAAGGCGCACAAATGACTACCAGGGAAGGCTAATTTATCTAGAAATCCACAGATACAAGAAAACTGTAGAAAAACAGTCTGAGACTTTGGCTTAGAAAGAATGATTACTAGATGCCATGGAAGAAATGAAGAAACGCATTACATCTATCCAACACTATCCACATTTTAATGGTCTTTGAATACGCTGCCCCTTCTGCTAGAACATTCTTTTCTTCCATTACCCACACCATTCTACAATACAGTCAAATAGGGAACTAGGTTTTTTCCCACTAAAGTCTTTAATGTGAACAAAAACTGTAAGCCCCAAACACACTGATTAGCACATACTTAAGCTGATTCATATAGAAACAAATAATACAATCATAAGAAATCTGGGATATAATTTTAAATTCCAATATTTGGCCAGGATACTGAAGGATTTGAAATTTAATGTTGTTTTCTTCTCTTCTCCCAATGATAAAAGAGGAAAAATTAGGAAGTAAACAGCTATCTATAAAGAAGAAATTATAAATATAAATCAGGGTGTTCCTTGAGATCCATAATAATTCTGTAACACCTTACTTCTGATAATAGACACTGCCACCTGGACACAGGAAGGACATGTTATACAAGATGGACCAATCACATACTTCAACCCACCAGACTGGGCAATTGGGTATTATGGGCAAATGATTCCAGTCATAAACAATTAAATATTTTCCCAGGAATTTTCCTGAAATTTAGCTTTCCTGACTACATATGTGTGACTACATGTTCTTAGCTATATACATTTGACTATAGTCACATAAGTGAAAGCAAATGAATCTAGGGCTACTTACAGCCATGCTCCCCACCACAGGGGAAAACCTATCTCCAAAGAAAAAAAGGAGCAAATATTTAGAAACAAGCAAAGAAAGGTGGAAAATAGAATACCACTGGTGTTTGACAACCTAAGGTCCTGACTTGACTGATTCTTGCAGCTCAACTAGTTAGTATACTTCCGATAAATTTCCCTTTTTTTGATAAAGCTGGATCGAGTTACGTTTCTGTTCTGACCAACACTGTTTTTGCCAAATAATATATTTAAAAGAAGAATTTGGTTTCAGTGTCCATTGGCTGAAGAACACCAGTAGAACAGGTTGGCTGTAGATGGCATGAAAACTAGGAAGAAATGTATCTGGCTACAAACATGCCCATCTAATCCAAGCTGCATAATGAATTCTGAGATTGGCTGCAAAGCCCAGATAAAACACTCAAATTGAGTAACACTGAAAAATAAACACATGAAAGAAATATCCATATGCTAGAGGTATCCAATTTTCCTTTCTGATCATGCAAAAGGTTATATAACTAGTTCTATTCAACATGTTATGAACAGAAATTACCTGTGTTAATGATTTTTAAAAATCTGATCAGCAATAAGCCTTATAAATTCAAGTGGCCATAATCAAGTTACCAAGTATACGTTAAAAAAGACAAAACTTTCAACACAAGAAGGTAACTTTCACTGAAACTTGATATATTCACTAGATCTCATTGACATAGATTCAACCAAAAAAGAAGAAAAAGAGAGAGGAAGACAGAGGTGAAGGGTAAAGGGAAGGGAAGAGTAATTATCATTGTATGTGAATCTTCACATCTGAGCAGTGATGGAAAGGCAGTGATGAATATCTGAGTAGCATTTCTAAGCTTCACTGTGAACTTATATGACTACCATTCCCTAGTCAGATTAATTCTCTTAACATAATATTCAAAATGTCCAGCAAACAATTCAAAATTACTCAGAATACAAAGAACCAGGAAAAGCTCCAACTCACATGGAAAAGACAAGCAAAAGTTACAAACCCCAACATGACCCAGATGTTGGAGTTATCTGACAAAAACTTTAACCAACTTTAATAAAAATGCTTCAACAAGCAATCAGAAATAATCTTGAAGCAAATGGAAAACTAGAGTGTCTCAGCAAAGCAAGAGAAGACAATACAGAAAATTATAATAACAGAAATTTAAACACTCAATGGATGGGCTCAACAGCAGAATGAAGATAGAGGAGTCAGTGAACATGAAGGCAGATCAATAGAAATTATCCCATCTTAACAGCAGAAAGAAAAAGGATTGAAATTTTTTTTAAAAATTGGGGTTCTATGGGACAACAACAATAGGTCTAACATTTGTGTCACTGAACTTCCAAAAGGAGAGGAGAGTGAAGCAATAATATATGAAGAAATACTGGTTGAAATCTCCCCAAATTTGACAAAACACATAAAACTACAGATTCAGAAAAGTCAGTGAATCCCCAAATGGATAAATATATAGAAATACACACCCACACACATCATTAAGTGTTGAAAACTAAAAACAAAGCCATTATCTTGAAAGCAGAGAAAAATGACCCATAAACTATAAGTGAACAACATTTCAGATGATTACAGATTTCTCAAAAGAAAACCATGAAGGCAGAAAGAAGTAGCACAACATTTTAAAGTGTTGAAAGAACTGTCAACCTAGTATTTTATCTAGTGAAATATCTCTCAGCAATGAAGTAAAATAAAGATATCTTCAGATAAATAAAAACTAAGAAAATTTGCTGCCAACAGACCTGCTCTAAAAGAATTACTGAAAGAAATTCTTCACACAGAAGAGAAATGATATCAGAAGGAAACTTGAAAAGAGCAGGAATGAAGAGCAAAAGAAATGGTAAATATCTGGGTAAATATAATACATTAATCCTGTCTTCTTACATTCTTTAAATATGTTTAATAGTTGAAAGGAAAATTTAGAACATTTCCTAACGAGGCTTTGCATAAAGGAAAATGTAATATGCAAGACAAGAATAATAGAAAGGGGTGGGGTGGAGGGGATAAAGACACCTATACAGTGGTAACTATATTTCTATAATCCACTTAAGGGAGTAGAGAATTTATTCTAAGCAGAGAGTGAAAACTTTAGTATGTATATTGTAATCTCCAGAGCAATCACTAAAGAAACTATAGAGAGACATAATTAAAGAAAATAACCACACTAGGTAAATTTTAAATGGAATAGTAAAAAATGCTCAAATAACCTAAGAGAAGGCAGGAAAGGAGAAACAGAGTAATGAAAAACAGAGGAAACTAACAGAAAACAAATTACTAAGCTGGTCAACCTAAATCCAAACTTATCAATAACTATATTAAATGTAAATGGTCTATAGATACAAATTAAAAGACAAAGATCAACAGAAGGGATGAAAAAATACCTAAATACACAGTGTCTACAAGTAACTCACTTTAAATATACAGCAGAATCATACAGAGGGCTTGTTAAAATACAGACTGCAGAGCCTCATGCTCGGAGTTTCTGATTCAGTAGGTCTAAGGTAGAGTCTGCATTTTTAAACAGATTCCCAGGTAATGCTGCCACTGCTGGTATGGGTACCACACTTTGAGAACAATTTATTTAAAAGAATGTTTCTTAATTTCTAAAAAGCTATGTTAAAGGATATGGGATCAGTTTTCAATAGATATTGTTGATTTCAAGTTTTATTAACCGTATCTCTTGAATGTACAAATAGTGTATAGGGGTGATAAGTATACTTTGGTTCCTTTTGGGTCTGAAAATACCTTGGCCAGGTATGGGATTCTTAATCACAGCTTTATTTTTCTCTCAATGTTGCCATTGTTCACCTGATTATCTTTCCTTTCCGTTCTATATAGAAGCTTATGATCATCTTTATCCCTAATACTCAGTAATTTCACCAGAAAATGTAACTTTTGCTTGTTATTCTGCCTTTCAATATACAGATTCAAGTTTTTCTTCAACTCAGGATATAATCTTCTATTATTTAATTAATTATTACTTCTCTGCTTCTTTTTTCCTTCTAGAAACCTGTTAATTCGTGTTAGAGTTCCTGAGTCTATTTTCTAAGTCACTTACATTTTTACTAATGAATTCCATTTCTGTGTATTTCTCTCTCTTTTTTTTTTTTTTTTTTTTTACTGATTAACGGGTTATGTACCAAACACACTATTTTAGGCTTTAGGCATGTAACAAATAAAGTCCCTGCCCTCATGGAGTATACATTCTATTAGGAGAACAAACAAACAAGAAAACAAATGTATAATTTCCAGCAGTGATCAATGCTTTGTAGAAAATTCAATCAAGGTAAGAGACAGAGAGTAGGAAGGCTTTTATTTTATTTATTTTTAAAATTTATTTATTTGTTTATTTATTTTTGGCTACACCACATCTCCCAGTGGGTGGGATCTTAGTTCCCTGACCAGGGATCGAAGACATGCCCCCTGCAGTGGAAGTGCAGAGTCTTAACTACTGGACCACCAGGGAAGTCCCAAGAAGGCTCTTTTAGAAAGAGTAGTTTGTGGTTAGGAAAGGTCTTCTCAAAGAGGTGGTAACATCTGAACAGATATGAGAATGAAGTGAGAAAGCTGGGGAAAATATTCTCCAGGCAAAGAAAAAATAGCAACTAATAAAAAAAAGCCCTAGGTTACAAGTATGCTTGGAGTACTCTGAGAACAAGAAAGCCAGTGTAGCTGATGTGAAGTAAGAAAATGCAGATAGTGCAAGACAACAGCTCTCAAACATTTTGCTCTCAGGATACCTCTACACTCTTAAAAATTACTGAGGATCCCAAAAACTGTTGTTTACATGGGCTGTATCTAATGATATTTGCCATATTAAGAAATAAGACTGAGAAATTGTTAAAGTATTAATTTAATAATAAATCCATTATGTTTAACACAAATAACTTTAATAAAAAAGTAAGTCCACTGTCCAAAACAAACAAAAAAGAATTTAGTGAGAAGAATGGCACTGTTTTACATTTTTACAATTCTCTTTAATGACTAGTTTATCAGAGGGTAGCTGGATTCTCATATCTGTTTCTACATTAACCTGTAGCAATAATACATATAATGTAGCATCTGGAAAATCCATTCTATACTCAGGAGAATGAAAGAGAAAAGGGTAAATATCATCCCACTATTATTATAAAGATAGTTTTGGCCTTATGGCTCTTCTGAAAGGGGCCTAAGTATCTCCAGCTGCCCCTGGACCACACTTTGAGAATCACTGGTTTATAAGATGAAGTTACAGAGGCTGGCAGGGGCCAGATTACATAAACCTTCAAACCATAGTTTAAAGTTTGGCTTTTGTTTTAAGTGTAGTTTTCTAAGCAAAGGAATAACATAATATAAATTACATTTTAAATAATCACTCCCACTGCTATGTACAGAACAAAATATAAGGGGGCAAGACCAGCTGGAAGGTTATTGCAGTAACTGGGGAGATGACAGTAGTTAGGATTAAGATGGTGGCAAAGAAAATAGTGAGAACTGATCTGGTTCAAGAGGTATTTCAAAGGTAGAGCCAATGGCACTCACTGGAAGAGTGGATTTTGGATGTGAAGAAAAAAAGATTTTACTTGGTCTTCCAGAACACAAATTCGGTTCTGAGCAGTGGTTTCTCTTTTTCAGTTTGTCTTCGGAAGTTATACATTCGGAAATTAGTCCAAGAGAAAATTATCTTGGCTCCATGTTCGAAATATATCCTGTATCAGATGACTTCTTACCACTTCCCCTGCTATCACTCCAGTCTAAACTACGATCATCTCTCCCCCAGAATCTCCACCGATTTGTTCACTGAACTCACAGATGATTAAAATAAAAAGAGAACTTCCCTGGTGGTGCAGTGGTTAAGAATCCGCCTGCCAATGCAGGGGTCACGGGTTCGAGCCCTGGTCTGGAAAGATCCCACATGCCGTGGAGTAACTAAGCTCATGCGCCACAACTACTGAGCCTGTGCTCTAGAGCCCACATGACACAACTACTGAGCCCACATGCCACAACTACTGAAGCCCGCACACCTAGAGTCTGTGCTCCGCAACAAGAGAAGTCACCACAATGAGAAGCCTGTGCACCTCAACGAAGAGTAGACCCCACTTGCCACAACTAGAGAAAGCCCACGTGCAGCAACAAAGACCCAATGCAGCCAAAAATTAATTAATTTAATTATTAAGAAAAATAAATGAAAGAAAACGAAAACAAGAAATTGTGGATAATGCATTATGGGTATGGCTGTGGCATTAAAAACAACATGTAACTCCACTCAGAGTACCATTAATCAAACAAAAAACTAAAGCCCTATATCAAAATAGTCATAAGAGAATATATTTATATGCTTTCAATTAAAATGAAATATGTATCTTCTTCTTTCCTTAAATAATTTTCCATTTTAACCATTTTCAATTAACAACCTTTTTCAATTAACTGGCACTGACTGCATGATATAAGCATCAACTTAAATGGCAAACGTAAATAGCAAGATAGCTTTTCATTTGCTTTAAATACAAATGACATCACCACCTAATAGACTATAAGTTCAAAGATCACAGCTATGGAGATAATACACAGCAATAATCAATGAAAAATCAAATAAACCTTAAATTGATAAAATCTTCAAACAAGAAAGAAATACTATGAATACATTTGTGTGTGTATACCTAGGATACACACACACGTATCCTAGAAAGCTTCACAGTTGTACAAAGAACAGAATGTCTACAACCCTTTCTATTTAAAATGTAAGCAAGTTCTACGTCCAAACCTAGAACTTAAATCAACTTTAATTTTTATCTCATATATTATTTCTTTTTTATTTTTAAGCACAACTGAACTATCTGCTTCAAAAGATACTATAAAGGATAATTTTCCTATAGTTTTCGGCTATGAAAAGCAAAGCAAAGCAGCCACTTGATCTTCCTATTTCCTGGTCATCCCTTGGCAAACATTCTGCACTGTTATCTTAAGAAGTCTACCTTTAATATAGTTCGGATTTTAACCACCGAATTTGGAATCCACCACAGGCAGGATGTCCTATGTTATCTTATCTTACTAGATCGTATTTAGTTACATCTTGTAAATCATAATATTCCCAGAGGGCAATTCTGTTCTTCTTCCATGGTACTTATTTACTTTTCTAGTTAGCCATGTGCGATATTTTAGGGCTTAACCTTTAATCTATAGTACATATTTTTCAAGGCTTCTAAAATATGTTCTTAAGTATCTGTAGCTCTTTAATACTGTTCAAATATTCCATAAATGTGAGGCACTGTCCCTATCCTTATACTGTTAAGGGAGTTACTTAAACTATTCCAAGCCCACATTTTGTTTCAGTTCCCTTTTCTAAAGATGAAAAACCGGGACTTCTCTGGTGGCGCAGTGATTAAGAATCTGCCTGCCAATGCAGGGGACATGGGTTCAAGCCCTGGTCGTGGAAGATCCCACATGTTGCAGAGCAACTAAGCCCGTGTGCCACAACAACTAATCC
The DNA here is from genome assembly GCF_026419965.1 of Kogia breviceps. Classification (NCBI taxonomy): domain Eukaryota; kingdom Metazoa; phylum Chordata; class Mammalia; order Artiodactyla; family Physeteridae; genus Kogia; species Kogia breviceps. The sequence goes on along the minus strand of NC_081318.1, from coordinate 13,298,179 downwards.
TGCACTCTAGAGCCTGTGAGCCACAACTACTGAAGCCCGTGAGCCACAACTACTGAAGCCCATGTGCCACAACTACTGAAGCCCATGAGCCTAGAGCCCATGCTCCACAACAAGAGAAGCCACTGCAATGAGAAGCTCGCACCACAACGAAGAGTAGCCCCTGCTCGCTGCAGCTAGGGAAAGCCCGCATGCATCAACGAAGACCCAACGCAGCCCCAAATAAATAACTTTTTTTTTAAAAGTGATGAATAACCACACAATAGATTATTTTGGCTTTCTTCCCTCCTGATAAACTGTTATATGCACTCAAATGGTGATTTTTTTTTTTTTTTTTTTTTGTGGTACGCGGGCCTCTCACTGTTGTGGCCTCTCCCGTTGCGGAGCACAGGCTCCGGACGCGCAGGCTCAGCGGCCATGGCTCACGGGCCCAGCCGCTCTGAGGCATGTGGGATCTTCCCGGACCGGGGCACGAACCCGCGTCCCCTGCATCGGCAGGCGGATTCTCAACCACTGCGCCACCAGGGAAGCCCTCAAATGGTGATTTTTTAATTTATATACTGATTTATTCACAGACCTCTCTACTAACTAAGCTAAGCCTAGTACGTATGTGCTACGTAAAATAAAAATAGGCACAGAGGCACGCAATAAAATGCTACCTATCACTCAGGTTACATACATTAACTCATTAAACTGTTACAACAGAGTAAGATAATATGTACTCCAATTTACAGATGAGTGGTAAGGCTCATCAAGGTTAAGTAACTTGCCCATATTCATAACAAGAAGGATCTGAATCCAGATCCTTCTCCTTTAGTAATGAGAAATGACAGTATTTCAACAAAGGCTTCAAACAAATCACAAATCCAATAAAGAATGACCATCTACAGGAGACCTTGACAATGAAATTTAACCAACACACCCATTATATGCAAATTATTATAGGCTTTAGAAATATGGAGATAACCAGACTCTACTTTTTAGAAAAACATGAGAATTTAAAAGGAGACATAAGATATCTTTTACTTCCCCAGAAGCTGCCAATTTAAGTCAGGTCACCATTACAGAGATTCTTAAACTCCCCAGTTTCAAGATCCCTTTATAGTCTTAAAATTTCCTGAGGACGCCACAGAGCCTTTATTCATTCAGGTTATAGCTATCAATATTCATCATATTAAAAATTATATCCAAGAAATTTTTATACCTAATTCATCTAAAAATTACAACAAACTCATTAACACAAATCATCTATTTTTTATGAAAAAATAACATTTTCTAAAACAATAAAAAACAGTGAAAATGAAAAGTGGCATTTTTTACAATACTAATTAATAGCTACCTTAACAGAAGACAACTGAATTCTCATATCATCTTCTGCATTCAATCTGCTGCACTATCACACATCACATCACCATATACTCACAGGAGAATGAGAGTCAAAAGGCAGATAATGTCTTAGTATTATGAAAATAGTTTTGACCTCAAGGACCCTCTAAGGGTCTCAAGAACCCACAGGCACTCTTTACTATTCCTTCATATCATTTTTCAAAATTTATAATTACATATGTGTGTACAGATTTTGTTCAACATCCACAATGTATACACATAGTGCCCAGCACACAGTCATCACATAAATCTGCTGAATTAACATACTACAATACAAAGAAACTACTCTGGTTAAAAGAAGGTAAAAGGACAACATGTGTCAGGAGGCACACCTGGAAGCCTTCATATTTGACCTGGATCCTAAAGGATAGTTAGAATTTCATTAAGTATATGGGGTAAGAGTATTCCAGTCATAGTAAACAATCATCAGTGGCATCAAGGTACAAGGTATGTTAATGATAACTATTGCAATAGTTTGCTTTGGCTACAGCATAAGTGAATAAGAGTTTAGGAGGAGATAAAGGTAATAAATGTAGGCTGAAAAATCTACAATGTAGTTTGGCTTTTATTTTAAAGACAAGGCCAAATGGTCAACACCCTTGGTTTCAATTCTATACCATGATTTACTAGATGGGCTTGGATCAATTTATTCCAAATCTTATTCTGCTCTTACTTAATAGGTTAGTTTAATGGTTTTATGAGACAATCATTTCATGTGTTACCTTGTTTACTATCATTACTCTAAACTATTATCCTTTCTCCCTGAACTACTACTTACAAAGGCATCCTAACTGGTTCCCCCAATGACTCAGAATAAAACCTAAAGTTCTTAGCAAAGAATACAAGATCCTAAATGATTTTTTGTTCCTGCCTACCTCCTTCCTCATCAGGCACTATTCTCTCCATCCCTTATTCAATAAACTCAACCAAAATGGAGTTCCAGCAGCAAACCTGTTCACATGCTATTCCTTCTTCCTGGAAAACTGTTTGCTCAGCACTTTTCCAAACTAGCACAGCTTATTCAGATAGAAGAGATCTTTAGATTTCTCCTCCCAGAGGCCTTTCCTCATTACCCTCCTCCCAATCTATATTGGATACTCAAACGCTCACAGCAGATAATCACAATTCAGAATTTATGTGTATATATGTATTTTAAAAATAATTTTGTAAAGGACAGCTGATGGCAGAGACTACATCTAAGCCAGCATATAGCATAATTTTTTAAATGCAGTTTTTGTTGTTATAAATGGCTTTTGATCTGATTAGACATATATTTTAGAATGTTTACTCTGGCAACAATGTTTAGCTTAACTAACAAGTCAGAGAGGTACTAGAGGCAGAGTCCCATTAAAAGCGTGCTACAATTATCAGCAAGAAGTAATGAGAGTCTGAACTACTGTTGATCAATTTAATATCCTACCACAACCCTGCAGGGTAGCAAGGAAGAAGTTAAGGTTCTGAGAGAGTAAATGGCCATTCCAAAAGAGAAAGTTTGAAAACTTTTTGTCTAATAATTCAGCTATGAGTTTAGATGACCAGAAAAGTAGGGTGCTGAGAGAAACTGTAATCCCAACTCTACAAAGTAAATCATCACAACTGTAATACTGAAGTGCGTGCAAGAGAAGCGCTTTATTCAATGTAATAAAGTCTAATGGTTGGTTAATTGAGAAGGTTAGTTAAATCAGGGAATCATAAGCAATCATAAAACCTTAACCATTTTATTTTAAGTTATTTCAAGAAACATTTTCTCTGGTTTGGTATAAAAACTGTTCAAGACCATAAAAAATCCAAGAAAACTAATCAGCTCTTTCTAACAACACAAATAATCCTGATACCAAAACTGGGTAGAACAGCACAAGAGAGCTACAGACTAATCTCATTTATAAACACAGATGGAAAAGCCCTAAATAAAAACCTGTATTAGGCAAATGGAATTCAACAACAAATTAAAAGAACGCACACTGTGACACAATGTATTCCATAAGTAATAAAGAGTTTCTCAAAACTAGGATGTCTGTGTATATAATTACTTACATTAGTAGAAGAAAGAAGAAAAAACCATACAATGACCTCAACAGATGTAGGAAAAAATATCTGACAAAATTCAATACCCATTTATGGTAATAAAAAAAAAACAAACCACAAACCTCTCAAACTAGAAATTCAATCAACAAGCATATAGAAGCATTCCCATTAAAGACAAGAGAAATAAAAATACAGTGACACAGATCACTACAACTATCAAATATTGTATGGAAGGCCCTAGGCAGTGTGTTAGAACAAGAAAAAAAAAAGACATAAGCATGGGAAGGGAAAAAAATAAAATAATCATTATTCGTACATATGATTGTTACTTAAAAATCCAGGACAATCCACTAATGAACTTGAGAAGTAACAAGAGTTCTATAAGAACCAGATACAAAAATCAACGTACAAAAGAAACAATAGGTTCCTTACATACCAAACAATAAGTTTTTTTTTTATCCCATTTGCAAAAGCACAAAAGATTCTCAGGAATAAAACTAACCCCCCATTCCCCAAAGTATGAGAACATTATATAGAAAACTATAAACATTTATTTAAGGAAATAATGGACCTAAATAAATGAAGATAATGACCATGTTCATGAACTGGAAAACTCAATTTGTAAATATCTAATATATATGTCCCTATATTAATATATAAGTTTGATACAGTCACTATCAAAATCCCAGTAGGACTTTTTATAAAACTTGACAATCTGATTCTCATAATCACATGGAAGAGTAAATGAGCATGTCTGCACAAAATGAACAAAGAGAAGAGACTGGCATTACCAAAATGCAAGATACAGTATAAAGTAGCAGTGCAGACCTAGTGCTATTACAGCCAAACAAATCAAGAGATAGCCCAGAAACAGACCCATGGAAAGCTGGTATATACTAGAGATGGCGTCACAAAACAGAAAGAGGAAAAAAAGACCACGCACATGTATGCAAATGGTGTTTGGATAATTCCCCAAAGACCTTCATATCTTCACATAATAAATACCAGACCACTTAAAGACCTACAAAAATTTTTTAAACTTTAAATTTATCAGAAGACAAAATAAGGTAATATCTTTTTAAATCCTGGGTACAGAAAGATTTCTAAACAAGAAAGCAAAAAAAAAAAAAAAAAAAAAAAAAAGGAAAAGATGGATAAGTTTGACCACATAAACAATAAACTTCTTCACAACAAAAGCCTGGAAGAAAATATTTTTGACACATAATAGATTAAAAATAATATCCATAATATAAAATAGAACACTTAAAAATAAATTTAAAAAACAAAATAAGCACAATACATAAATGGGCAGAAGATGTCCACAAGTAATTCAAAAAGAAAAAATCCAAAGGCACATAAACATATAAAAACACACTCAACCTCAGTAATAATCAGGGATAGAAATTAAAGTTAAATTTTTTTCTTTTATTATAAAACTATGTAGAGAAGAGTTTACAAAATATATCTATAGTTTAAAGAATAACTGTAAATTAAAGCAAACCTTACAGAATCACAACTCAAAAAACAAAGCACCGCTAGTATCTTAAAAGCCTCCATGCATCCTCCTCAATCTCATCCACTTTGTCATCCCTGAAATAATCACTATCACTCTTTATTTTTGTGATTATTCCCTTGATTTTCCTTATAATTCTAGTATCTATAATTTGCATTCCTGAACAATATAGTTAATTCCATTTGTTTTTGAACTGCTTATGAATAGAATCATGTTGCACGTAATCTTTTGTGATTTTCTAATGTTTTACTAAATTATGTTTGGGGGATTCACACTGATAGATGCAGGAGCCATCTGTGGTTTTTTCTAATCTATCTGAACAACATTTTTATTCCATTAAGTGAATATACCATGATTTATCTATCCAATCCACTACTGATGGACATCTGAATTTTGTGTCTGTGTATTTTGGGGTTAACAGGAGTAATGCTGCTATGAACATTCTTCTATACATAAGCTTCCTAGTCCACATATTGACACATTTCTCTAGGACAATGGTTGGTTCTCAAAGTATGATGCCTGGGCCAGCAACACCAGCATCACCTGGGAACTTGATAGTAAAATTACCAGGCTCCACCCCATTCTTACTGAATCAGAAACTCTGGGGGTGGGCCCAGCCATCTGTCTTCAGAAGTCTGGCAGGTGATTCTGATACACACTCAAGTCTCACAACCACTGGTCTAGGGTAACTGCCTAGGAGGAGTATTGCAGGTTGTAGAAAACTGTCAATTTCCAAAGTGGTTCTTCCAGTTCACACTCCTACCAGCAGTGGAAGAGCTCCCACTGCTCCATATCCTTACCAATGCTTGATGCTGTCACATATTTATTTGTCAATTTAGTCTGTATAAAATGGTCTCTTGTGGTTTTAATTTCTATTCTCCTGTTAATGAGGATAACGATCTTTTCATATGTTAACCGGTCGTTTAAATTTCTTTTATCATCAAATGCCTTCTCAGACTTTTTTGCCCTTTTTCTACTTGGTGTTCTTTGTCTTAATGATTCATAACAGTTGTCCATTCATTATATGTTGTGGTATGTAACTTCTAAAATGGCCCCAATGATCCTCACCTCTTGGTATTCATGCCCTTGTACAACCTCCCCTCCTTGAGTGTGGGCTGGGCTTACTGAGTTGCTACTGAATAGAATATGGCAGAAGTGATGGGATGTGACTTTTAAGATTAAGTTTTAAGAAGAACATCAACCTAAGTGTCCATCAACAGACCAAAGGTAAAGAAGATGTGGTATATCTATAGATATAGATATAGATATCTACAGACAGATATACAATGGGATACTACTCAGCCATAAAAAAGAATGAAATTTTGCCATTTGCAACAATACGGATGTACTTGGAGGGTATCATGTTTAGTGAAATAAGTTAGACAGAGAAAGACAAATACTCTATGTTATCACATATGTGGGATCTAAGAAGTGAATAAATATAACAAAACAGAAACAGAGTCACAGAAATTAGAGAACAGACTCATGGTTACCAGTGGGGAGAGGGAAGGAGGGGGGGTCAAAAGAGAGGTAGGGGATTAAGAGGTACAAACTACTACGTATAAAATAAATAAGCTACAAGGATATATTGATCAGCACAGGGAATACAGATTTAAAAAAAAAAAAAAAAAGACTGTGGCTTCCACCTTAGAAAGTCTCTCTCACTCTCTTCTGGATCTTTCATTCTGGGAAAAGCCAGCTGCCATGTTATGAAGTGGCCCTATAAAGAGGCCCATGTGAGTGAATTTGGAAGTGGATCTTCTGAGGCTTGCAAGATGCACGTGAGGGATCACAGAATTAGGTCCTCCCTCCCAGCCTTGAGATAACTGCAGGCCCGGCTGACACCTTGACTGCAGCCTCATGAGAGACCCTGAGCAAGAACCAAGCTAAGTTGCTCTCAGATTCCTGACCCACAGAAACAGAGAGATAAATGTTTGTTGTTTTCAGCTGCTAATTTTAGGGGTAGTTTATTACACAGCAGTAGGTAGCTATTGCTTGTCTTGCAGAGATCTTCCATCTGTGCCTTGCCTTTTAGCCTCTTATGGGGATTCTCAATAGAGTTTCTATTTTTAATATAGTCAAAACTTCATCAATTTTTATGGTGTTTTTCAGTCTTAAGAAATCCTTCCCTGCCTTGAGCTCATAAAAGTATGCCCCCTCTTTTTTTTTTTTTTTTTTTTTTTGCGGTATGCGGGCCTCTCACTGTTGTGGCCTCTCCCGTTGTGGAGCACAGGCTCGGGACGCGCAGGCCTAGCGGCCATGGCTCACGGGCTTAGTTGCTCCGCAGCATGTGGGATCTTCCCGGACCAGGGCACGAACCCGTGTCTCCTGCATCGGCAGGCGGATTCTCAACCACTGCGCCACCAGGGAAGCCCTGCCCCCTCTTTTAAAAAGCTTTCTGAGTTTGTCTTTTTGTATTTAACCTTCAATCCACTAGTAATTAATTTTTATGCATATTAAGAGGTGGGGATACAGCTTTATTTATTTAATACAATAAGCAACTAATTTGCCATTAAGCATGCATCCACCCACCTACCCCCATAAAAGCATATAAAATTCATTAGCAACCTCTACTTATATAGTATCACCTGTCATTTTGTTATTCATCTTCTCTTTTCTTCTTATAGGCTCCTCAGGCAGCCCGCTGGCTAGGCCTCAAAGTCCACGCCCGTGGAATCCTCAGTCACTCGCCCTCGCTCCCCAAGGTCAGGTAACTGCTCTGGACATCACTCAGCAGCAGATCCCCATCGTCTCCTGCCTTTCTAACAAAACTAATCCAACTGACATTCTTAAAGATCTATTTAAAGAAAAACCTGTCTACTTCTAGGCTTCCTACCATTAAAAGAAATTAATAAAAGGAAATATAAACAAAAAACATATACAATGAGGAAAATTTTAAAATATAAAAATCAGATACTAAAATTAGAGTGATAAGTTTGTTGGTAGTCCTGGCACTCATCTAATATTTTAGGAAGTGGTCTGTTAAAACCCCCAGATATCTCTAGAAGTGAATTTGAATGTGACCTTTGGTGGGAGCCACATGTCATGTTCACCAAGGTAATAACCAGGGCCCAGCAGTGCCTCATGTATAGCAAGCATTCAAATTTGTTGACTGAAAAAATGTATTAAAGAAGTTGTCTCATCTTACTGTTCTTTAAGGATATCATGGCAATTCTTGCCTCTTTTTACTTCAATAGAAACTGTTAATCAAGTTGTCAAGTTCCACAGAAAAACCTACAGAGGTGTGGATTTCAATAAAGTTACTGATCAATCTGAGAAAAACTGACAGTTTTACCATTCAGTCTTCCAATCCATCCTCAGTATATGGTATGTAACTCCATTTATTTAGGTCTTCCTTTATGTCTCTAAATAAAGTTTAATTACTTGTCTTTATAAAGGTCTTATACACCTTACATATGTAGCATTCAGTTTAAGTATCTCCTTTTCTAGAAAATCTTTCTGTCCTCTATCCCCCGCAACCATTTTGGATTATATGCTACTCTTCTGTGATTCCTCTGCACCTGGGGCACACTTCAAACATAGTATACTGTCATTAATTCTTGATTTATTTGTCTGCTTCTACCACTAGACTATAAGCCTGTAAAGGACAGGGGCTATCATTCATTTCTATATCACAGCACCTAGCAACCAGCACAAGGGAACTCAATATTTTTAAACTTTAAACAAAAGAATGAATAAATATAATCAATTAATGTAAAGTATAAACGGTCATAAGGAAAAGAACTACCATTTATTGAATACCTTCTATGTGCTGGGCACAATAATATGCTTAGTCCTTAGATGCATTATCATCTAATTCTAAAAGTAAATAATCCTTTGGATAAAGGGGTTAAGAATCCACACTTCCACTGCAGGGGGCATGGGTTTGATCCCTAGTCGGGGAACTAAGATCCCACATGCCGCGATTAAAAAAAAAGAAAAATAGCAAATGTTGGTAAAGATGTGGAAAAATGGGCAGGCAAGAATTCTACCACTGAACCACCAATGCTTACAGGATGTGGAGAAATTGGAATTCTCGTTGTGGGTGAGAATGTAAATGGACTGCTGGTGGGAAAAGTTTGGCCGTTTTTTGACATATGTCACCACAAGGATGGACCTTGAAAACATTAAGCTTAGTGAAATAAGACAGGCACAGAATGACAAATAATGTACGATTTCACTTATGTGAGGTACCTAGAATAGGCAAATCCATAAAGACATAAAGTAGGATGGAGGTTACCAGGGGTTGGGAAAGGGAGAATGAAGGAATTATTTTTTAATGGGTAGTTTTTGTTGGGGATGATGAAAAATTGGGGGTATAGATAATGATGATGGTGATACAGTATTTTGAATGCCACTGAATTATATACTTATGAGTGGTTAAAATGACAAATACTATGTTATGTATATGCTAACACAAATTTTTAAAACATTAAACATTAAATGATTCCTTGAGCCAATAAAAATTCATTAATCAGGAGCCAATGCAGAGAAAAAAAAATACATATCACTTAGATATTGCAACCAGTAAAGCATTAAATACAAGGACTAAGATGCCTATCATTCAACATATGGAAGGACTGGGAATAACGAGCAGCCACCGGACTAAGGAGTTAAACGATACACTGCAAGTCAAAGGTCCAAAAACTGTTTGCTACTACTGCCTCTACATATCCATGAAGCTTGTAAACACAGGAATGCTCAGTCCAGACACCTCAACTGCTTCTATTTACTCAGATTTCACAACTCTGCTAACCAGCCAGAACAGCAGCAAAAAGAAAGCTTCCCTGTCCAATCTGGCTTCCAAATTGTGAGAATTCATCTAACTGAAAGAACCTCAACTGCATCCACATTTGATGGGAGGGAGTTCAGGAAATGCACTGTACTTCATCATTTGTAAGATGTTAAAGCATTTTGAAAAAGTGAAAATTGGGATGCATTTTACAATCAATAACATATCATGGTTAACTAGCAATATTCTATTTCAGAAATGAAAAAATAATGGTGAATCTAAGAATCAATTACATCTTAAATTTAATGAAAAATGTAACTTTAGCCCCCAAATTTAAAAAAAAAAGCTCTAAAAGCTCTCCAAATAAAAACATGTTCTCATATTATCTTCTAAAATCATCACATTTTTGCATTTCACATCCAAGCATTTAATCTACCCAGAATTTGTGACTACTGTGAGGTAAAAATCCAAATTTATTTTTCTAGCACCATTTACTGAAAAGGGCATTCTTTTCTAATTTCCAACATCTATCTGTCATATATGAAGTAACCTATAAGTATAGGTTTTATTCTGTTTTGTTCCACTGGTCCTCCATCTATCACTAGACTACTGATGACAATGTCTTAATTACTACACTTTGTAACGTCTCAAAAAATGGAAAAAGTTAGTCCTCCCATATTGCCTCCTTTGAGAGTGTCTTGGCTACTTTGGCCCTTTTTGGATTTTCCATATAATTTTAGAACCAGTTTTTTAAGTTCCACCGAAACAAACAAAAACCCTACTAATGTTTTGATTGGAACTGTATTAAATATATAAATCCATTTGGGGAGAATAATATCTATGCAGTATCAAGTTGATCAACCCATGTAAATGCATGGTAATTTGCTCCAAACAGTAGGTCTTCTAGAATTTATTTCAACAAGGCTCCTATAAGTCTTAGACTGTTTTTTAGACTTATCTCTGAGTACATATTTTCTATTCTATTGTGAAATTATACTGCTTTAGATTTTCCTTTCCTATTTGCTAGAATACAGTAATAAAAATGATCTTTCATTTTCCTAATCAGCAATCTTGTTAAACTCTTGTTTTTAACAATTTGTAGATATTTTTAGATTTTCTAAATACACACTCAAGTTAAGTCTGTGAATAGTGACAGTTTTATTTCTTCCTTTCCAATTCTCAGGTTTTTAAAATTTCTTTTTCTTGTTTTAGTGAAGGTCATGACTCAGTATAACTTTGACTAGAAGTAGTTATAATGGACAATCTTGTCTCTCTCCCAATCTCAGAGAGAAAGCTTTCAATATTTCAACATTAATTATGAAACTTGATTTTTTTAAGTAGATACCCTTTATCACATTAGATTTGTCTCAGGTTTTATGATTAATGAATGCTCAATTTTATCAAGCACTGTTTGCAACTATTCAGCAGATCATATGTTTCTTCTCTTCTAACCTTTAAGATGGCAACACAAATTTAATTTTCTGGTATTAATCTTACATTCCTAGGATAAATCCAACTTGGTCATAATGCAGTCTTGTTTTATTTAGACAGATATCCTAATATCCTGTTTAAAAATTTTACATCTGTGTTCATGAATGGAAGTAACCTGGTCATTTTCTTTTATCATTTCTTCTTGTCTTGCTTTGGAATCAAAGTCGTGCTAACGTTGAAGAAGTTGAGAACATTTTCTCTCTCGCTGGTCTCTGGAAGAACATATGCAAGACAGAAATTTTCTTCCTTGAATGAACGGTAGAATTACTAGTTTTCTTTGGGGGAAAGCTTTGACAACTGTTTTTTGGGGTCTTTTTAAGATTTTTTTTTTAATGTGAACCATTTTTAAAGTCTTTATTGAATTTGTTACAATATTGCTTCTGTCTCATGTTTTTTGTTTTTTTGGGCATGAGGCATGTGGGATCTTAGCTCCCCGACCACTGACTGAACCTGCACCCCCTGCACTGGAAGACGAAGTCCCAACCACTGGACTCCCTTGACTACTGGTTTTAAGGTGTGATACTATTTTCGAGTTTTCTGAATATTCTAAGAGTCAGCTTTGGTGTTATTTTTCTAAGAATTTGTCCATTTCTGTTACGTTTTCTAATTAGTTGGCTTAAAGCCATTCATAATTCTGTCTTATGATCTTTTAAAATGTCTTTAGGGTATGTAATGATGTTCCCCCGGGGACCCCTTCTTTGTTGCTCCTTGCTCTTGGTTATTCTATGACTTTTTTTCTTGATCACTATTCATTGAGATTTATCCATTCCTCTTTTCAAAAAATCAATTCTGGCTTTGATAATGTTCTCTACTGTATGACTCTCCTCTGCATTATTTGTTTCCTCCTTTATTTTCCAGGTGTTTGTCAAAATTAAATTCCTGTGATAAATGGATACTGAAGTTGACAATTAATGAGATTTCTTATTTCGTAGTTGTACACATTTAAGACTCAGAATTTCTCCCCATGCACTATTTAGCTGCATTCTATAACTTTTTAATTTTGTTTCCATTGGGGGGAGTGACTTATATTTATCAAAACTTTTATTCTAATAGTACACCTATCTATCCTTTCCTTTTCCTTTTCCCTGTCCTTCTTTCCTTTACTATGACATTGATTTGTTAGGGAAAAACGTCATGTATACTGTAGAAAGTCCCACTTTCTGGATTTGGTTGATAGCTTTCTCATGGGTCATTTACCTTGTTCCTGTATTTCCCATAAGCCAGTTAGATCTAGAGGTTTGATCTAAAGATTTGATGAGATTCAATCTTTCTTTTTCCAATCAAGAATCTTTCCTAGCCTGGTGCTGGGTATTTCCTACTTTTTTTTTTTTTTTTTGTCAAGATCCTTTACATGTGAGGGACATAATGTCTGATTATCCCGTTTTTTTTTGTTTTGTTTTTTTTTTTCGGTATGCGGGTCTCTCACTGCTGTGGCCTCTCCCGTTGCGGAGCACAGGCTCTGTACGTGCAGGCTCAGCTGCCATGGCTCTCGGGCCCAGCCGCTCCGCGGCATGCGGGATCTTCCCAGACCGGGGCACGAACCCGTGTCCCCTGCATCGGCAGGCGGACTCTCAACCACTGCGCCACCAGGGAAGCCCCTATCCCGTTTTTAATGATCTGAGATTGATCAAATTCCACAACTTGACATCAAAATTTTGTATTCCTCCAGTTCAAGGTACTTTCTAATTTCCATTGTGATTTCTTCCTTGATGCATGGATTAATTCAAAGTAGTTACACAATTTATAAATACAAGACACTTTTAAATTTACCCTACTGACAATTTTGAAATAAAAATGCATTATGGAGGGCTTCCCTGGTGGCGCAGTGGTTGAGAGTCCACTTGCCAATGCAGGGGACACAGGTTCGTGCCCCGGTCTGGGGGGGAAGAACCCACATGCCACGGAGCGGCTGGGCCCGTGAGCCATGGCCGCTGAGCCTGCGCGTCCGGAGCCTGTGCTCCGCAATGGGAGAGGCCACAACAGTAAAAGGCCCGCGTACTGCAAAAAAAAAAAAAAAAAAAAAAAAAAAAAATGCATTATGTAAAGAAAAGATGCTCTTTTTATTTCAATCTTTTGAAATTTGTTGAAACTTGTTTTAGACCTAGTATACAATTTCCCCAAAAAAATCCATATGTGCCTGAAAATGATGTGTAGTCTTCTACCACTGGGTGCAATAGGTTCTATACATCAGCTGGGTTAAGTTTGTTCATTGAGTTGTTCAAATATTTTAAATCCTACCTAACCTGTCTGCTTCTTGTATCAAGTAATGAGAGAAATGTTTAAAAACATCCCATTAAGACTATAAGTCTGTCTACCTCTTGTAGTTTTGTTAATTTTTGCTATATGTATTCTGAAGCTATATTTCAGGCTATCCTATATGATTAAGATTATTAAATCTTCCTAGTGAATCACTCACTTTACATTTTGAAGGGACTCTCCTGATTGCCAATAATGCTTTCTGCCTTAATGTCTACTTTGTCCAATATTAATAGAACCGTACCATATTCACTTTGTTAAAATATGCATGATCTTACTACAACTTTTACTTAGGTCCCAGATAAAACCCCACATAACTAATTTTTTTTTAAATTTGGTCTAACAATCTTCGGCTTTTAAGTGAAGCATTTAATTCATTTAGTACTTAATGTAATTGGTGCTATGTTCAGATTTAAATCTACCCAACTTACTTTGTGCTATTTGCCCTACCTGCTCTTTGTTACCTTTCTTGCTTTCCTTGGGATAAATTTTTTTTATTCCATGTTTCTCCTCTCCTAGAAGTTATAAGTCTAGGTTTTAGACCACATTTAGCCTATTGAGTCTAAATTAAATTAAAACATGCAATTATCAGTCAAGTCAATTAATACACTGTCTTTCTCCTAGAAAACAGAAGATCTCAGAACACAGCCTTCATTTGTCATTTATTTTAAGGCCTTACTAATATTTTATACAATGTTTAATTCAATGCATCCACATATTTGTCACTCTCTTTACTCTTCATTCCATCTTATACCTCAGACCTTTATTTGGAATCTTTCTGCCTAAAGTAGAAAACTAAATTGCCTTCAATTTTCTTTACAAAGGGCTGATGGATTTTGTTCAACTAGATGTTTATTTTACCCTCATCCCTGAGGGGTATTTTTTTTTTAAGTATAGAATTTATAAGTATAAACTGGGAGTTATTTTGAGAATATATATGATTTTCTGTTGAGAAGTCAGTCAGCTGTCAGTCCACAGTTGCTCCTTTGAAAGAAATTCTTCCTCTGGCTGCTTCTAAGGTTTTTCTCTTTGTATTTGGGTTTATGCCATTTCACTATGTGATCTGTCTGGGTGCAGACTGCTTTTTATTTATACTGTTAGAAATTCACTGAGCTTCTTAAATCTATCAACTGGTTTCTCATCGAAACTAGAAATTTTTCAGCCAGAAACACCTTTACAAATATTACCTCAGTATCAATCTCTTTCTTCACTTTCTGGAGCTCTGATTTAATTATGTTAGATCTCACTCTGTCTTGCACGCCACTTAACCTCTCCAATATTTTCCATATCTTTGACTCTCAGTGGTGCATTCTGGAAAGTTTCTTCTGCCTTACCTTCCAGGTAACTAATTCTTTCTTCAGCTAGGCATAATTTGTTAAATTTTCCCCTTAGGTATATTTGGCATAGTTTCGTTTCTGAAATTTCTATTTGGTTTTTATCTCTCGTTCCCTGCTTGTCTTCAAATATGTCTTTAAAGCAACTATTTTAACTCCGAAATTTGCGATCTCTGAGAATTTTGTGGGTCAGTCTATGCTCTCTAGTTCTTATTCACAGTGCCATTTCCATGCATGTTACTATATTCTTCTTTTTTAAAAAATTACCTCAAGGGACTTCCCTGGTGGTGCAGTGGTTAAGAATCCGCCTGACAATGCAGGGGACACGGGTTCGATCCCTGGTCCGGGAAGATCCCACATGCCACAGAGCAACTAAGCCCGTGCGCCACAACTACTGAGCCTCTGCTCTGGAGCCTGCGAGCCACAACTACTGAAGCCCGCGTGCCTAGAGCCCGTGCTCCGCAATAAGAGAAGAAGCCACCGCAATGAGAAGCCCACGCATCACAACGAAGTGTAGCCCCCGCTTGCTGCAACTACAGAAAGCCCACACGCAGCAACAAAGACCCAATGCTGCCAAAAATAAATTAATTTTTTTAAAAAAGAAATTTACTTTGCAAAATAAGTTTTGTAATGTAGCAAATACAGTTTAAAAATCCTAGGTCAATGGAGGAACAACCTCAAGCAGTATTTTAAACTGTTTCAAAATACCTGTTTAAAGGTAAGTGACTAATTCAAAGCATCCTAAAATTTTATTTAATTTAAGCTGTTCTGGAAATAAAAAGTCAAATTTTTCTGGTGTTATTAACTTAAAGGTTATATATTTAGTGAAAGAAAAAATGTAAAACAAGAGCAGAGTATTTCTTAATTTAAACACAAGGCATCTTTTACAATAAGGAGATGCATACTTTTTTTAAACACACTAATTTTGGAACAACAGTTGAAAATAGTCTCCAAAATGTTATGGTTCTCTCTCCCTGTAAGTGCCATTTCCAAATTTGCAAGGTAGCCAAATACAATTAGACTACTACTACTTACAACATGAACGAAAGCCTGAACAGTATCTACCTTCCCAATTGTCACATGACCCTGTACTTGTCAGATATTCAAGACTTATGCTCATTTTTAAGACTTAAGTCTTAAAAAAAATCAGGAAACATGTTCATAATTCTTAAGCAAAAATCATAACTAGAAATATCATTTTATATTGTAGGGAAGCCCTCCAGGCTAAGCAGTGAAAAGCGACTACCATTGTAATTTAAAACAAGGTAAAGGGCCCTATGGGTCCAAATGAAAAAGGCAGAAATATGACCAACAACCATCATATGCTTATCCTTAGTAACAACAATTTAACGATGCCTCTAAGAGTAATAAAGGTGCTAATTCTGGAACATACAGAACATGACATAGGTTTCAAATGGAAAAACTCACGCTGAAGATGGAAAATGACACAGCTAGTATTATAAACTAGTATCCCCCACCACCTGATTGACATTTTCCATGATTTTTTTGGTGAATAAACATCTTAGCATATTCACTTTCACCTAAACATATCTTGATTACAGTCAACATTTTTGAAATATAGTGGGAAAAAAAGACATTATTGACTTTTTGGTGCCACCTATTAGGATATCGCCTTCATCTCTTATTAAAAAAATTAATTTTAGGGCTTCCCTGGTGGCGCAGTGGTTGACAGTCCGCCTGCCGATGCAGGGGACGAGGGTTCGTGCCCCGGTCCGGGAAGGTCCCGCATGCCGCGGAGCGGCTGGGCCCGTGAGCCATGGCTGCTGAGCCTGCGCGTCCGGAGCCTGTGCTCCGCAACGGGAGAGGCCACAGCAGTGAGAGGCCCGCGTACCACACACACACACAAAAAAATTAATTTTAGATGAAACACGTTTCTTTACCTGCCACTTTTCACAACCTCTCCACCAAATGATTCAAGATAGGGGTGTGTTAACTATATACCACAGTGAGTCTTTTTGAGTAGAAGACACCTTTGAGAACTGGAAGCAAATTATGAACCCTGTCCTTTCAAAAGACAATAGCACAAAAAATTTTAAAACTCAAATTTTAAAGTTCTAAAAATCCTATGAACTGGATCTACCTAATTTTAAGACTGAATTATAGGGACTTCCCTGGTGGCACAGTGGATAAGGCTCCGAGCTCCCAATGCAGGGGTCCCGGGATCGATTCCTGGTCAGGGAACTGACCACATGCACGCTGCAACTAAGAGTTCACATGCCACAACTAAGGACCCCACATGCCACAACTAAGGAGCCAGTGAGCCACAACTAAGGAGTCCACCTGCCACAACTAAGTCATGGCACAACCAAATAAATAAATAAATTTTTTTTTTTTTTAAAAAACGACAACTAGGGGCTTCCCTGGTGGCGCAGTGGTTGAGAATCCGCCTGCCGATGCAGGGGACATGGGTTCGTGCCCCGGTCCGGGAAGATCCCACATGCCGTGGAGCGCCTGAGCCCGTGAGCCATGGCCGCTGAGCCTATGCGTCCGGAGCTTGTGCTCCACAAAGGGAGAGGCCATAGCAGTGAGAGGCCCACGTACCACCAAAAAAAAAAAAAAAGACAACTATAAAGCAATCAAGACAATGTGGTACCAGCCAAAGAAGAGACATATACGTCAATAAAACAGAGTATAAAACTCACAAACATAATCAACTGATTTCAATAAAAGTGCCAAGGTAATTCAACAGCAAAAGGTTAGTCTCTTCAAAAAAGGTGAAACTGGACATTCATACGAAAAAGAATGAACAAACCTTAACTCTTACCTCACAATATATATAAAAAATAACTCCAAATGAATGATAGACCTAAATGTAAAAGCTAAAACTGTAAAACTTCTAGAAGAAAACATGGGAGAAAATTTTATGACCTTAAGTTAGGCAAAGATATACTGGGTAGGACACAAAAAGGATGAAACCTAAAAGAAAAAATTGATAAATTGGATTTCATCAAAAATAAAACTTCTACTCTTCAAAGGACACTTAGGAAAATGAAAAGACAAGCCATAGACTGGGAGGCATGTGCAAAACACATATCTGATACAAAGAACTTGTATCTAGAATATGTATATAGTACTCTTACAACTCCATAATAAGAAGGTAAATACAGAATAAAAAGATGTGAATGGATACTGTACCAAAGAAAATATATGGGTAGTAAATAAGCATATATACAGATGTCCAACATCATTAGCCATTAGGAAAATGCAAATTAAAACCACAATACTGCATACATACTAGAATGGCTAAAACTAACAAGAATGACATGACAAGGATAGAGTTTGGAACTCTCATTCATTGTGGGTGGCAATGCAAAATGGTTTCTGTTGCTTTAGAAAAGTTTGGCACTTTCGAAAGTTAAATATCAATATATACTTACCATACGACCCATTAGACCAAGCTCTAGGTCCTTACTCAAGAGAAATAAAAACGAGTGCCCACACAAAACCCGAACCCAAACATTTATAGCAACCTTAATAACTGCTGAAAACTAGAAAGACCCCTACTACTCATCAACTGGTAAATGTAGAAATAAGTCATGCTACATCCACAGGATACTACTAAGCAATAAACAGAAACTAATTACTGATACATGCAACAACATGGTGAATCTCAAAAATATCAAACTAAATGAAAGAAGCCAAATACGTAAGACCACATACTGTATGTTTTCATGTATATGACTTTCTGGAAAAGGCAAAGCTAGAGATCAGACCATTGTTTGCCAGGGGCTGGAGGTGGGGTGGGGAGGAAAATGAATGCAAAGAGGGACTGGGGAACTTTTCCAACAAAGTTCTATCTCTTGACTGTGGCAGTAGTTACATGACTATATACATTTGTCAAAACTCATCAAATTGTGTGTTTAAAATGGTACATTATAGTATGTGTAAATTATATCCCAATAAACCCGAGTTTTAAAAAGCAGTTATGAACTTTCTATAGAACTCTAACCCACACCTTAATTTCAGAACCTCAAATATGATATACTTAGTCTCCCCTAAACCAGGAGTCTGAAAACTTTGGCCCATGAACTAAATCTGGCCCACCACCTGTTTTTTGTACAGCTCACAAACTAAGAACGGTTTTTATATCTTTAAATGAAAAAAAAAAAAGAATATTTCATGACACATTCAAATTTCAGTGTCCATAAATAAGTTTTATTGGAACACAGTCACACTCATTCATTTACATATTGTCTATTAGCTGCTTTTATGCTGTAATACCATTTTTGAGTCTGTTCAGTCCTTGTGACAGAGACAGAGCAGTTAGACCCACAATAACTAAAATATTTACCACTTGACCATTTACACAAATCTGACCACTGCCTTAAACACAAGTTGTTGAAATTTTCTACACAGATTATTACACTTAGGAAGATTCATGTCAGCACAAATCTCCCTTCCATACACAGTAGCTCTAAAATTTTTACAGCCATTAAGCCTTTTTTTTTTTCAAGGAAACCAACCTGTAATGCAGATAAATTAAGAACTGCAATAGTTAAGGTGTAGTGGGACTAAATAGAGCCTTGAGGTAACCTCTGAAAAAAGTCCTTGATAGCCTCAAGACAGTGTTTTTCCAACTGTCTGTTGCAACTAGGTGGTTTTCAATTTAATAAATTGATTTTATGAGTAGCTTTAAAAAGAAGAGAACTGAATGGTATAGAAAAATCAGAGTGCACCAGGTGTACAACATAGTGATGGAAAAATTTTACAGATTATACTCCATTTAAAGTTACTATAGGGCTTCCCTGGTGGTGCAGTGGTTAAGAATCCGCCTGCCAATACAGGGCACACGGGTTCGAGCCCTGGTCCGGGAAGATCCCACATGCCACGGAGCAACTAAGCCCGTGCGCCACAACTACTGAGCCTGTGGTCTAGAGCCCACGAGACACAACTACTGAAGCCTGTGCGCCTAGAGCCCGTGCTCCGCAACAAGAGAAGCCACCACAATGAGAAGCCCGCGCACCGCAACGAAGAGTAGCCCCCGCTCACCACACCTAGAGAAAGCCGGCACGCAGCACTGAAGACCCAACACAGCCAAAAATTAAAAAATTAAAATAAATAAATAAAGTTACTATAAAATATTGGCTATATTCTCTGTTTTGTACACATTAACTCTTTCACTATCTGAGTATTATGTGCCAGATGAGGATTAAAAGAATGTACAAAACAGACAAAAACTGCTTCATGTATATAGGTATTAGAGCAACTCAAAATCTGTATTTCTTACAGTGCTATGTGTTTTTTAAAAACGGTGCTAGAGCTCTATAGTAATTGGAAAACCACCGCCCTATGGTACATTTGTTCCCAAAGTGCTGTCAATAACTGCAGCTACATTACAAGAATGAAAATGATGTTTCATTTGATGTTACAGAGCTTCCAAAAGATATAAAGTTAATTGAGTTCAGAGCAATTTTTATATTCTTTACCAAGGGCATTCCCAGGACCCAGAAAGAAATGTAATGTTATTGAGCATCACTTTCCCTCTATAAGCATAGTCCTGATACGGGAAGGAACAAGAATAATAGTTTTTTAAGACCAAGAGAAAACATGGAAACCAAAATAATCTCAGAGGGTAGAGGGGGAAAAAAAAATAACTGCTTACTGTTAGGGTGGAGGCTGTATTAAAGAGTTTCTTCTGACTACCCTGCTAATTATGCATAACAGTAAATTGGGTTGGTAGACAAAAGAAAGCTGAAAAATAAAAACTACCTCCCAGAACATGTCAATGTCTCTCCACCAAATATTTAAGGAAGGAAGAAATGAAGCTAAATTTTTGGTTCTTATAGTAAGTATCTACAACATTATGACTATGAAAGCACTGCTTACGAAACAGAAAAGCTCCTAAACAGGCTCATTTTGAATTCAGAAGTTGTATAACTACTGCTGATCCTGACTTTACAGAATAACCAATGTAGATGAATTAGACAAAGAGAATGAGTAAAGGACTTAAAACAATTCAACTCTTGAGGAAGACAAAATCCAGTAAGAGCCACTGACTATAAAGGCTTATTTCAAAGATAATTTGAGGCAGAAATATAGGAAGCATAGGAACATACTGAATTTCATAAAAGAGGATTATGACACAAAATGTTCACTAAGAGATGTCAAATTTTAAAAATGCACTTTTGCATTTCTAAAGGAGAAAAACAGCTTTATGGTTGGAGAAACACGAAGAACACTTCAGAGCTGTCTCATTCTTTAACAAGGTAAGCATCAAGTCTTAGAAATGCTAACAAAGCAATGTAGCCTGCTCCCTCCCTTTCTTCCCTACCACTCATAAAACATAGGTTTCCAGTTGTTAAGACCTGATCAGCTTCCTAAACAGGAAAGCCAGAGACAGGGAATCAAGATAAATCAGACTTCTCTAGCCTGTTATCTTAATATAATTTTTCTGCCCTATTATCTAAATACAATTAAATCAAGTTTGCTTTCAGGTTCTACTACATTCAAGGATTCGAGTACTCAGTTCCAACATTCCTTTCTTAATCCATTTACTGACAATCAATTCCTTTAATAGTCAGCATATATAAGTGACTGATATCAGAAAAAATTCTAAATAAAGGAAGAGGTGAGCAAATGCCTAAAGGAGGGAGTTTATTAAATGGTAAGAGAGAAGGACTACAGAAAGGGAACGCTAGAAACACCAAAGACACAGTTATTTTATGGTTTTACCTAAAAGGCATGTTTTGTCCACCTTTGAATGTATCTTAACAAGTATTAACAGCAATAGCCAGAACTGCAGAACCACAAAGTTTAGTGGGCCTACCACTTTTTAAAAGCATGATGTAATCCAACCTGGTTTGGCATGATTCATAAAGATGTGTGGACCTCACTATAAAGGATACTCCATCCCAGAATACTACTTAGTCGATGCATTATTATAATTATACAGCTTAACTAAGATTGGTGATAAGAGATCTTGAAAACAATACAATTTTAATTGTAATGCAATTGTAAGAGTCACCCTTCTAAAAAATTACAAGAAGAACAGTTAATAAACATCACACCCTGGCATAACACATTTTTAAAAATAAATGTATTTTTATACCATATAGTCACATTGTCCCTTATTATACCATATTGTCACAGAAAGAAAGTAACATCAGGGAAATATAAATGGTCAGAACTAAACATTTAATGCCAAAAGTATAAGCACATTTATTTGATAAATATTTAATAAGCTCCTGTCATTTACCAGAATATTCTATTTTGAGCATCTACAAAGTAATACTTACAAATACAGGACTTGAAATTTGCTCACTTCCCAACGTAATTTTAAAAACTAAATCTATATTCTGTGTTCAAGATGTTTGATAACAAGAATTTTAAAAATTAGAAACAACCTAATATAAAAAAATTGTTAAAATCACAGTGTATCTGATAAGTAAAATGTTTTACTACCTCGCTAAGTTTAAAAATATTACAAAACCACATACATTACACAAGCATAAAAAAGGAATATATGGATATATACAAAAATGTTTATAGTAATTATATCTTAGTGGCAAGATTACAGATAATTTTCTAAAACTTTCTGTACTTACATTTTTCTAATTTTTCAATAATAAATGTGCTTTTACTCTGAGCAACTTTTTAAAACCTGTATTTTACTGTTAAGTAAGGTAATTCTTTAGACACAATTTTTTCATTTCTTTCCACACACTTGAGTGCATAGAAGACAGTTCTTGAAGTGCATAGAAGTGCATAGAAGACAGTTCAATTAAAAGACCACAGTACATTACAGTTTCCAGTGGATAAACAAATACCAACTTCAAACTTAAAATTATTTCTTGGAGTAATTTATTCTACCATCCATAACACTGATATCTATATTAGAAAGAGATTCATTTTTAACCCTTTACTCCCCCCTCCCCCAGTCAAATACATTTATTACAAGTTCCTGTAAGAAAATATGGAGGAAAAATGACTACTCATTATTAACCATTAAAACCTGGGTGGAGGAGGCAGTAGGAAACACTTCTAAGTAATTAAAATTAGTTGAGTATCTTATGATTTCAAGAGATACTAATACGCTTTCCAGTTATTGCCAATTTAAACTTGAGGTTTAAATTCATCTAGCCTAGAGGTTCTCAAGTATTGATACATGATAACTGCCCAGGAAGTGTGCCAAATACAGAAACTCATGGCCCTAGTGGCTCTCACCTACTGACAGAATCAGAATCTTCAGAGAGTAGAGCTCAAATAATCTGGCCCTTTCAAATAAGATAGCAGACATTGCACTTAACAAAAGGCTTCTCTGTATCATTACAAACTGTTCTAATAACTCTGAAACAAAGTTCTCAATGAAAACAATGTTATAATCAGAGAATTACGATTTCATAACCCATGCCCATTAATTTACTCATTCTTCTAGAAACAATTCAATAAAACCACACATGCACTACAGAGTAAAGCAAGCCTAGAGGCACCTGTGCAGAGTAAGACAAAGGCATATCCGATTCATGGAAAAAATAGACAGCAGATGTGACCCCTAGTATTTATCCATTAAAAACAATGTATCCTAAAAATAAATTTCCATGTCAACGGAACAAAGCTGTTTATAAATAAGAAGGAATGTGGAGGTGTGGGGAAGACAAGAGGAAGCTTCAGCAAGTAAGTACCAAAAGCCAGGAAACAAGGCAGAATGAATGGCAACCGGGGACAAGGAAAACAGAATAAACTAGGAAATGGAAGAAGGAAAGAGTGCTATCCTTAAAATCCAAGAAGTTGGGGGAAATGAACAGATATTAGAGGAAACTGATCTGAGCAGAAATGCAAACAGAAAAGTAAGCGGAAAGTGGTGTAAAAGATACATATATTCATAAAAGATATATATATGTATGTATACATGAGAAATTTAGATGAGATCAAATGATGGTACAGAACATATCTTGGGCATAGATGGGAGTGATATAAGAGAATGAAAAACAAATATTATCGTGAACAAACTGATACTGAATAGAGCAACCATATGTAATGAATTTCCAAAGTAAAGTTGATGAAGCAGGAAAAAGAATTGCATTGACAGAAGAACGAGACGTTATGAGAATTGGGAAACAAAAGGTAAATACTGTAGTAGAAAGGAAAGAACTTTGAGCAAAGTTAACGGAGCAAGTCACATTATCTAATCAATAATTGTAAACCACAGTTATTATACCATATATTATCTCATTATTTGTAAAGTACAATAAAGTGTATCATTTTATGGAATACAATACCAAACACTAAATGTAATAAATTTTACGTAACAAAAACCAAAATGTAAATAAAGTCACTTGACAAGGTGATAAGAGGCTAAATAATGGCTGAGAGAAGCAAGGAATAAAGACGAAAAACTAAAAGAAAAAAATTGGGACAAAAAGGAAGACAACGGAAAGAAATCAATCACACCTATTTAAAAAAAAAAGGGGGTAGGAATAAACAAAGAGGTGTGTGGATGCACAATGGAAGTGCAAGTGAAACCTGACGGGATCTTGACAGCTTCACGATTCAGAAAGTAAGTAGTTCCAAAGCGTTCAGAAGGATTTGTGACGATATCAACGTTAGGGAGCGGTGAAATGAAGCAGAAGGCCTCAACAGGACTAAGATAAGAGAAGTGCAAAAAAGGTCTTAAGTAGAAGCTGAGGTTAGAAGCCAGGCAGGTCCGACCACTGGCAAAGGAGCGGGGCGGCAGATGGAACTGGGATGGGGGTTACCGGTCGGCGACAGAATACTGACAAACATTAGGAATCGGGGGCCTGAGACCGGGATGGGAGAAAGAACGGAAACAGTGGCATTTAGGATTGAAAAAGTAAAGACCATCCGCTGGTTAAAAACAGGTGAAGAGCAATCTCCCCTAACAAGTAGAGAAGTGTAAGGAAGGGCAGCGGCCTGAAAAGAGGCAGTCAGGGAGAGTAGAGATGGAATGATTGCCCCATCATCACCGTGACCGTGTAATAATTACATACAACGCTAACTCGGGCTGGGGTCCCGGCCCCGGCTACTGACCGACATCTTCCACCCAGATGCCGCCGCCAGCCTCCCCCGCCCCCCACCCCAAATAAAGAAAACATCCAGCAGACGCGAGGCTGGCTACCTTCAGCCAGCCGTGACCTTCTCGGACCAACCCTGAGTCTCGCCCCCTATTGATAGCCTCCTGCTCCACCACGGCTGCCCGAATCCCTCAAGCCCCAAGTGCGGGCCAGGGAAAACCCCCTGGGCCATTGTGTGTGTTTACGTAGCGAGGAGCTGCATGACGGAGAGGCACAGGAGGGGAATGCCGTCTCCCAGCCCGCAGCGCCCAGAAAGGAAGGTGGCTGAGGGCACCAGAGCCCCCACCTACACCTCTCTCCCCAAAATAAACACCAGCCAGCCGAGCCCCGAGACGGGAGGGGTGCAGGGCGCGCCGGCACTCACCTCCTCGGGAATGGCCGGGTCCGCAGCCGAAGAGGCCGCGGCGCCGGCCTCGGGCTCCATGTCCCCGTTGAACAGAGCCTGGCCCTGCTCCGCGCCGCCGCCGCCGCTCAGCGCCGCCATCTTATAACCAAGAGCCTGGCCCGAGCGACCGCTGCTGGGCGGGGAGGGGGAAGAGAGGCGGAGGGAGGGGGGAGGCGGAGGCGGAGGGCGGGGGGCGGCGGGGAGGGACGGCCCGGGCGGCGCCTGCGGCTGGAGGGCGCCTGGGCCACCTCGAGAACCGGCCTGCTGCCCCCGGCACGGCTGAGCCTGAGGGGATTGGGGGAAGGACTCTAGGCGGGGGGCGGGGGCAGGGGGCGGAGACGACTGGAAGTCGCCGCGGCAACGGCGTCACCCGCGTGTCACGGTCGTGACGTCACCTGAGGTGCGTGACGTGATCCTCGGAGCGCCCTGGCGCCGTCGTCAGGGGAGGGTATCTTGCCCTTCTGCTCACCCCCAGGCTCACACGTTTCCTCCGCTCGGCCGTTTCCATGGCTCCGATTAATTCTCTTCTCCTCCGTCCTAAGCCTGTTCTGTAATGTAGGATTTACTAGAAGAGGAGGATGGTGTTTGAGAAGTTGAAATCCTAGAGGGAGAAAGACGGGAAGCCCATACTACTTGTGTTATTTCCATTATAACGAACGTCTCCGTGTCATAAAAATAAGACTTGAAACCCCGATGTTGCAACAGTCAAGCAGAATTTGATAGAAATATATTTAGGAAAAGCCAAGTTACGAGAATGATGCTTGCATCCTTTTCATTAAAGGATTTGGCCTGTTAAAGTGGGTCTAAATGGAAGTCTAAAAGCTTTTTTTTTTTTGCTTCATCGTTCAGGAATAAAATGTTTAGTCTATTTTTCGTTTTCCAGAGCCATTAAACAAATGTCAGTGGGTCGCTTCCTATGTTCTAGGGCCTGCACAAGGCATGGAGCATTCTAGACATTTGAAGCATCCAAACGAATCATTTTTATTTTTAAGAAAATCATTCAAAATATTTTAAATACTTTTGTCCTGCTCATAAACAATATTCCAAGGAATTCTTTATGCCAGATATGCTTGAAAACAAGAGAAGAGAGGTAAATTACCTTTGAGAGGCCCAATTACAGAATGGAATTAGTTAAAGAAACCCAATTTATTATTAAAAACACATGTATGTGAAAGGAAAGGGGAATATGAAAGGGAAAAAATTTAAGGAAGAGAGAAATAGGAGTGAGAAACAGTGGAAGTTACTGTGAGCTCCAGATAGTGTGCAGATAATCACAAAGTAACGTAAACATCAAGTCATGAGAAGATTTAAGTGTACTACCCATAGGGGGAAAGTCACCAGTGACCTTCTTGTATTCACCATGATTCAAGAGATAGAAAGCCATCCTACTGACTTCTGAAGCAGAATGTCTGTGTAAGGATAGAGTTACCATGAGCCCAGGAGCAGATCCTTACTCCCAAGGTAAGGAGTTGTGTATGAGACTGCTTGTTTAATCAGGATATTAATATTACCCTACATTGAAAAATACAAAATACCACCTATAGAATGAGCATGGTATGCTTTGTGCGCTTCTTTGTACTTTCCCTTCCAAGTAGAGAAATCGCCTTGAGACACTAAATTTAAATCAAAAGATGGCTTGACAAAAGTAGTGTAAATGAAGATTATCCTAAGGGATAATGTCATCAAGCTATACTAGTCTGAAGTTTTGTGGGTTTTTTTTTTTGCGGTACGCGAGCCTCTCACTGTTGTGGCCTCTTCCGTTGAAGAGCACAGGCTCCGGACGCGCAGGCTCAGCGGCCATGACTCACGGGCCCAGCTGCTCCGCGGCATGTGGGATCTTCCTGGACCAGGGCACAAACGCGTGTCCCCTGCATGAGCAGGGGGACTCTCAACCACTGCACCACCAGGGAAGCCCCACCCTTCTTTACTATAAGGAAATCTCAGCAGACAAACATAGAACCAGCAGCCAGTCATGGTACCTTTTCCCCTTGATACCATCAGAAATACAATTAGCAGAGTTATTTTTTTATTCTCTAACAGTCCTATTTCATTTTCTAAAAATCAGCTCCTAGAAATATTATATCATTATAACACTTCTTCATAACATTTAAAACTCCTAAGATTTTTATTCCATTGGTTTCATTTTAAAGTATAGCCTTCTTTTTTTTAAAATTTTTATTGGAGTATAGTTGATTTACAATGTTGTGTTAGCCTCAGTATACAGCAAAGTGAATCAGTTATACGTATACATATATCCACTCTTTTTTTTTTTTAGATTCTTTTCCCATATAAGCCATTACAGAGTATTGAGTAGAGCTCCCTGTGCTATATACACAGTTCCCTGTGTTCTTATTAGTTATCTATTTTATAGGGATTTATCCCAAGGATGCAAGGATTCTTCAGTATCCACAAGTATAGTTTTCTTTATCAGCCACAATATTTTACGTGATTTTTTTCTCCACAGGATGGCTAATCTCATCAATTTAATATTGATTCTTGTTAGCTTTCATTTATTCAGCATTTTCTGGGGACTTCCCTGGTGGTCCAGTGATTAAAACTCTGCACTCCCAATGCAGGGGGCCTGGGTTCCATCCGTGGTCAGGGAACTAGATCCCACATGCCGCAGCTAAGAGCCCACATGCTCCAACAAAGATCCTGCATGCCTCAACTAAGACCTGGTGCAGCCAAATAAATAAATAAAACATTTTCTGACTTGGTCTTCAAATTCTGGATATATCTTACTGATTTCCCTAGGCCATTCTAAAGACCCACAGGATCCACATGGGAAAATACAGAGAAAGTATAAACTTTGGACTCCAAAGATCAGGATTTTAGTGTCACCACGCCACATCTTGGCTATATAATCCCAAGGCTGGTAAGCACAAATACCTGTTTGTTGTTGTTTCAATCTGTAAAACGAGGGGAGTGATAATGCCAGTCCTATCTATCTGTATCATTGTGAGAATCAAACATTATAGGTTTGCCCTTTGTGAAATATAAAGTTACCCTCTTGGTTAGAATTCAGACAAAGCATAGCAGACATGGCTTATTTCTGCTCCATGATGTCTGTGACCTCAGCTGGGAAGACAATGCCTGGAGGTATCTCAGTCATGGGGGTCTGGAATCACCTGGAGGCTGATTTCCTCATATGTCAGGTGGTTGAAGCCGGGACCTCAGGTAAGGCAGTCAGCCAGGATGCCTAAATACTCTCTTCACGTGGCCTGAGCTTCCTCCTAGCATGGCTGCCTCAGGGTGGTCAGACTTGTAACAAGGCAGCTGAGGGCTCCATATACTAGGGTTCCTGCAAGCAAGGTGGACGCTGTATTGCATTTTATGACCTAGCTTCCTAAGTCACACAGCATCACTTCTGCTGCATTTTATTGGATACAGGTAAGTCACAAAGTCCAGCCCAAATTCATGGAGAGAGACTATAGAACCCACCTCTCAACGAAAGACGTGTCAAAGAATTTACAGACATATTTAACATACAGACAGAATGTGTTTAGAATAATGGATTAGCTGCTCTGTAGAAATGGCTGCTTATCCTCACCTTCTCCCAAGGGGATTCTACACTGAAAGTCTCCCCCTTTTATTACTGAGAATCCCCAGGACATAGCTCAGTATGGCACAGAAGAAGGCTTTACCTTCTTTCTTTAGCTTCTGAGGCCCCCGCTGACTGCAAAACTAAATGCAGGTCCTTGGCTATCGGACACATCCTAACTCTCCTCTTGGGCATTTCCCCCCAGATCCCAATGCTGATGGGATTTGGTAGTGCTGATGTGCTGAAACCCTCTACACAAAACAGTGGCACTTTGTTCTTGGAGCCTGCAATGAGCCAAGCCAGTTTGTGTTGAGCAGAAACAGACATAACACCTCCCTTTTGTGTTACAGCATGCCGTATGGGCATCAAAGCAGGCTTATCTTGCATTTTAAAGTCTTACAGACATTTTAGTCAACACAGTTCTTTTAGCTTTTTCTCACCATCCCCTTTTCCTCTAGGGCATTCATGTATTCACAGGAAGCTGGAAAACAAATCTAGGTGAGCAGCGCTACTCTGAACATTGCTCCAGTTGCTCCAGATGATGGCTGAGACACTGTTACAAAGCCTCGCTGATAAACCTGACCCTCTCTTCCCTGGAGATAAGTTTATTTCTGACTGGTGTTTCTAACCTGAATCCTGCATTCTATAGACACTGGATAGTCCCACCCATCAGCCAGACTTGCCCAGCCAGGTCTGATCCCACTTGAATTGGTCAACTACTCGTAAACAGGTAAGCAGCCTCTAGGAAGCTTCTATAGCTCCAACCATGTTCAATGCTGTAGAGCTAATCACAGCTTAATATTTTCTTTATGAATCAAGGTCATCATTAACAAATAACACATTCTATATTGTTTAATAGTGGGCTACTCTCAGAAGCTATTTAGGTGTGAATAGAAAATAGAATCATAGAGTTGATTCCCCACCATCTTCCCACTGGGAGATACTTGGAATCTCCTCTGTGGACTTTTAAACTCTAACCAAATACTTTAGTGGTAGGGACCTCACTAATACAGTACATTCAACTGTAACTTTTTTTTCCTGAAGTTAAATTGAAATCCTCCTCTTTATGACATCTATATTCTGATTTGAGTTTTGCCTTATAGAGGAACACAAGATGAGTCTGTTTCTTGTTCTGTGTAACTGCTTTCAAATATTTGAAGGGAGTTCTCTCAAAGCATTTTCTCATCTTTCTGTGTACTCTTTTCAATGTTCCTGTTAAAACGTGGTCCCATGAATTAAACGCTGTTCCAGATTTGATCCAACTAACAAAGACTAGAATCTCTCATTGCAATAACCTAGGAACCATGCTTTTGTTAATATAATGAAAAATCATATAAGCACCTATTATTGATACATATGAAGGTTACAGTCAACAAAAAACCTTTGTTGTTTTTTAAATAAAATGCTGTTGTATCAAGTCTAGATTTTCAGTCTTTTTAGCATTGGACATCTCTTCCACTGAACTCACATTTCTCAGACTTTAATTCTTGAAGGAAGACCTTGCTTTTTAATTCACAAAATTTGTTAGATATTACATTTCTAACATTTACCAAAATATGTTTATATCAATATGTTATTTCATCTTATAGCATCTTGCTTATACTATCCTTGAGTGTGTTAATAAGATACAGAGTTCTTTGAAATATTCTTTGTGAATTTGGTAATTTGTGGTATTAAATTTTTAAAGTTTGCTTTTATTGCAAGGTGTAGTTTTCCATATATATATATATATATATATATATATATATATATATGGAAAACTATATCTATATAGTGAAAATAGTACCTGATAAGGGATGGGTCGGAGCAGGGTGGAGGAGATAGTGTGGGAGTGAGACTTCTCTGAGTATACCTTCTAATATAATTTTACTTTATGAGACATGTAAATAAATGAAAAAGTAAAATCTAACCAAATGAACCTAATTGTACATCAAATTGATAACATAACTACACAGAGAAAATGGTTAATTCAAGTAGCTTCTGAATATAGTTTTCTGACTAGACTATGGTGGATTTACACTGTGTTATATGAGCTAAACTGGACTTGTTTCCCAGAATCCTCTTCCATCCTGTAAGACTTGCTCACCATCTCCTTAAATATATCCCATGAAAGGGTCCAAAACACACTCTCTTCACCAAAGATGTAAGAAATGGATTTGTGAGGGTAACTCTTAGAGCTCTGTGGTGACAACCTTCTGTAAGACAGAACTGACAATAAGCAATACCATTTCGGTGGAGTGGGCCTTTAACTGTGGTGGTGAGCACTGGCTTCTCTTGCAGGTCCCCCATCACTGGAGTTGCCATGAGAACCTCAGGTATTGAGAGTCCGACTTATACTGCAGTCCCTTCTCACAGGTTCCAGCAGCAGACCCAGAAACACCGGCCTCACAGAGACTGCTTAAACACCTCCACAACTGCATAAGATCAAATCCCTATAGTAAATTCCTTGTTATTTACATTTCCTAGGGCTTTTGCTTCTGATTACGTACTGACTGGAATAGATTCTAAAAGCAAAATTAACTACAAATAAATCTTCAACTTTATTTAGATTTATTATTGGCAGTCATCTTGGTAGTCATTTTGTAATTCTGAAACAATTTGTCATTATTGTGGCATAGAGCAAATGAGTATATATGTTGATATTGGGAATCGGTGTTCTTTCTGTGGAAAAAGTAGAAATACATATGGAACAGGGGAAGTTGAAGAAGAACCCTGCGGTTCTTGGTGTTGGATTTGAATTGGAAGTAGCAGTATTAACATAAGATTTAGGGGGGAAAATATATGTATATATACAAATACTATAAATATACACACACACACCTAGACATATTATATAATTTTTAGAAGAATATATGCTAGTTAATATACAGAGAAGGAATGATACAATTAGGAAAATACATACTAATAAGTATATATATTGCGTTAAGAACATGCATGTACTATATAAGTACATAGGCTATAAAAGTGTATACAGTTGTCCCTTGAATAACACAGGTTGGAGCTGCATGGGTCTGCTTATACATAGGTCTTTTCCAATAGTAAATACTGCAGTACTACATGATCCGAGGTTGGTTGAATCCACAGATGCAGAACTGCGGATACAGAGGAACTGTGTATACAGCTGACTAACTGTAAGTTATACATGGATTTTCAACTGCAAGGCGGGTCAGTGCCCCTAACCCCTGCATTGTTCAAGAGTCAACTGTAGGGACTTCCCTGGTGGTCCAGTGGTTAAGATTCTGCACTTCCCCTGCAGGGGCACAGGTTTGATCCCTGGTCTGGGAAGTTCTGCATGCCATGCCATACGGCCAAAAAGAAAACAAAAGAAGTCAACAGTATATGCTTATAAGTATATAATCTATATATTTGTATCTCTGGCTATACCTATGTAGAATATATGTGTATACTACATAACTACTTATGTGTGTGTGTGTATATATATATAAGTACTTAAGTATTATGTATGTACTTACGTAGATAGATAATATATTTTTTAACAGAAAAAGCCAAACGAACTTTTTGGCCAACCCAATAGCAGTATTATAAATAATAATATAAATAATATTATATATAATAATGTATTATTATATTATATATAGTATTATATATTTTAATATATTAAAATAATGTAAATAATATATCATTCATATATTATTTTAATATATTATTTTAATGTATTAAAAATATATACTAGGGCTTCCCTGGTGGCGCAGTGGTTAAGAATCCGCCTGCCAATGCAGGGGACATGGTTTCAAGCCCTGGTCTGGGAAGACCCCACATGCCACAGAGCAACTAAGCCCATGCACCACAACTACTGAGCCTGCACTCTAGAGCCCGCGAGCCACAACTACTGAGCCCACGTGCCACAACTACTGAAGCCCACGTGCCTAGAGCCTGTGCTCTGCAAGAAGAGAAGCCACTGCAATGAGAAGCCGGCGCACCACAACAAAGAGTAGCCGCCACTCGCCGCAACTAGAGAAAGCCCGCGCACAGCTATGCAAGACCCAACGCAACCAAAAATTTTAAAAAATTTAAAAATTTAAATAAAAATTTAAAAATACATATACATACTATATAATACTTATAATTACTGTAATATATATACTATATAAAATATATAATTACATATTTTAATATATTAACAATAATATAAATAATAAATAGTACAATATATAAATACTTATGTTTATATGTAGTCTATATAGATATAGATGTAGATATAGATTCAGAGGTTCTTAGCTCTGCCCGCTGAAAGAAGTGCCTAGGAGTAGTAGTAAGTATATCTGGTGCCTGGATCTTGGTTTTGAAAGGCCATTCTCCACGAAAAGTAACATGGGCTTTAAGAAATGGTTGATCCAGATCTAGGGAAGTAAATTTATAAATTGAGCTTGCACAGGATGTGCCTTGGTATATGCAAGAGCAAGGATATGATAGAATTAGAAAAATTACCATTTTGCAACCACCAATGTAATCATTACTCCAAGTCAGGACCATGAATAGTTGCTAAAACTATTATTGGGTAAAAGACTGTTGGGGAACAGGACCGTCTCATGGTTTCATAACACCACCGCACAGACCTCTTACTAATTATAAAGGGGAAGTGTATATTTACAGTGGAGAGATCTGGCAGCCACTATATTAACCAAGTAATAAAACTTAGCACCACCAATAGGGGAACACTTCAACACTATGTAAGTCCTGATGCAGTACATACTCTATGTAGTATTTGGGCCCAAATAGGTTTAACCTGAATGTAATCATGAGGAGACAATCAAATCCAGAACGTGGGACGTTATATAAGACAACCGACTCTAACTCTTTAAAAACTCAATATTGTGAAAAACAAAAAAAAAGTCAAGAGCAGAGGACTATTCTAGTTTAAAACAGAGTAAAGAGATACAACAACCAAATGCAATATGGGGACAGTTAGGAAAATTTAAATATGGGCTATATATTAAATGGTAATTGTGAATTAAGTTAATTAATTTAATTAATGTTAATATTCTTATTCCTACGAGATGAGTGGTGAAGTGTTTAGGGCTGAAATGTCATTATATCTGCAACTTATTTTAAAATGGCTCAGAAAAAAATGGAGATAGAGATAAAGAAAAGTGGGAACCTAGACAGATATAGTAATGTGTTTGTAATACTATTCTTTTAACTTTTCTGTACATTTGAAATTTTTCCAAAAATGTTGGAAGAAACATTTTCTATATAAAAGTAATACATACCTATGGTAATAAAACATTGTAGTAAGTTTCCAAAGGAATTTTTTTTCAGGCAATTAAAAACTTGTAAGGCATCTATTAATATTACATTAAGTTTTATCTTCTTACATTACCTGCCTAGGATTATTCCTGATAAATCTAGTTTGATAATACTTTTTATTTTCTGATACACTGGAATTAAACCATTTTGTATCATGACTTATAGACAATAAGAGTCATGAAACAAAGTTCTGCTGTATCTTGCTCAGGTTTTAATAAGACCCTATAATGTACCTCTACCTATCAAGTAAGAATTTTCTCACATCTTAAATGTTGTTATGTTCATCTAAGTGTGAGTTTAGAGTACATATTTTTTGTTTTAAATATTTGCAGCAAAACTTGTCCTAGTATCTTCTTGTTCTTTTTTTTTTTTTTTTTTTTTAATTTATTTATTTTTGATACGCGGGCCTGTCACTGTTGTGGCCTCTCCCGTTGTGGAGCACAGGCTCCAGACATGCAGGCCCAGCAGCCATGGCTCACGGGCCCAGCTGCTCCGCGGCATGTGGGATCCTCCCGGACCAGGGCACGAACCAGTGTCCCCTGTATCAGCAGGCGGACTCTCAACCACTGCGCCACCAGGGAAGCCCTATCTTCTTGTTCTTAAGATATTTTTATGCTGTCTCATAGTTCATATCTTCATTTATTCATTCACTCCACAAATACTTACTGCATACCTACTTGGTGCCAAACACTGCGCTAGGCTTTTATGGAATCTGAACAATAATGAGAGTCTTAGATTTTGGTTTGTTTGTTTTAACACTTACCATCGCTCAGAAAGAGCCTCGTATACAGTAGACTGTTAAAAAGCAAATCTCTAATAGTACCCAACGTTAGAGACATCAGAACTTCTATTACCGTTTTTTGGTATTTAATGTCTCTAATGCTGATTTTCAAATCTGTGTTTTGCTTTTGTCTTTGATTCTTAGGTATAGAAACCTTTCTACGGGATCTTGCTTCCTACTTCACAGAGAAAATAGAGGCTTTAAGGCATGAACTCTTTAGTTTCCCCCAAGTGGGAACTTCTATGCATTTTTATTCATTCTCTTCACCTTCCCTACCTCACAGCATGAAGTACCGCTCCTCATTTTCGCACTGATACTTCCGGCTGTCTCCTTTTTCTCAAAAATCTCTATTGCAGGCTTCCCTGGTGGCACAGTGGTTAAGAATCCGCCTGCCAATGCAGGGGACATGGGTTTGAGCCCTGGGCCGGGAAGACCCCACATGTCGCAGAGCAACTAAGCCCGTGCGCCACAACTACTGAGCCTGCGCTCTAGAGCCCGCGAGCTACAACTACTGAGCCCACGTGCCACAACTTCTGAAGCCCGCGTGCCTAGAGCCCGTGCTCCATAACAAGAGAAGCCACCACAATGAGAAGCCTGTGCACTGCAGTGAAGAGTAGCCCCCACTCACCACAACCGGAGAAAAGCCCACGCACAGCAACAGACCCAATGCAGCCAAAAATAAAATAAATAAAAATTTTTAAAAATATACTTTATAAAAAAAATCTCTGTTGCCTTAGATTCCATGACTCCACACATTTCCAGTACTCCTCATAAAAGTTTAGTTCTTTCTTGGTTTCCTTTTTGGGGTCAGCTTTCACCATCTGCAATTTAACTGTAGGTATAACCCAGGCTTCCATATTCTGCCAATTATTTTTTCTCATGGAACTCATTTTATCCTCTTATCAATTCCATTGGTTTTATTTGCAATGATGACTTCTACATCTATATCACAGTGTAGGCATCTCCACCTGGCCTCAACCTTCTGTATCCAACTACCTACTAGATGTCTTCAGTTGAGTATGTCACAGACACTGCAAACTCCACACGTACAAAACTGAGCTCTACAATCCCACGTTCTGCTTCAACAGCTGCTCATCCTGTATTTTTTTAAAAAATCTCAATTGATGGCACCACCTTTTGACTTTTTAATTTAAAGATAATTACTAAATACATGCTTTGTACTCTGATGTAGATATAACGAATCTTTGAGTTGATTTCTGTAATCCTTTTTAAGTAATTGAATTCAGCTATTTCTGAAGTTTTTTAACAATAGATTGGAAAATGTATGTCTCTTCACCTTCACATCTTTTCTATTTTAGGTGTCCTCCTCTGAAAAATCTGGATTTTTCTCTTTTAAAGTTCTTTTATTTATTACTCTGATAAATTTTTAGCTGTCTTTTTGACTCCTGGTTTCTGGTTTCAGCATCTGCCATGATCACTTCTCGGCACTTTTATTTTAACGCCTCAATATTATATAATTTAAGCCAAATTTAACCTTATAGCTTTGGGAAGCAAATATCCTAATTATTCAGACCCTTTCACACTGTTCAGAATTAGTGTGGTTTTGTAGGTAGCACTTTTCATGTAAGAATTTTTCTTGCATGAATACAAGTATATCTTCCATGATTTTGTACAGGACAATAATTCACTCTCTAGGAAATGTTATTAGTTGCTAAAAGAATGAAAGAAGTTAGATGTTAGGAAATTAAGGTGCCAAGAATATACTGTTACTTTAATGAGAAGATTGAATATTTTATCATATTTGCATTTCATGCTGTTTGATACCTTTGAAACATACTATAAGTGTGGTGGATTGTTCTGGATGAGACTAGGCCCAAAGATTTTTGAAACACTGAAGAGAACATACAGTTAAAACTGCCATAAAACTTATAAGCAGGAGACAGAGGGAGAAGAGCTGCAGTGGCGGCAGACAACCAGGCTGGACTCGACCAGAAGCTTCATTTTACTGCTGCTGGGCTACAGGATGCTGATAAATGCAGACGGCAGCTTCAAAATATTACTCTACCTTTAGAAGTTTTTAAATATACAGATCAAGGTTGGAACTCTCAACCCTACAGGAGGATGCTTAGAGAGGTCTCAGCTAAAAATGAACAAGTTAAAGGCAAAACGGACACAATGAAGAAATGTAAAAGTCTTTTGCTAGGAGACTTCCCTGGTGGCGCAGTGGTTAAGAATCCACCTGCCAATGCAGGGGAGACGGGTTCGAGCCCTGGTCTGGGAAGATCCCACATGCCGCAGAGCAGCTAAGCCCATGAGCCACAACTACTGAGCCTGCCTGCTGCAACTACTGAAGCCCACGAGCCTAGAGCCTGTGCTCCACAAAAAGAGAAGCCACCGCAATGAGAAGCCCATGCACCGCAACAGAGAGTAGCCCCCGCTCGCCGCAACCAGAGCAGCAATGAAGACTCAACACAGCCAAAACTTAAATAAATAAATTTATAAATAAATAAAATAAAAGCTTTTCGCTAAAAGAACTGACATGGATAACTAAGTACTGAAATATCCAAAGTGAGGATCATCCATCTTCTTAACTAGCTTATTTTCACTAAGTCTGAATGTATCTATTTATTCCCTTTGTTGAATTGACCTGCCAGTTTTGAGGTGTTTGTGAGCTATAAACATTGAAATTTTCTTGATAATATGGAACAGGAACAATTTCTTCAAGGCCATTATAGTTTTCCTCAAGACACTTGTCCTTGTAATTTGACCTTGCTGGATGTTGGAAACTTGAAGTTATGGAAGGTGTAAAACCAGTTTTCCTTTCTCTGTCCCCAAAGACTTATTTCATTGTCAAGTTTTCAGCATAGAGTTAATTGCACATCTGCATACATACATACATACACACATACAATCACCGTTAAATAACCACAGAGATTAGGTGTTCTGATTTAGATATATGCTTCTTTGTCCTTTTGGATGGAGGTTGGAGAAGGCACATGGAGATGTTGATGTATTTTTATGCATTGAGGCAGATCACCCAAAACCAGTTGGTTATTCCATGGCTAAGGCAGACTTTTGGTAGGGGATAATGTTGAGAGTTGCTTGCAGGAGATGAAGAATGAATGGAGAGGGGAAGCTGATGGCCCACTTTGGTGAGAGACTTCGTAAGGTTTGGGCTTGAGCACCTGAGAAGCAGAGTGCCATGGATGTAGGCAGCAGGCCTTTCTCCTCATATCTGCACAGAACCCAGGCCTGATCTGGAAATGTGCAAACAATTGGGCTGGCATTATTAAGGGGCTGCAACCTTGGCATGAGTAGTGGGGAGCCTGCGAAGGGTGTCCTCAACATTAGTATCAGTGGTTCTCCTTCAGGCAATGTCAAGGACAGTCAACAGTGGCCAGGGGCACCTGAAGCAGAAGAGGAAGAACATAGTAGGTCCTGAGTGGGAGTTGGTTTGTGAACACCTGAAAGGCACAGGGTCAATGCTACACCATTCCAGGGACACTGTTCACACTTTACTTACTATGAATCTCAGTTGTGCTCCAGGAAGTGACGTTCACCCAGGATACAGTGTCAGTTGTATCGCCTGGAATTGGGCAAGGTGGCTGTCTGATCCTGGGAAGCATCCCTTTTGCAGGTTCCCAGAAATAATTACAGGCTGCCTTAAATGGGCTGCTGAGGTTCAAACCATCAAACTGGTAGGGACTCAAACCATTGTGATTTTGAGTTTTGAGTTAATATATCCTCATTTTATTCATTTGGTCTGATAATAGCTTGGAGTTTGGATTGCTTAGTTTATACACCCTTGCCAGATATTGTTATGTTCTCTTACATCAGGGACCCAGCTGGAGTCTCAGCAGTGTTCCAGATCCAAGTGTATTTGGAGGACTGGTGAGACATCCTGCCGGCAGCCCATGTATATGAGGGATTGGAGTGCCTTGTAAATGGATCAAGGAACATGAACCAGTGTTGAATAGAGAGATTCTCATAATAGTATATTATCTATTATTTAACTTGTTCTCCATTCCCACAGCTGTCACTCATACCTGAGGTTTTTTTGTTTGTTTGTTTGCTTGTTTTTTTAATAAATTATTTTATTTTTGGCCGCGTTGGGTATTCGTTGCTGTGCACGGGCTTTCTCTAGTTGCAGTGAGCGGGGCCCACTCTTCATTGCGGTGCGCGGGCTTCTCATTGCGGTGGCTTCTCTTGTTGCGAAGCACGGGCTCTCGGTGCGCGGGCTTCAGTAGTTGTGGCGCACAGGCTTAGTTGCTCCGCGGCACGTGGGATCTTCCCAGACCAGGGCTCGAACCCGTGTCCCCTGCATTGGCAGGTGGATTCTTAACTACTGTGCCACCAGGGAAGTCCCCATACCTGAGTTTTGAGGTCAATCTGTAAAAGGGTATATCTGTTCAGTATGGAGCAAGCTCCAGTGGGAGAATCACAGTGCTGACCATTCTGGAGTGAGGCCATGCCATCTGAAGAAGAGAATTACACATCTTTGAGAAACATTTGCTGGCATATCACTAGGCCCTGATAGAGACAGTATTTTAGACTATGGGAAGCTAAGGGGCCAATGGGTCCAGAAATGCTCGTTAGGGGTTTTATCAGACCGGCCAAGTTCTAAGGTCAGATGGGCCCAGCAGCAATCCATCAAAAGAGTGAAATCAAGAAGGACCAGAGGGCTTCCCTGGTGGCGCAGTGGTTGAGAATCCGCCTGCCGATGCAGGAGACACGGGTTCGTGCCCTGGTCCGGGAAGATCCCACATGCCGCGGAGCAACTAAGCCCGTGAGCCATGGCCGCTAGGCCTGCGCGTCCGGAGCCTGTGCTCCGCAACGGGAGAGGCCACAACAGTGAGAGGCCCGCGTACCGCAAAAAAAAAAAAAAAAAAAAAAAAAGAAGGACCAGAGGGCAAAACAGGGAACCTAGACCTCCTTGTCATCCACCACAGAGGCACAGGTACCTCCTTCCTCACTCATACTTATGACTGCCTTGTCATGGGAGGTCCTCTAAAACCAGCTAAGGGAGGAGGGAAAAGGCCAAACGTGGTTCATAGATGTGTTTAACTAGGTACATGGGTGAAAACTGAATATGATTATGGCTGCATTATGTCCACTTTTAGGGATGGCCTTGAACAATAGTAGGTAGGGAAAATCTTCCCTATGAGTTGAACTTCCCTGTGAGTTGGCCTATGAGATGAACAACTGGTCACGCACTTTATGGCAGGAGAAGTGGGCCAAGAGAAGAATATATGCAGATTCTTGGGCCATGGTCAATGATCAGGGGCCTAGAAGGAAGAGACTGACAGATCTGTACAAGGAGGTCTAGGGAAAAGCTTTGTGAGTAGACCTATGAGAGTTGGCACCAGTGAGCAGATCTTTATACCAAATGTTAACATCCATGAGAGAGCATCCACCGTGGATAAGGCATTAAACGACCAAAGAGACAAAATGGTTAGGGCAGTTGATGTCAGCCAGCCTATGTCGTAAGACATCCCAGTGCTGGCACATGGGCACATGAGCAAATTGTCTGCGGGAGCACACACTGAGGTTACTCGTGGCCCCCCAGCCTGGCCTCCCACTTGCCAAGGTGGCTCTAGCTACTGCTGCCATCCTGCCAGCCACAGAGACCAA
This sequence comes from Kogia breviceps, assembly GCF_026419965.1. Classification (NCBI taxonomy): domain Eukaryota; kingdom Metazoa; phylum Chordata; class Mammalia; order Artiodactyla; family Physeteridae; genus Kogia; species Kogia breviceps. The sequence continues at coordinate 13,257,826 of NC_081318.1, read as the reverse complement.
GGCTGAGCCCTTGATACTGCACCGTTTATTGAGGAGACCAATTGGTCACTTGGTGACAAATTGACCACTCTAGACATCCTACTTTTCTTACTCAGTAATACTAAAAATACCTGGTAATCCCTCAACGTCAACTGCCATGGCATGGGTTCGATCCCTGGTCGGGGAACTGAGATCCCCACAAGCTGTGTGAAGCAGCAAAAAACAAACAAACAAACAGGTGTGGCTTGAAAAAGGTACAGATAAATGTAATTTGAATAGATATTGCCAATTGTTTTACAAAAAGGCTCTAATACTTCCTATTTCCACCAACAATACATGAGACTCTCCTCCCCACATTCTCTAGACATTATCACTTCAAAAATTTTTTGAAAAATAGATTTAAAGTGATATCTCATAGTTACTTTAATTTATATTTCCCTGATCATAGTATTTTTATGTGTCTATTGGTTATCACATTTTTTTTCTTCTATGAATTGTCTGTTCATATCTTTTGCCTAATTTTCTACTAGTTTCTTGCTCTCTCCTGCCTTAGTTTGTAAGAGTTCATTATTATCATTATTGAATATTTATCCTCTTCTGTATTATAAATATTTTCTCTGAATCTGTTGTCTATTAGTTTAAATTATGATATCTCTTCTGTATTTATTCATACAAAAGTTTAAAATTTTTTAGAGTCATACTTGTCTTTTATTTTTTCTTTTATACCTTCTGGCTTTCCAGTGCCTTCTACCTGTTGATTAAATATATATTTTTCCTAGATTTTTTTTCCCTCAAGGATTTTGTTTGATTGATTTTTAAGTATTTCATCCATCCATTTTATCCATCTGTATTTTTTTTATATCTACCACAATAGCTAGTTGTGCTAGCACCATTTATTATATAATTCATCTTTCCTACAGTGATTCCACCCACCTTTATCACATATTACTTTTCACATATATGCTGAAATCTCTTTCTGGATTCTTATTCCGTTCCATTGATATGTTTGTCTAATTTAGAGTTCTGTAATGATTTAATAACAGTGACTTTTCAGTGTGTTCTAACATCTGCTAAGTCTTCCTTCACTGTTTATTTTGCTATACTCAGTCATTTATTTTTCTATATAACCTTTTCAGGTATTTTATCTAATTCCAACCTACATCCATACCCTATTAGAGTAGTAATTGAAAATTTATTAAATTTATACATTGTTTTGAGAAAATTGACTTTTTTAATATTAATGTCCTCATCCAAGAACATGAATGCTTTTCCTTTTGTTCAGCACTTGCTTTATGTCCTGAAATAAGATGTTATTATTTTCTTCATTTAAGTGCCGTGCTTTTCTTGTCAAATTTATCTCTGGGTAATTTATATGTTTTTCTCCTATTGTGAGTAGCATTTTTAACCTCATTTCGTTTTCTAAATGCTTATTAAAAGAGGAAAGCCAGGGCTTCCCTGGTGGCACAGTGGTTAAGAATCTGCCTGCCAGTGCAAGGGACACGGGTTCGAGCCCTGGTCCAGGAAGATCCCACATGCCACGGAGCAACAAAGCCAGCACACCACAATTACTGAGCCTGTGCTCTAGAGCCCGCGAACCACAACTACGGAGCCCACACACCACAACTACTGAAGCCCGCGAGCCTAGAGCCTGTGCTCCGCAACAAGAGAAGCCACCACAATGAAAGCCCACACACCACAACGAAGAGTAGCCCCCACTCACCGCAACTAGAGAAAGCCCACGCACAGCAACGAAGACCCAACACATCCTAAAATAAATAAATTTATTTTTTTTAAAAAAGAGGAAAGCTATTAACTCCTATATATTGATCTTGTCTTCAGGCATCTTAGTTTTTTTTTTCTACCTGTATCTCTTGAGTTTTATCTCCTTTTCTCCTAATATTTATACCATTTTTCCTGTCTCACTGAATGTACTAGACTGTCCAAGACAATGTTTAATAATACTGACATAGCATCCCTGAGTACTTATTGATTTTAATGAAATGGTTTTGGTATTTTGCTATTTAGGATACTTTCTGTTGGGCTTTGGTAAATAGTCTATTGTATGAAGGGTTTCCTTCTTTTTTTTATTTTTTATTTTTTTTTGCGGTACGCGGGCCTCTCACTGTTGTGGCCTCTCCCATTGCGGAGCACAGGCTCCGGATGCGCAGGCTCAGCGGCCATGGCTCACGGGCCCAGCCGCTCGGCGGCACGTGGGATCCTCCCAGACCGGGGCACGAACCCGTGTCCCCTGCATCGGCAGGCGGACTCTCAACCACTGCACCACCAGGGAAGCCCCCCTATCCTTTTGTTGATAGACATCTCCCCTCTCCCTTTTTTTCTTCTGTTACAAACAACACTGCAAGGAATATGCTTGTCTATGTCTCCTGTGCACAAGTGCAAGGGATTCTTGTACTCCACAGACCATACACTAAATATAAAGGGTCTAGGGTTTATATCTAGAATTAGAATTGTTATGCCCATCTTCAATTGTACTAGCTTCTTCCAAGTTGCTCTCCAAAGTGATTGCACCAATGTACCCTTTACTGGCAATGTATGAATGTCTGCATTTCTCCATTTCCTTGCCAACACTTCATATCAGATGTTACATGTCCTGCCTACATGATGAACATAAAAGGGTATCTCACCATTTTCATTTACATTTCCCTGATTATTAGTGTTAAACATACAGATTTACTAGGCTTAAACATGTATATTTATCGTTGTTGTTGTGTTTTTTCATAAAACAAGTTCACGGGTAAGGTATCCTGGGCTGGTACATCTGTGTAATAGCCTTTTAGAGCTCAGGCTTAGCTTGACCTTTCTTTCTTTTCTTCCTTGTGTTTTCCCTATCCCTTTCTTCCCCAGCATTGTTCGCATGTTGGCTTTTGTCCTGATCTTGTTGCACATGGTTGGGAGCTAGATGGCTGTTCCACCTCCAGCTTTAAGTCTGGACTCTAGAGTGGAAGGAAGAGGAACAGGAAGTATGTATCAAGAAAGCAAAAACCTTTCTAAAGTCCCCAGTGGATTTCTACTTATATTTCAGTCAAATCTTAGTTACATGGTGTGGGGGTTCAGAGTCTGTCACCCCAAGTTAGGCACTGTGGCATACTATTTTGAATTAAAGGTACTTGAAAAACAGCCAGTGCAGAAAGGTCACGCTGACCCTCCTTTGACCCCCTGAAAGCAGGAGAAAAATCTCCCATGTGAAAAAGTACACTCCTTGTAGCAGGAGGGTAGAAAGGCATCCTTATCACTAGAGATAGGGAATTTAGGGCCAAGAAGGCTGTATAAACAAACATTGTTACTTCTTCACCACTTTACCACTAGCTCAAACGCCTTTGTCTTGTCAATTCTTTACAGATTTATTGTTTCTTTATTTACAAGGTATAAAGGCATCCTCCTCTGGTCACTTCTTTGAGCCTCATATCTTTATGGGATTCCCATGCATACACATGTAATTGAATTCGTTTTTCTCCCGTTAATGTATCTTTATTACAGGGGAGCCTCAGTCAAGAGTCTAGAAGGGTAGAGGAAAAATGATTTCTTCTCCCCTTCAATGGCCACCCTAACATCAAGGAAGAACAGAGCCTCTATAGTACATCAGGCAAGAGATAAGGAGTTAGAGGTTGAGACAGGGTCAGCCCTCCTCTGATTGCTACCTCACATCTCTCTGTACACGCCCTTCTTCCCTTTCGGTGGAGAGGCGCATTTGCCCTCCCCCTAAGGGAGATGACCACAAAGTCTCGTCCACAGACTGTGTCCAGCTGGACACCCCAGATCTCTGAAGGAGTACCATCCTCTCCATCACGTATGAACATGGCTCTGGTAGTCCTGCAAACCGTAAGCTTAACGACAAATTGCTTGTGTCCAGGATACCTAATATACAGTGCTGAGAAGACCAGGATAATGGCAATAAAACTCCCACTCAGAGAAAGGGGAAAATGGGAAATTACTGCAGTTACCAACCTTTAGAAATTATCAAATCCTGCTAGACAATTACTGAATCCTACTGGACAGGAACAGTGAGGACTCCCTGCCCTGATAGAGAAGTAATTTCCTTAATGTGCCAATCCGGCAGCCCCTAGTCTTCTCCCTGGGGTAAACCTGTGTCTCCCTCCATCTTTGGAGATAATGCCCTTCTCTTCCTCCTGGTACTACTTGGGGACCCAGAGATTGCTTTAGAGTTCAACAGCCATAGGCTGTCACCATGCTTTGTATTTTGTTTCATTTTTCAATCAACACGGTCCTCTCCTAAACCGAGTAGGTTTTTGGATGATCTATTTCCAATTAATTCTAAGCGCAAGTAACCACAGTCAAGATTTTTTTCTAGATCATCTTTGAGCCTGAGAATTTTTGGCTCTCAGGCCAGCCTTTGTGCTCTGTCAGTATCCCAGTCCCAGAATTTAAAGGCCCCAGGCTTGCAGCACTTTTTAAGCAAAGGAAGGAAAACAACACCCTTAATCCCATCTTCTTCCACAGACATTCCTTCTTTGTCTGGCAAAGAATTTTTTTTAAATAAATTGATTGATTTTCTGGCTGTGTTGGGTTTTCATTGCTGCGCAGAGGCTTTCTCTAGCTGCGACGAGCGGAGGCTACTCCTCATTGCGGTGCGCGGGATTCTCATTGCGGTGCGCGGGATTCTCATTGCGGTGCGCGGGATTCTCATTGCGGTGCGCGGGATTCTCATTGCGGTGCGCGGGATTCTCATTGCGGTGGCTTCTCTAGTTGCGGAGCACGGGCTCCAGGCACGCAGGCTTCAGTAGTTGTGGCGCACGGGCTTAGCTACTCTGTGGCATGTGGGATCTTCCTGGACCAGGGCTCGAACCCGTGAGCCCTGCATTGGCAGGCGGATTCTCAACCACCACATCACCAGGGAAGTCTTGTCTGGCAAAGAATTCTTAAGTGTGAAGGTATTGGGTAAAGTTCTGGGCTCCCAGTCTTCTGCCCTGCTGGCCTGTTGCTTCACAGCCCTGCTGGCTTGGACCGCGGGGTGACGTATTGAAGCAGTTGACGTTTTCAGCCTCACAAGTATCCCAACACCAGGACTTCCGGCGTCTGCAGACAGAGCCCCTCTTAGCCCTGCAGTTTTCCACATTCCCTTCCCTCTGTGTTTGCATCCCGCTAACTTGAGTCTCAGTTCACTCCTCTTTTAGAGATCCTTTGCTGAAAGTGGCAAGACATTTGGTTTTCAGCACACTCAGAGTCCTTACAATGGCCCCAATGCCTTCCATGCTCTCACTCCCCTCCCCTACGACACACCCCTCTACATCATTTTTTACTATCCTCCTTTTCTTTGTCTCCTTAGTCTTCCAGGAACACTCCAATGATACCCCTCCTATTCCCACAGCTTGGACAGTGTCATCTAGGTAGCCTCATGGCTCTCTCTCTCACTTCCTTGAGGTCCCTGACTGCTTTTCACATTATCACAGTAGCCGTTTTGACCAACTTATATAAAAGCAACTCCCATCTGTAGAACTCCCTTATCTCCTTTACTTTGCTGATTTTTTCCCATAGCACTTTGTAGACTGCACATTATATGACAAGGTATGACAGATGATATTCTGCCCAGATATTTCATTACCACGTATCAAATTTCACCACCTTTTCAGCCTGAAATGATTGATTCCTTGGTACTCTCTGACCTACTTCCTCTTAGCCAATTCCACAATTTAGTTTTCTTACTCTTGTGGTTTCTCATTTCTGATAAAAATCATAATCAGTCAGGAATACTTTCACCTGCAAGTAATCCAAAACATCAGTGTGTTTGTTAAATAGATGGAGGATTATTTGTCTCAAATCACAGGAAATTGGGGGATAGGTAGGTAGTCCAGGTTTGGTGCAGTGAATTCGCTGGGTCCAGGCTTCTCTGTCTTCCCACACTTTTAGTATTTTGGCCTGTGTCCCCATGATGGTTTCCTGTTAGACACAATATGGCTGCTGCATCTCCATGCTTTGGACACACATTTAAGCAAGAAGAAGGAGGAAAGGGCATTAGCTGTATCAATAATGAAAAACTTTTCCAGAAATCCTCAGCACTTTCATTTTTTTCTTCATGGCCTGAACGGTATCACATGGCCTCTTCAATATGCATGAAAATTGTAGACAGTGAATATTTTTAGCTGGAAACATTGCTACCTGGAACAAAATCTGGGCTCTGTTAATAAGGAAGAAGAGGTGAATGGCTATTAGGTAAACAGAAAAGTCTGTCAGTGTTTTTCTCTTCTGTGAAGTGCTATTTATACATTATGTCTATTTTTTCTACTGGGTTATTTATCACCACCTCATTAATTTTTAGGGGCATATTGTATAATTGGAATGTTAATTCTTTGTTGATTTTATGCATTACAAATAGTTTCTACCATTCATTCATTCATTTTTTAAAAAGTGTGGTAAAATACACATAAATTTACCATCTTAACTTTTTTTTTTTTTTTTTTTTGCGGTATGTGGGCCTCTCACTGTTGTGGCCTCTCCCGTTGCGGAGCACAGGCTCCGGACGCGCAGGCCTAGAGGCCATGGCTCACGGGCTTAGTTGCTCCGCGGCATGTGGGATCTTCCCCGGACCAGGGCACGAACCCGTGTCTCCTGCATCGGCAGGCGGATTCTCAACCACTGCGCCACCAGGGAAGCCCCCATCTTAACTATTTTTAAGTGTACAGTTCAGTGACATTAAATACATCCACACTGCTGGGCAACCATCATCAGAACTTTTTCATCTTTCTCAGCTTAAACTCTATGCCTATTAAATACTAACTCTCCATTCTCCCCCTGCCTCCAACCCCTGGCGACCACCATTCTACTTTCTGTCTCTACGAATTCAACTACTCTAGGATCTGATGTAAGTGGAATCATGCAATATTTGTCCTTTTGTGACTGGCTTATTTCATTTAGCATAATGTCCTCAAGGTTCATCCATGTTGTAGCATGTGACAACATGTCCTTCATTTTTAAGGCTGAATAATATTCCTTTTGTACATATAGACCACATTTTGCTTATCTATTCATCCATCAGTGGTAAATGGACATTTGGGTTGCTTCTACCCTTCGGCTACTGTGAATAATGCTGCTATGAATATGGGTGTACAAGTGTCTCTTTGAGACCTTGCTTTCAACTCTTTAGGGTATATATCATGAAGTGGAATTGTTGGGTTATTTCATTTATTTATTTGAGGAACCACCATGCTGTTTTGGCTGCACCATTCTACATTCCCACCAACGGTGCACAAGGGTTCCAATTTCTCCCCACGCTCGCCAACAAATTTTTTTTGTAGTAGTACTGGTCATCCTAATGGGTATGAGATGGTATTGCACTGTGGTTTTGATTTGCATTTCCCTAATGACTAGTGACGTTGGGCATCTTTTCATGTCCTTGTTGGCATTTGCATATCTTTTTTTTTTTTTTTGGCTGCGTTGGGTCTTCACTGCTGCAAGCGGGTTTTCTCTAGTTGCGGAGAGCGGGGGCTACTCTTCGTTGCAGTGTGCGTGCTTCTCATTGTGGTGGCTTCTCTTGTTGCAGAGCACAGGCTCTAGGTGCATGGACTTCAGTAGTTGCAGCACGTGGGCTTCAGTAGCTGTGGCTCACGGGCTCTAGAGCGCAGGCTCAGTAGTTGTGGCGCACGGGCTTAGTTGCTCCGCGGCATGTGGGATCTTTCCGGACCAGGGCTCGAACCTGTGTGCCCTGCATTGGCAGGTGAATTCTTAACCACTGTGCCACCAGGGAAGTCCTGTATATCTTTTTTTTGAGAAATGTCTATTTAAGTCCTTTGCCCATATTTTAATCATGTTACTTGGGGGTTTTTGTTGTTGTTGTTCAGTTGTAGGAGTTCTTTATATATTCTGGATATTAACCCTTTATCAGATATTTGGTTTGTAAGTATTTTCTCCCATTCTGTGGGTTGACTTTTTACTCTGAGTCTTTTTTTTTTTTTTTTTTTTTTTTTTGTGGTACGCGGGCCCCACTGTTGTGGCCTCTCCCGCTGCGGAGCACAGGCTCCGGACGCGCAGGCTCAGCGGCCATGGCCCACGGGCCCAGCCGCTCCGCGGCACGTGGGATCCTCCCAGACCAGGGCACGAACCCGCGTCCCCTGCATCGGCAGGCGGACTCCCAACCACTGCGCCACCAGGGAAGCCCCTACTCTGAGTCTTTTAATGCACAGAAGTTTTTAATCTTGATGCAGTCCTGTTTATCTATTTTCACTTTTGTTGCCTGTGCTTTGGTGTCATTCCAAGAAATCATGGTCAAATTTAATATCAAGAAGCATTACTCTTGTGTCTTTTCCTTAAAGTGTTATAGTTTTCACTCTTATGTTTAGGTCTTTAATCCATTCTGAGTTAATTTTTATATATGGTGTAAGGTAAGAGTTCAACTTTACTCTTTTGTATGTGGCTATCCAGTTTTCCCTATACCATTTGTTGAAAAGACTGCCCTTTCCCCACTGAATGGTCTTGGTATCCTTGTCAAAAATCATTTGACCACATATGCAAGGATTTATTTCTGGGCTATCTATTCTATTATGTTGGTCTGTATGTCTGTCTTTATGCCAGCACCACACTGTTAAAATACATAGTTAATATATATTATTTTAACAATGTCTAAAGTTATTCAGTATTCTTATCCTTCTCCCAAAACAATACAGATCTTGCACACTTTAACCATAAGATATCCTCCTCCATCTTTTAATTTTTGAACAGCTTTAAGTTGTCTTTCTTAAACACAAAGAAATTAGTTGTTTGTAAGTTACCATTAGTAGTTATATTTAAATTTACCAACTTTTTAAAAAATCAATTTTTATCAATTTCTGGGCTTTCTATTATTTATTTTTAAATATTTATTATTATTTATTTAATTTATTTTTGGTTGTGTCAGGTCTTATTGCGGCACGCGGGATCTTCGTTGACGCATGTGGATATTTAGTTGTGGTGCGTGGGCTCTTCGTTGCGCTGCTTGGGCTTCTCTCTAGCTGTGGCATGCTGGTTTTCTCTTCTCTAGTTGTGGCGAGCAGGCTCCAGGGCGCTTGGGCTCTGAGGTTTGTGGCACGCAGGCTCTAGCTGAGGCGCGCGAGCTCAGTAGTTATGGCACGCGGGCTTAGTTGCCCCACGGCATGTGGGATATTAGTTCCCTGACCAGGGATTGAATCTGCATCCCCTGCATTGTAAGGCGGATTCTTTACCGCTGGACCACCAGCGAAGTCCCATGGACTTTCTGTTGTTTATTGATTCTATGATTTTCTCTAAGATTCCCCCTTCTTTTGCTGAAGGGCATTTGTACTGATTTTTAAGTTATTGTCTTTTAGCTCAAAATCCACTTTTTGCTCTGTGATGGTGGGCCTGGGACTTTGCAAACCACGTGTCTCCTTTGTCACCTGTCTCCCTGTTAGGCTTTGCCAACCAGGGACCCTAGAAGTAGACTGGAAAGCTGGAGAAAAGAGCAGTGACTTGCTCCTTCTTATTTACATGTTATTCCTGTTAGCATTTCCCCAAAATCTTTCCACATTCCACTCATCCCTTTGCATCTGCGGTCCTAAAAAGCCACTTTTTTTCAAAGGAGGAAGACTCATAATATTACCCGATGAAAAAACCATTTTTGTATGCAAGCACTTTTGAAAAAAAAAAAGACGACAGCTTTATTGAGATGTAATCTACACTCAATAAAACCCACTTAAATGTACAATTCAGTGGTTTTTTAGTATATTCAGTGTCATGCAACCATCAGCACAATCTAATTTTAGAAAATCTTCATCACCCCCAAAAGAAACCCCATACCTGTTAGCAGCCTAATAGAATCATTTTTAGTTTGAGATTCCATTTGGCCTTTAGCCGGATACATACACATTTTTATCCAATTATAATCATGGTAAAAAAACAAACAAAAAACAAAGGGCTTCGCTGGTGGCGCAGTGGTTGAGAGTCCACCTGCCGATGCAGGGGACGTGGGTTCGTGCCCTGGTCCGGGAAGATCCCACATGCCGCGGAGCGGCTGGGCCGGTGAGCCGTGGCCGCTGAGCCCGCGCGTCTGGAGCCTGTGCTCCGCAACGGGAGAGGCCACAACAGGGAGAGGCCCGCGTACCGCAAAAAAAACAAAAAACAAAACAATTATAATCATGGTGTACCTGACATTTTGTATACCTTATGATGGTCTTACTTTACCTTGCAAGAATTTTCTGTTTCTAGAGTCTTCATAATTATTTAAGATTTTAATGTAATATGTCACTGTGTGGGCTTACCATGATTAACTGAGGAAGTGCGATTGTTTCCACCTAAGGCAAGGTTCCACAGTACTGGCCCAGAAATTGTACTAAAGCTTTATCTTAGGCCCTGTCTTTCATTTCTGGACAATTGCATTTGGTGGGTAAGAGATCAGATGAAGACAAAGCCAAACATTCCAGACCCTGTGTCCCCTGGGTTGACAGCCACCCTTGGACAGGCCACAACCACATGTTGTGGCATCCTGCTTTCTAGGTCCTGTTCAACTCAAGCCAATCATGGTCAGGATTGGCAGGTTCTCTCTGCACAGGCTAAGCAATGTTCACAGGAGAAAGCCTGATCCAAAGGCTTCCTGTTAATTAGTGTTTCTCACCTGCTGGGTATTACCTGTCTTTTCATCACCTTTTACCCCCTCCATATGCCAGAGGCAGCTTTGACCCCGAGGATCCTGAGGCCCATTGCCTAGATTTTACAAAATTTTGCTGGGAAGATCAAAGATCCAAGAGGACTATAAGGTTTTACTCATAAGAGATGTAAGCCTACATATGTTACCATGTTCTTAAAGACATAGGAAGCGTTTAAGACTTTATCCTTGAAATAAAATCTTGGCAGGACCACTGTCTTTGGCTGCACGATTCCAGGGGCCGCCATTCATGAAAACCACAGTATGTGAAAGGCACACCCTAGTGTACAGAGTGTAACCAACACCAATGTCCCCAGCAGCCTGGGTTCTTGGCCAGCAGATATATAGTAACAACAGGACAGAAGTAATGAGAGGATAATTAACAGTCTATGGCACCTTCTGTGTGTGAGATTTAGCTAGAATGTCTCATCAGATCTAAACATAAAACCAGGGATGATACTTTGGCTCTCCTTTAGGCTCTCCCACCCCCATCTTTACTGAGGAATAATTGACAAATGAAAATTGTATGTATTTAAGATGTACAACTTGCTGCTCTGATATATGTTTACGTTGTGAAATAATTGTCACAATCAAGCTAATTAACATTTTCATCACCTCACATAGTTACCGTTTTCCTGTTCTTTTCTCTCTCTCTCTGTTTTGTTTGTTTTGGGGGGTTTTTTGGGTGAAAACACGTAAGATTTTCCCTCTTAGCAAATAAACACCACAGTATTGTTGACTCTAGTCACAATACATTACATTGGTAATGTATTAGTTCTGGAGAGCTAACGTAGTACATTAGATCTCCAGAACGATCTGCAAGATCTCATCTCGTATAACTGAAACTGTGTGCCCCTTAACCACCAACTCCCCATTTTTCTCTCTCCCAGTCCCTGGCCACCACCATCTACTCTCTGCTTCTATGAGTTTGCCTATTTTATTTATTTGTTTGTTTGTTTGTTTATTGGCTGCTTCGGGTCTTAGTTGCGACTCACGGGCTTCTCTCTAGTTGTGGCGCACGGGCTTAGTTGCCCCGTGACACGCGGGATCCTACTTCTCTGACCAGAGATCAAACTGGCGTCCCCTGCGTTGGAAGATGGACTCTCAACTGCTGGACCACCAGGGAAGTCCCAAGTTTGGCTCTTTGAGATCCCACTCTCCTCTGTGCTTTTATGTATGCAGTTCCCTCTGGTTGAGGCATTCTTTCCCTGTAGTTTCACGTGACCCATCTCTATTTTTTCTGCTCTACTTAGCTCTGCTGTCACCTTAGGAAGGTGACCTCCCTAGATGGGAAGGTTGCTCTGCCTCTGGGCTCCGTTGCAGAAACACCCAGCAGATAGCTCTACCATAAGGCTTATTGAATAGAAAATGATTGGCTGTTTTGCCTATGTCTCCCCCAAAGATTTAATCATGTCTTCCTAGCGTACTGAAAGTTTTCAATAACATTCACTGAACCTATAGATGAGGTACTGAGACTACCATAGTATTTTCCCAAACTTATGTGTAAAGCAGCCAGGAGTAGAACCCTGGCCTTTGACTTCAGATCCCAAGTTCTTTCACTATATCATGCTGGAGGTTCCTCTATCCATCCCCAATTAAAGTCCCACCTTCCAGGCATCTGTGTGATTTTGTTTTGAAGCTGGTATGTAACTTCACATGACCTGTACATTGAATAAGCAAATCTTAAGGGAAAGTAATCAGAGAATGCATCTTTATTTTTGCTTTCCACTGTTTCTCTCCTCTAGCTAAGACCATCTGTAGATGGAAATCCCTCTTCACTTTATGCTTCTACCCCTCCCCTTCAACTTGCTAAATAACCAAGATTTCTGGGTTCTCAGAGGTTGAAGGGGTGAAAAAAGAAGAAAAACAGCTGAAAAGCAGGGTTGGAAGGAAGGTGCTTGTCTCAGGTGCAAAATTTAAAGGGCATCAGTCATCAAGGTAAATATTAATGCAATGTTTTAAAAAATTGAATGCAAAAAAATCCAGCATGAACAATACACCAAAAATGTAAATAAAGACAGGCTGTCATTTTTTGTTTGTTTTATGACCTTGAATTATTGTGCAATGGGAACAGTGTTTCTAATCATCAGCTTGTAGTTCAAGGGCCACCGGGTCACCATGTCCCCCAGTGAGTATGTTTATGAGGGTTTACAATGGTGGGACTTCATATGTCATCCTGTTTTTAGATTGTAAAATCTTTATTAACTTTTCCACTTGGTTCAACATAAGGGAGGATAATTTGATAAGTGTATATAGGGGTGCAGATGTTTCCTATGGCTGCAGGCTCCAATATGGCTTGGTGCAGCACTGCAGGAAAGTTCTTATTTGACTGGTACACTTGGAAGATGACTTTACAGCTCTGGGTCTGGCAGATGTTTCTGGCTGACGATTTCTTTCATGGGACTCTTCCCAGGTTCTTTGGAGGCAGCCCCTGGGAACACTGGGCTGCCTTTCCTGTGGTGTTTTCCACAGGCTGGCCAGTTCTTTCTCTGGTTTTTCAGGGGTTTGCTCCATGTAGACTCTTGTCTTCTGCTGTCCTCCCTTCCTTCATGTGGTCCTCAGGAGCCAGGTCCAATATGGCTCCAGGCAGGCTCTCTACTGAGAGGGCCACAGTGGGTCTTCAGAATGCTCAAGCATCCTCTGCTCTGACTCTCTGGGAGCATGGCCACCCCAAGCAGCCACTCCCCTACACTCCCACTATCCTTCTCTCACTTCTGGGTCTGATGCCAGCCCTTCTCTGGCTTGGGGTTTTTCCAGGTGGGAATCAGGCACCAGTTCACTGTGTTTCTTCTTTCTTCACCTGATATAAAGGGAGAAGTACCCTCCACTCCCCTAAGGGGGGTAGGAGAGAGAATCACAGCACAATTTTCTGCAAGTAAATTTTGCTACAAATTCTTCTCCTTTTTCCACGATTTGCTCCTTTTATACTTTTAATACGGGTAAAGGGTCTTTAAGAGCCATGCTACCAATTTTTTTAGATATCCACTGAAAGATTCCTGTAGGGTGGTCTACCTTGAAAATTCCTTTGGAATCAAATAGTTATTGCCTTGGTGTCGCAGCTGAAAAGTCCATTTTAACATTCTGCTACTCCTATACTGAAGAAGTATTTTTCCTAAAGATCTGGACATGGTGAGATAAAAGAAGTGTGAATTAAGATTCCTCAGCTCCATTCTTATAGGCAGGGGTCTACATTTTAGTAAAAACTTAATATTTCTAACTGGAACCCGTGGAGTCGCTGTGAATGGTGTGACAGTGGAGCCAGTGCCTGGAACATCACCTGAAGTTAGTGTTCGCACCTGAGTCATGGCCGAGTTAACTCACTTCATATCGGGCAGTGATTCATCAAACTTCAGATTCTTTACTACATCCTACTGAGAGTGGCTAAAACTCACAGGTAAAGATCCCAAAGGTGGAAGTTGCTACTACAGTCTCATTATCAGACCAGATGTTGCATGTGAAAGACAAACTTTGAAGAGGTATATACAGGTTTGTTATTATTAGTTTTCCCTGGAAGTCTAATTCTCTGTGTGCAGTGTCAAAGTATAGGTCAGCCAAATTTCTAAGTGAGTAATTCACCGATTCAAAATTAGCAGAATTCAGTTAAGTAGGGTTTGGCTGTGACTGTCTTTATTCTACTGTAGGAATATAATGCCAGTCTTTTTAGGTGTTGCTAGTAACCAGCCTCAGGCCGGTTTGTCTGTGTTGTCCCTCTGTTAGCAACCTTGGTACAATTTAGCTTACCTAAGAAAACGCTAATCCTAATAAGTGTTTCTCCTCGAGTCTATTTTAAATGGAAGTAGGACAATACTGCAGGATAGGAAATTATTTATAGTATATCAGACTGATCTGACATTCAGCCAACACGTTAAATATCGTTTCTGCAGAGATGCTTTTGGAGTATCAAGGTCCCTTGATAGGCTACAAGTACCATGAGGGTGGGGAACTGTCTGTATCTCGCCCACTGCTGTTGCCTCCAGGAGCTCGCACATGGCTAGCACAGAGCAGATGCTCCGTGATCAGCCTCTCAACGGATGAACTCACATACTCACTAACGTGTTGCAGGCCTAGTGTTCGGTACTGGGATACAAAGAGGACAGGTGAGGTCCCTGTCCTCGAGCAGCTTATGGTCCCTTGAGGGGAGACAGACAACTGCTGTGCAGTACAAAAAGCACTTTGTGGAGCACGACATCTGCGTTGTGTGGGAACACAGAGGAGGGGTATGTGGCACTGTTGGAGTCAGGGTGGGAGGAATGGGGGAGTGACGCAGAGAAGGCAGGTTTGCTTGAACTAAGTGTTTAAGGATGGGTAAAAGTTAGCCAGAGCAGAGCAGTAGAGGAGGAGAAATTGCTTGTTCAAAAGGAGAGAGGACAAAGAGTGTGTTTGTGTATCAGCACTGCCCTAAGGCAGGGTCTAAGAGGTATGTGTGTGTGTGTGTGTGTGTGTGTGTGTGTGTGTGTGTGTGTGTGTGTGTGTGTGTGTCTATCAGTGTGTGGCTGGGATGAAAAGGTCAGCTGGTGCTCATGGGTTCCTCTGAAGACCCATGACCCTATTTCCAAGCAATGCATTGGTCTGAAACAGACTGTGTTTCCATCTGCTTGCTCTTTGCCTTGCACCCACTTCCATCCTTCTCTCCCAAGTCATTTGTTTGTCCTTGATGCCTGGCTATCTGGCCAGGGCTCCTCTTCTTTCCTGTCCCTTCATGGCTGTAGCTTCCTCATTTACATGGCCAGCAGTCCTTGGAGTGGGGGCCGTCTCTGAGTCAGCCCCAAAGCATAGTCCTAGGACAGTGACTCCTTCATATCATCACAAATGGTGATTATTTC
The DNA here is from genome assembly GCF_026419965.1 of Kogia breviceps. Classification (NCBI taxonomy): domain Eukaryota; kingdom Metazoa; phylum Chordata; class Mammalia; order Artiodactyla; family Physeteridae; genus Kogia; species Kogia breviceps. The sequence continues at coordinate 13,242,418 of NC_081318.1, read as the reverse complement.
CCCGCTACGGAATTCTTTGATTAATTGTCTTAATCTTTCATTTTTCTTTCCATTCAAAGACACAATCTGATATTCATATCTTAGTTTTTTCCTTGGGAAAAGCAACCAAGGATACCACACTGCTAAGGCAATGGAAGAAGAACAGTGGAATCAAGCTCAGAGAACCAGGTTCCAGTAAAACCAGGACCACTGATTAACTGTATAACCTTGGAAAATTGGTTTTCTTGTGTTTAAAACAAAAGCTGGACTAGGTGCCCTCTAAGATATTGTCCCAAGATTCTTGTCATGGGAGGAAATATTTAGCCTTGTAAGGAGGAGACAAGGTATTATTGATATTGAGCAAAAACAGTAGTAATCACCTGCCCTTCTCTCTCTCTCTCTCTGTTTCTCTCTCTCTCTCATACACACACAGACACACACACACTCCATGGGAATATTTCAGTGAAAGGAAATCAGCTAAACAGAAACCCAGCAGTGGGTGTAAGGTTAGCATTCCCCATAAATATTTTGATAATTGTACAGTTGTAATTAAGTTCTGCTTGAGAAAATTGGTTCTCACGGTGCAGCTTGAGAACTTCCTTCATTGCTTATTCAACTCCAGAGCTAAATGGGTCTCTGTATCCTATTAGTCACCAATTTAGTTTGTTGTCCTAAGGTCCAAAGCACTAGGATACCACTGAGAGATGGCAGCATCTACCTGACTTCTGACCAGTAAATGGTGGAAATTGGTGATCTGTATTTTAAGAACAACAAAAAAACAAAAATCTGTTTACATTTAGATTTTGAAGAATATCTTCCCATCTAAAGGAGAGCTAATTACACTGTTTTTCTTCAAGGGGGTAGCTGGTTCTGAGTTTCTGGTATTATGCATGCTTGCATGTGTGTGTGTACCTGTCTAAAATAAAGTAACAATTCCAGTTTACCAACCCCCTAATTGCAGGGATGGCTAAAAAGATTATTATACATGTTATTGCAGAGAACTCAGCACCCTATAAAGTCATGTGGCAGGAACTGGGGCATTTCTAAATTCATCATTCTAACATTCTAACATTGCATTACACCATCTCCTCTCTGTAAACAGCAGACCAGGAAGACGACCTGGAGGGTGGATTTTTAGGGTCTTCTCGAAACTTCTGTTGTCGCGGGAGGGTGGAGAAATCAGTCATTTTGTTAATTCTTATGTTGTTCTTTGGCTTTTCTCCTTTTATTTCTTCTTTTTCTAATTAGAAAAGGAATACTTACTGAATGTAGAGTGCATAAAATGCATTTTGTAAAATGCATAAAAATATAAAGAAGCAGAAATAAAATTAATTGAGATCCCATTTCCCAGTTACAACCATTATTAACCTTTAGAAATATTCCCTTACTGTCTTTATTCATGCATAAAAAAATAGTTATGGGGCTTTCCTGGTGGCACAGTGGTCCGGAGTCCGCCTGCGGTTCGTGCCCCGGTCCGCGGAAGATCCCACATCCCTAGGCCCGTGAGCCATGGCCGCTGAGCCTGCGCGTCCGGAGCCTGTGCTCTGCAACGGGAGAGGCCACAGCAGTGAGAGGCCCGCGTACCGCAAAAAAAAAAAGGTATGCTCTGCTTTTAACACAATGTTACAAGGCAGGCATTTTTCTTATTTAAAAAATTATTTAAAACCATCATTTCAAGTGGCTACCTAGTACTAGTTTTATTTATGGCATTTGCCTAAACAGACTTCTATCATTAGATGTTACGTCAGTGTCAATTTCTCACCTGTATAAAAAGTTTTACGTTGTTCATCTTAATGTCAAAATATTTGTGCATATTTTGGATTACTACTGTAGCATAGGCTACTGAAAAATGGAATTTCAAGGTCAGAAAGTAGAACATTTTAAAGTATCTTTAAACACATTGTGAATTCTGAAAAGTTGTATTAATCTTTAGTCCTACTACCAGCAATATGTGAAAAGACCCATTTCATCACACTTTCGTCAGTTGGAACATTCACATTTTAACACATCTTTGCTCAGTTCATAGGTAGGCGAACTATCATGTATTTATAGTTTTACTTCTCAGTTATTTGGTTTCAGTGAAGTTAATCATTTTACCAAATGTTTATCATCCAATTGCATGTGCATTGTCTCTTCATGTTCTTTGTCCATTGTCTATACAGAATTTAGAGGGTTTTTTTTACTCATTTGTATGAGTTCATTTACTCTTTAGTCTATAATATTTGTTTCAGTATTTCCCTCAAGTGTTGCTTGTATTTCAAACCTACCTATATCTCTTTGATGCAGCTCAACTTTTTAATCTTTTATTTTTTTATTTATCTTTTTAATAAATTTATTTATTTTATTTATTTTATTTTTGGCTGCCTCGAGTCTTCACTGCTGCATGTGGGCTTTCTCTAGTTGCAGCGAGCGGGCGCTACTCTTCATTGTGGTGCGCGGGCTTCTCATGGCGGTGGCTTCTCTTGTTGCGGAGCATGTGCTCTAGGTGCGCTGGCTTCAGTAGTTGTGGCACATGGGCTCAGTAGTTGCAGCGTGCGGACTCTAGAGCGCAGGTTCAGTAGTTGTGGCTCACGGGCTTAGTTGCTCCGTGGCACGTGGGACCTTCCAGGACCATGGCTCGAACCCGTGTGCCCTGGGTGGCAGGCGGATTCTTAACCACTGAGCCACCAGGGAAGCCCTTCTTTTATTTTTAAACTTAGAAAGTTATCTCCAGTCCAGAGATTATTTAATAAAGTTTTCCTTCTCTTTTCTTTTATTGGATATCCATAAGCTATTTTAAATGCAAAACACTTACATACCTCCAAAGTCTGAGGATATACTCATCAGCTCAATGAAAGCATAAGTAATGATTCACTAAGAAGGTAAAGCTGGTCTCTATTAGAAACCAGTTGGACTGCAAACTTTTAATAAGAGTATTTGAAAGAAACACCTGTGACTGTCCATGAGCTGCTGGTCAGGAAGAGTGGGGATGGCTGGGAGGGGATGGTTAGAGAGTCGGGAAAGATGGATTTTCACACTGGTTTGAGGCCTCTTCATGTTTTTCATTCTTTTCTTTTTCTGAGTTTCTAGAGTAAATTTGTAGCAGCCGTGGGTTCAAGGAATGATGACTTAAGACCTTTCCTAAGAATGACAGAAAACTGTGGGTTGCAGAAAGCACAGTTCCTCATTTTCAAAAGGAAGTGAGAGAGAAAAAAAGTTAGAGAACTGGGGGAAAGCGGACTGGGAATCTCTTAACGTCTCCCCATAATAAACAGAAACAGTGGGTAAATGTAAAATTTTAGTGTCAAGGCACAGAAGGTGAGCTATGTGGAAAAGTGGAGCCTAAATGAGAGGAAGTTATTCCCCTTTTGAAATGAAATAAGGAGAATCGGAATTAGATGAAGCAGTCATACAGTTTGAAACTCAGTGTGAGAAAGGCAGATATTTGTAGTTCATACATTTATTTATACTTTGAACCTACTTATTTTTATTTTATCATTGTGGATTATTTAAATATTTGTATAGGTTCAGCTAGCACACTTAATTTTTAGTTGAAATTACAATGTATGCCCTCATGATCATTCCCACTTGGACAAAGCCTAAGTGGCTGGTCTAGCAGCTACTAAGGGGAATTTATCTTTTAAACTACCTGAACTGCAAACATAGTGACTAAGAGGAACGACTTGGTTTGTAAAGCACTGGCTTGGTAAACTCAGCCTTATAAAGTGACCACAGGTTTCACAGATTAACATTTGTGCCCGTTTGAGCACATTTGCCAAGAGTCTTTCTGTAACCTGGGATCTAGTTCTGCATTTCCAAGGGATCTTGGGCAAAACATCTAGCTCCTGACATGCCAATTTCTTCAGCTGTTCTATGGGGGCTTTGACTAAATCTCTAAGGTTGCTGCCAGCTCTAAAGCTTGGATTTTTTTTTTTAATCCTGCAATTAGGAGAAACCTAACAAGGAGAGTTTTCTTGCTATTCTTCTTTAGCCATATGAAAAATACATTTCAGGAGAGTCACGGGAAGCAGGCTGAAACTTTATAATTGATTACAAATACTGGAAAGACAAAATAATATTATTTCTTTAAGTTATTCTAATTGCCTAAGCAGTGTGACTAGGCTCTGACTTTTTTTGAGTTCTTTTTTAAAAAAAATCTTTTAAGTTTTTTTCTGTTTTCTTTATCTTGGTATGTAAGAAATATTTACCATATTCAATTAAGTTCAAAGATTTTAATAACAAATTAAAACAGGGCAAAGAATAAAACCATACATATTCCAGTATATTAGAACTCCTTCCTGTACTAAAATCCTTATTGTTCAAATAACTTGGCCATGATTGAGGCACTACCGTCACCTGGTGGCACATTGCCTAATTACAAGAAAAGTATCTAAAGAAAAGTCAGCTTGTGAAACTAAAAAGTGACAGCAAATGTTATGTTTTTTTTTAATAAGCAGTGATTTTAAAAATTTTATTTATTTTTTGGCTGCATTGGGTCTTCGTTGCTGCACGTGGGCTTTCTCTAGTTGCAGCGAGTGGGGGCTACTCTTTGTTGTGGTGCGTGGGCTTCTCATTGCGGTGGCTTCTCTTGTTGTGGAGCACAGGCTCTAGGCACGTGGGCTTCAGTAGCTGTGGCGCAGAGTCTCAGTCGTTGTGGCGCATGGGCTTAGTTGTTCCATAGCATGTGGGATCTTCCCAGACCAGGGCTTGAACCCGTGTCCCATGCATTGGCAGGCAGATTCTTAACCTCTGTGCCACCAGGGAAGTCCCACAAGTGTTATAGTTTTCTTTGTTGTTTTTTTTTTGAGGTACATGGGCCTCTCACTGTTGTGGCCTCGCCTGTTGTGGAGCACAGGCTCCGGACACGCAGGCTCAGCGGCCATGGCTCACAGGCCTAGCCACTCCACGGCATGTGGGATCTTCCAGGACCAGGGCACGAATCCGTGTCCCCTGCATCGGCAGGCAGACTCTTGACCACTGCGCCACCAGGGAAGCCCACAAGTGTTATAGTTTTAAACAAGCCTCTGAAATGTATATTTAACAAGGCAATTGCTATATAGATAAAGATATTATAATCTAGTAGTGACCAGGTTAGTGCCACTGAACCTACAGTCAGACAACATTGATTATTAAATTCTCGCATCTGTGCTCTTGGGAAGGAAAAAAATCCACTTTTTTTTTTTCCCCAATTGCTCCAGTAGCATTTATTTATTTATTTAAAATTTTAAACAAGTCATGATGTTTATTGTGGAAAAGTTAGAAAACTCAAAGAAGCAAGGTTATAAAAGTCATTTACAATGGCACCACCCAGGAGTAAACACTGTTACCTTTGGGGTATATTTCCAATATCATAATTTTTTCAACATCATTTTTAATGATGGGATAACAATATTAACAATAACAGCTAACACTTACATTGTGCTTACTATATGCCAGGCACAGTTCCAAGTGCTTTATATATATTAAATTTAATCTTCATGGTTGGCTTATGAAGAAGGTAGTATTATTATCTTCATGTTACACACAGGAAACTGAAGCACATAGAAAAGAAATAACTTACCAGATGTTACACATATAATAATTGGTAGAGCTGGGATTCAAACTTGGTGTGCTTGGATTTAGAATCTGTTCTTAACCACTATACTCTACCACCTTTCTGTATTCTGTTATGCTGATAAATTTTATTCACTAAATTACCACTGTTGGACAGTTAGGAAGTTTCTAAGTTATTGTCATTATAAACAGTGATGTGAGGGTCATCACTTTTGTTAATTTTTGCAAACATACTTCATTATACCTTTAGGCTAATTTCCAATACGTAAAATGAGGGTCAAATTAACTCCACATTTTTTAAGTTTCATTGTCTAATTGCCTTGGGTCAGACAATAAGGATGTACTCAAAGAAAGAGGGGTGTAGTGAGGGAAAGCTAGAGTGAGCCAGTGGTATTGGACTGGAATTGAAGGTATGCGTATGAACTTACGGTATTTGAGAAACATATTTAGACTGTTAAATATAGAAATAGATACAGACGTGTGTATTGGGAGGATATAAATGCATACATGTATATGTTTACCAGCTCTGTCTGCTGAAAGGGCCTAAAAGCAATGACACCCAGTAGCAATGAGCAAACTTAGCACCCACATCTTGGTTTCTAGGTGCCATTCTTCCTTAAAAGCAACCACATCTTTCTTGGAGAAATGGCCAGTTCCAAGGCTGGGGCTGGAAAAGTGCCAGATGAGTGTGCAACATTTTTGTGTCAGAAAGTAAGGCGGTGCCCAAAGAAAGAGTGAATATGTGAAAAGAACATAGAAGTCAGCTAAAAGGGGCTCCCACTGGCCAAATCTGGGACAATTTGAGCATCAAAATGAATAATGATAGTAAAGAATCCATGAGTTCAAACTGATATGAATGTATGAAAGAAAGAACGAACAAACGAATAAATGATGGAAAGGGAAAGTTTTCCTTGATAGTAATATTCTAACTAAGTAATGTAGAAGGAATGACGGAAGTAGAAAATCACTATTACAAAGGAAAAACCAGTAAATTAACAGGGGAGAAACCTGGCAGACATCACCTTCACCAAGTGTTCAAAGTTTAACATTACCTGTAATGGCCCATAGTGTGCCTCCTGATACAGAGCATGGAGAAGAACACACACATTACACCTATGATACTGCCACCCATAATGATAACCTAACCAGAATCATGAGGAAGCATCAGACAAACCCAAACTGAGTCACATTCTTCAAAATACTTGGACTGTATTCATCAGAAATATCAAGGTCATGAAAAACAAGGAAAGACTGAGGCACTGTCTCTGATCAAAGGAGACTAAAGAAACACGACAGCTGAATGCAATTCATCATCTGAGATTTTCTTTTCCTATAAAACTCATTACTGGGATAATAGTTGAAATATGGTTTGTAGATGAGCTAATAGCTTTTTATCTATGTTAATTTCTTGATTATCCTGATTTCGGTAATTATACTGCAGTTATGTAACAGAATGCTTTGCTTTAGTAAATACATGCTCAAGTATTTAGAGGTCCAAGGGTAATCATATCTGCAACTTACTCTCAGCTTTAAAAATTTACACACAAACACATACACAGAAAGAGAGAAAAAGAAGGAGAGAGAGAGAGAAGGAAAGAGGGGAAGGGAGAGGGAGAGAGATAAAACAAATCTGATATGTTAACATCTGGGGAATCTGGGTGGAGGTTATAAAGTAATTCTTGGCACTATTTTTGCAACTTAGTGTAAATCTGAAATTTTGCCAAAATCAAAAGTTTAAAAAAATCCAAACAATGCAAAAATGTATATGCTGTAATACGAATAAGAAAGTGATTTCTTATTCTTTTTTTAATCCTTTTCCTCAGATATAATCACAGTAAACAGTTTGGTGGGTAGGCTTACAAACATATGCCATGCATATATATATATATATTTTTTGTGTGTGTGTGTGGTACGCTGGCCTCTCACTGTAGTGGCCTCTCCCGTTGCGGAGCGCAGGCTCCGGACGCGCAGGCTCAGCGGCCTTGGCTCACGGGCCCAGCCGCTCGGCGGCACGTGGGATCCTCCCGGACCAGGGCACGAACCCGCGTCCCCTGCATCGGCAGGCAGATGCTCAACCACTGCGCCACCAGGGAAGCCCTGCCATGCATATATAAATAGATGTGTACGTACATGTCTGTATATGTGTTCTTACACAGAATTTTTAAGTAGGTTCATACTATAATACTTTAATAGAATGTTCTGCTACTTGATTTTTTAAAATGTTTTATCACTGATATTTTTCCATGTCAGAACATATACATATATCTCTTTTTAAAAACTAGTTGTTTAGGGCTTCCCTGGTGGCGCAGTGGTTGAGAGTCCGCCTGCCGATGCAGGAGACACGGGTTCGTGCCCCGGTCCGGGAAGATCCCACGTGCCGCCGAGCGGCTGGGCCCGTGAGTCAAGGCCGCTGAGCCTGCGCGTCCGGAGCCTGTGCTCCGCAACAGGAGAGGCCACAACAGTGAGAGGCCCGCGTACAGGGGAAAAAAAAAAAAAAAAAAAAAAACTAGTTGTTTAATATCTAGGGAATGCATATATAGTACAACTTATTTAATAACTTTACTATTGATGAACATGGAAATTTTTTTCCTATTTTTCTACAAAAACTGCATGGACTCTTTTGTGCATTTGTACTTAATATCTGTACTCCTATGCTACAGTCATATGGGATTCCCGAGTCAAAGGATATTCATATTTAACCTCTTGATTAATATTGCAAGGGCCACTTTAGAAAGCAAAAGCTTACCTGAGTAGTATCTCTTAATTGCCACTGTCAGAAACATACATTCAGAATAAATGTGAGCAATGACTGGGCTGTTTGAATGAGCCTTAGGGACCATGCGCTGCTTATTGCTGTGCATTGCTGACCAGCAGGAGCAGTGAGAACTGCCTCTCGTATATTACCAAGGAACATCTCTGGCTGGGTGTTATCTCATGCAGGCTGGTACATGACCACATAGAGTCTCTCAAGAGCGCACTGTTTACCTGAGGGGTTATGCTAACTCTGTAAGTGCTCCATAATCACCTGCATGTTTGCTGGTGTGTTTGTCTTAAGAACACAGCTATTAATTATTGTGACTCTGGGATCACTACTTATCTTCTACGTTACTTTCTTCTCTTTACTGTTTTTTTGTCTTTCACTCACAACCGACTCAGTAATATCAGTTAGGTACCTGTAGGAAAATATTAGCAGCATCAAGACAGGCTTAATATAAATGAACAGATACATTACTTCCTTTTATTATACCATCTACCACCACCCCCTAAAAATATCTGCTCTGTAAGCTGGCTTTTCATCAGCAATGGATATCTTATGTTGCGGGAGAAGGCAGTGGGCAAGGGAAAGGGGGCAGAAATAGTCATCCCGACGAAACACAGGCTCAGAGATTGTTTCTAGGCCAATGCAAATGTTTTTGAATCATTACTGTAAATTAGCAAATTAAAGATATACAGATAGTTTTTAAAGGATAGAAGGTTACAATGTGAAAAATCTTCAGGCAACATAAGATTTACTACGACATGACTCTAAAATAATGAAAGGAGAGACCAAAAAGTCGTTTTCATTTACTGAGCCTCTGTTCCAAGTCCTGGGCTGGGTGCTGAGGACCATAGATGACTAAGGCATGCTCTTCGCCCTTGAGTAACTCCACTTCTTGTGGGGGACACAGATATGTGAGCATAGAATTATAATATGATATGAAGACTCCGTAATACTGGTATGTACTAGATGTAGATGTCAAGTATCAAGGGTATCAAGGGAGCACAGAAGAGAGAATGATTCGTTTTGACTCAGGTTATAAGGAAGGTTCCAATGGGGATGTGATCTTTGGGCTGGGCTTTGAAGGAGTTTGCCAGATTGATGAGCTGTTAGGGAAGGTATTTCGGGGCACAGAGAATAATGAATTGCCCGAGTAAAGGCAGAAAGGCTGCATTTGGGTCCCTGGTATACCTACGACCTCTAAGGACCCTGAAGGTTAATAATACAAACCTAAGTCAGTGCCTGCAAATTGCCTGGGGATCTTGTTAGCAAACAGATCCTGATCCAAAAGGTCTGGGCTGAGCCTGCAATTCTGCGTTTCTAGCAAGCTGTCAGGGGGGTCCACGTATCAAAGGCTCTAATTCTGTAAGTGTTGTCTGCTTCAGCTGGGCCTGCTATAGCTGGTGCAACCTAAGAGCAGGATGGAGAGCACAAGTTTGTCTGAGCAAGTTACTAAAAAGTATAAGAAGCCTCTTTTTTGGAGACTGTAGCATTTCAGCAACAGATTCGGCATTGTACCTGAACCAGTAAGTTGAGGGTCACTCACCCTGTAGGTCACCGGTTCAGGAAATGTGCGAGCAGGCACTGCAGCAATGCTGAGGGCAAAGTTTCCGCAGGACCGGTCAGTTCCTATGGATCAAGGCAGCAGGGCAGTGGAGAACTCCTGAGTCTGAGGGTCTGTGGTGGAAGGTGGAAAGGAAAGCAGGGCACATGGGACTTGCACAAGTTTTAAACTGACTGGGGCTCCTGCAGAATAATAACAATTAGGAAAACATAACCCACATTACCATTTTGAGTTATTTTGTTGATGCTTTCTCAAGTGCTTCATTTTTAACGAGAAAATAGATGCATCCATTGAGATGCTCTGCTTTGAATTCATGACCATGTTCTTCCTAAAGAACGACCTTTTTTTTTTTTTTTTGTATCATAGAAGTAATACTTGTTTTTTGCAGAACATCTGACAATCGACCATGTTTTGGAGTGATCTTAGTTGAGAGGATGATCTGGACTAATTTTCTTTTATTCCTATTTTCCATACATCACCCTGTCGCCATGCCCTCCCTGGGCAGCTGGCTCTGGTGAGTGGCTTGGCGACGTGGCAAACAGAATCCCAGAGGGCCAACCTGTGTGCTAAAGACAGAGTGCGATCTCCAAATGAGATCACTGAGCTTTTCTTCACTTTTATCTTCCCTGCTATTAAGGCTGGTTGTGAAATGCAGTGGGGAGACTTCAAAAGACTAATGAAGGGGGAGGAAAGATCAATTGATTATTTTTCACAAGAAAGGTAATTCTCGTCATGCCTTCCTTTCCATGATGAACTGTACAGCCTGCACAGATGGTTTGGAGCACACCACATGGCTGGAACTTAGCACCCAGGGATTCGGGTATCCTTACTACCTGTGCACCCTTGAACGTGCCCCCGCAGAGACAAGATCACCCCAGAATGATAAGCAATTATTAACACCAAGGCCTCACTAAGAATAAAATCAGACAGACATATGAGCTTGTTGGAGAGAATTACAAAATCAGAGCCTGAAGGAGATTGGTGATGAGGACCCCACAATTCAAAGCTGACTCAAGTCATCTTTGGTACCTTTCCAAGCACAAGATCATCTGGAGGCCTACATCTTGTGGCTCACTAATGAAGTATCTTGGAACCAGTGTCTATCTCTTTCAATTCTGGTTCCTCCAGAATCCCTGAAACAGTGATTCTCATGCTTTAAAGTGCATATTAATCACCTGGAAGCACGTGTGGGAAATGCAGATGCCTGGGCTGCAGCCCAGCCAGCTGACTCAGAGACGCCTCAGGTGATGATTCCGCGCAGGAGGGCTGAGTCCATCCGCTGGGTGTTACTCCTTCTTGGGGTCACACTGATTGACAAGTGCAAGTCTTGTGCGACTGGGAAAGAAAGTGGTGTTTTTACTCCCACTGGGCTCCCACCAAGAGCTAAGAGGAAAGGCTAAACGAAGGGAAGAGGTCCAAAGAAAAACAGAACAGACAAACCCCAAGTTTTACAGCCTAGATGTATTTCTAAAAGGTTGTGTAAGAATCTAATTTATGCGAGCTCATCTTTACTTTCCCTTTACTTAAACCCCAGCATGTTCTGTCCACTTTTGATTTTCACGTGGTAGTGGCTTTGCCGCCTCACCTTTCTTTTTCACCTCCACCTAGCCTCTCCACCACGAATAACTCCCCAACAGAATAAGCAGAGCAAGCGAGAGCCCTCAGGGCCCCCGCCTTCCCTGAGGGCTCCCCTCCCCACACAGACGGCTGGTGCCTCCTCCTATCTCTCTGGGGGGGTCACTGCTGCTGGCTTCTGCCTCCGCGTGAGGGGTTTATACTCTGCCCAAGGCCCCGGCTCTCCCTGAGCTCTGCCCCGCTGACTGTCAAGTTGTGGCTGGAGAAGCAGAGTGACGGAGCCCTTGCCTTCTCTATGGCACCTGCCAGACCAGGTGTCCTGGTCGGGCTGGTCACCCATCTGGCTTCATTGTGGGTCGGTACCACCACTGACCCAAGGGCTCAGAAGTCATTCCCCATCGGAGTTCCAAGTTCGTGCTCGGCAGCAGCAATTCCTACCCGTGTTTGCTACCAGAGTCGGTAAAATGCACACTCACACAGGGAAGACAGCCAGAAAACTTTTGTTCCAAAACAGTGGTCCCTCCTGAAATGCATCATCTCTTCTTCCTCCCACCTCTGCCCTCAAACCACACAAATTCGTCTGTCTCATTCATGCAAAGCCTCCTGGATCCTATTCTATTTTTTGCTTGGCTGTCACAAGATCCCAGGAAACAGAGAGAGAACCAGGTGTCTCACTGCTTAGAGAGGAATTGAGTGTGAGAGAGGAGAAACCATTAAGCCTGCGAGTCTCTTCCTCAGTAGAATGTGCTTTCGTGTCTCAGTTTCTGACGCACGGGTTGTTAGCACTGCCCCTGGAACTTAGGTGCTCCGGCCGCACTGGGGCCCTGCAGAGAGTACCCTCACCAGGGACGCTCCTTCAACACCAAGGGGCTGAGTCAAACCCAGGCCAGGGACAGACACTGCCTTATCCCACAGTCACTCCCTGCCTGGTCGCCACGTGGACTTCACTGCTTCAGCGAGATCCTGAAACTAAAGACTGAAAAGCCTACGGCAAAGCCAGGCAGGTGACGAAACCAGAGAAACAGCCCCAAAATAAACAGAGGCTGCCTCTGACTTCTCTGTCCTGGAGAGGCAGCCACAGAGACCCAGTGTTCCCATGACTTCTGATTTTTTTTTTTTTTTTAAGAGAAGTTGATATCTGGGTTTTATGTAAAATCTCTTAATTAAAAAACATTGATATCTACTTCACAGTTCAAAAAACATCATGTGGGCCAGACAAATCAAATTCGTGGGCCAGGCTATGACCTCTGGGCTAGACCCTTTCCCTCTGATCCTTCCTGGCCTGGTTCCCTTTTGCTTCTTTCTTGAACTCTCTGGTCCTTCTGCTTCCACACGCTGAGCTTGATTTTACCTTTCCCACTCTTCTTTCTCTAATTACTAACTCCAGGCTCACTTGTGGCCCCCAGCTGCCTAACCCATGTCCCCCTGCTCAGCCTTCTGCTGTCACTGCTGCTTCCAGGACCAAAGCCTTCGCCTGGGGAAACCTGCAGGGGCCAAGGCAAGGTGCCATGTGTGTCAATCTCGTACTGTCATAGCCCTGCAACTCCAAGCCCATCTGTGTCTTGCCGGGGTGCCTGACAGACATCCCAGTTCTACTTATCGGGAAGAACTTCATAGGAGTGGTATAGCCCTCTCAGCGTATCCTATCAGGAGTGCAGGATGTCGGTGTGTCTTATCATTGACGTTAACCTGGATTACCCGCTTAAGGTGGTGCCTGCTAGGTTCTCTACCCTTAAAGTTACTACTTTTCTCTTTGTAAACAATAGTTATCTAGGGGAGATAATTTGAAAGCATACAAATATCTGGTTTCTCCTAAAACTTTTGCCCACTAATTTTAGCATCCCATCAGTGGATCTTCCCTGCAACAATAATTAGGCAGTGTTCCAATGGTGATTTCCTCTTTCCCTCATTCCTTACATTTTAAAATTAGAATTCTTCTATAAGGAAGAGTTGTCCCTTCTCCCCAATTTATTTGTATCAGTATGAACTCAAGGATATTTATTTTAATCTCTGGGTTTTAATTCAGTACTATTCGTATTTGTTTTGTTGCTCAAATTGTTCCAGCCTTGGCCATTGGGAACTCTTTCAGGTTGGATTCCATGCCCTTTCAACAGGTCCTCCATCCTTTTTTTGGAGGGGCACTTCCTTACTTTCTGGCATAATTTGTATCTTACCTGTCCCAGCCCTGGAATCCACTATTTCTCCAAGGAGCTAGGATATCTTTTGTTGGAGAATAGTGTTTAAAAATCAACACCATTTTGGGTCAAAGGATATGGGTGTCATTAATGGCTCAGTATACACATTGATAGATTCTTTTTCTTTTTCTTTTTTTTTAAAAGCATAGGCTTTAAATTAATTAATTAATTATTAAAAATTTTGGCTGCGTTGGGTCTTCATTGCTGACTCCGGGCTTTCTCTGGTTGTGGTGAGCGGGGTCTACTCTTCGTTGAGGTGCACAGCCTTCTCATTGCGGTGGCTTCTCTTGTTGTGGAGCACGGGCTCTATGCGCGCGGCTTCAGTAGCTGTGGCTCACAGGCTCTGGAGCACAGGCTCAGTAGTTGCGGTGCACGGGCTTTGTTGCTCCGTGGCATGTGGGATCTTCCCAGACCAGGGCTCGAACCTGTGTCCTCTGCATTGGCAGGTAGATTCTTAACCACTGCACCACCAGGGAAGCCCAGATTCTTTTTCCATAAGGTTAAACTAAATACGCTGCTGACAACGTTTTCTAGTTTTACTAAACCACGTTATCAATCCAAATGAATTATCATTATCATTCACTTATCTTTCTCTTCCTTCATCTCTCCCTCCCTCCCTTTCTCCTTTTCTTTCTCTCTTTTCTAATATAGTGAGAAAAATGTACTTCATTTACTTTCCAGTTATAAGCAAGCTTGAGTATTTCATTCATTTAACAAAAATGTAGAGATTCTGACTACGAATCACGTACTGTTTGAGGCACTGGGGATGTGGCAGTGAGTAAAATTCCTGTCCGCACAGAACTTGGTTCTAGCAGGGGGAAAAGGTGCCAGGGAGAAAAATGAAGCAGAAGAGCGGGTGTGGTTCACTAGTGAATAACATATGTGATTTTCAAATGGGTGTCAAGAAAGCTTTGTTGAGGTGACATTTGAAGAAAGACCTGAAAAAGTGAGTTTAAGAGTCAGGTGGGAAGTCTGGGGAGATTGTGTTTGGAGGCAAAGATATAAAGGCCCCGAGGCTACAGTGTGTATCCCCATGTATTTGTTTACTACTTCTAGTTGCTCTTTTTGTGTCATTTGCCTATTTATATCATTTGCCCTTTTTCTTGTTACATGAATGTTTTTCTCATAAAATTGTATGAGCTCTTTATATAACTTTAAAAATACCCTATTTATTTGTCTTGTTTGCCATAAATATTTTTTAGTATCATTTAAAAATTTTCCTAAGAACCTGTTTTTAATCTGCTTGCCTTTCCTTTGGGCTTCTTTTATTACTTGAAGTTAGAGAAGTAAACTCCTGTCCAAGTTTAGCTAATGATTCAGTTGTATTCCCTTACAGTTTCCGTTAATAATTTTCCCCCCATGTTTAATTACTGACCCACCCAAAATTTATTTGGTGTGTGGCATGAAGTAATAACCTAAATTGTTTTTCCCCCACCCAACTGCCAACTAATTGTCCCAATACCATTTATTAACTAATTTGTGAAGCATCTTTTATTATATGTTAATTCTTATACAAACAATTTCTGGGTTATCTCTTTTTTTCCCCAATGATTTATTCTTGTATGAATATCACTATTTTTAGAAACAATTTTTTTTGGGGGGGGCTGTGTTGGTCCTTTTTTGCAGCGCGCGGGCTTCTCTTGTTGCGGAGCACGGGCTCTAGGCGCGCAGGCTTCAGTAGTTGCAGCACACAGGCTCAGTAGTTGCGGCATGCGGGCACTAACAGGCTTCAGTAGTTGTAGCACACAGGCTCAGTAGTTGCAGTACGTGGGCCCTAGAGCACACGGGCTTCAGTAGTTGAGGCTCGCGGGCTTAGTTGCTCCACGGCATGTGGGATCTTCCTGGACCAGGGATCTAACCTGTGTCCCCTGCATTGGCAGGCAGATTCTATCCACTGCGCCACCAGGGAAATCCAGAAACAATTTAAATTATATGTTTCAACATCTGTTATAAGTCTCCACATTATTCTTCCTTTTCAGAATTTTTGTATTCTCTATTTTTCCTTCCAAATGGATTTTGAAATTTTAAATCCTTTTATCAAACACAAGAAATGTATATCGAAATTTTGATAGAAATTATAAAATAAATTATGTAAATTAAATGTAAACAATTAACATCGCAATAATACATAATCTTCCCATTCAAGTATATGGGATCCCTCTCTATTTATTCAATTTTTTTTTTTTTTTACAACATTCAGTATTTTCATAAACTTTCTCATATTGGCTAAATCTTTCTCCCCACATGGGATACCTTATTTTACTGCTGTCAAGTTCTAAAGATTTGAAAAGGCTCCAGGGTGGCTAGGGAATTTCACTAGCGAGGTAGAGCTACAATAGTTTGCCAACCGGGGGACCTTGGCCAAGCGACTTTCAACTAATAGTTCTCCAAGTGTGGTCCCACACCAGCAGCACCAGCAACACCTGGGAAGCATTACGAATGCAAATTCTTGGGCCCCTTGGAGCCCTACTGAATAAGACACTCTGGGGTGTAGCCAGCTGTGTCTGAACAGCTCTGCAGATGATACTGCTGAACACTGGAGTTTGAGGAATACTGCTTTAAACCAATGATTCTTAAACTTGGCTATACAATAGAGCCATAGGAGCTTCTCAAAAATACAGTGATTAAGTCATTTCTCCCTCCCTGTCCCAACTCGGATTGAATTGGGCTGGAGTGGGACCAGGCACAGGGTTCTTCTAACCTCCTGCCGGTGATTCTAATGCAGAGGTGGAGCTGGGAACCACAGCTCTAAACTGCAGTTCACACATCAAATGGGAAAGGTAACACTTACTTCATAGGGTTGTTTTAAGAATTAAGTGATATAGCTTATAGAAAGAGTTGAGCACAGTGCTTGGCGAATGCGAAAACACTGGACAAATGGCAGCTATTGTTACGATAACCCGCAGACTTAGCAGATCTGTGCTACTCTGTCGTGTCATAAAAGGTACAGGCTTTTGAGTCAGGCAGCTTGGATTTAAACCTCAGTCTAAGACATTTAGAGCTGTGTGATCTTGGGTACAAGATCTAAGCCTCAGTTTCTTCATCTGTAAAACGGGGATTCTCATCATATGGGGGTTACATCAGGTTTTACAAAGCACATTGCCTGGCCATCTGGTAAGTGCTCCAAAAATGTTGACATTACTTGCAATCATTGTTTTCACTGCTTGTGAAGTTCCTGATGATTCAAACCACATGGATCTCTCCTCTCTCTTATTTCTTTATTAAGAATTTAACTTGTTTGGTTCTTAATGCACTGGTCAGTTCCCATACCGATATGCTCAGCCTGGAGCTCCTTTTAGATAGATCCTTGTTCTCGTCCATTTCTGTTGAGTGTTGTTTTTATGCCAAACTCAAAAGGAAGGGTCAATTAGTAGTTTTCAGGCTCTTTGGGGAAGATGACTCTGTACTGAGTACCAATTTAGATTGTCAGTAAGGAGGAGTGCATGTTTTCTGCAACAGACACAGAAAGTTCTCCATAAATGAATCTATCCTGTCTCAGAAAACACATTTTCTTAAGTAGAAGACGATTTAGAATCTACATTGGTTTAAGTCTAGTTTCTACTTTAAAATGAACTTATAATTCTACCAGATCTCCAGTGACGTTAGAAAGTTGCATCTGGGTAGGTTCTTTGGTCAGTCTTCCCACTAGTTTCATGAACTTCTCTGTTTTGCTGCTTCGATGTCATTTTAAAAAACATGTTTCAAGTTCAGCATAAATGTTTTACTGGTTTTCCAGTATTTGGATATCCAGGGTTTTACTGTTTGTTTCCCTGTTTTATCCAAGTCTTCTTGAATGTACTGCTGTTTGTTTTGCTGATTTTATCTCAATTTTTTTTTTTTTTTAAAGAAACGCTTCCTTTTGAACTAACAAATGAGTACTTAAGAAGGGCCATGAAGACAGGATTGGCAGGTTGAAAGACCCTTCCCCCTGTCTATTGCTCTGGAAGTCTGTTCCTATCTCTCACTCTCTAAACTTTGAGACTTAGAAGCTTTGGGAGAAATGTGTGAGGAAAGAGGAAAAAGGTGAAGAGGGTGGAATTTTAAATTCTGACTTACTCTTTTGTGGAAGGTGCTTCATAAATAAAAGCATTATTATGTATGTGTGTGCTTTTTAAAAAAATAAATTTCTGGAACCCATGATTACATAACAATAAAATGCATTTGGGGACTTCCATGGTGGTCCAGTGGTAAAGAATCCGCCTGCCAATTCAGGGGACGTGGGTTCGATCCCTGGCCCGGGAAGATCCCACATGCCGTGGAGCAACGAAGCCTGTGCACAACTACTGAGCCCATGCACCTCAATGAGAGAGCCTGCATGCCGCCAACTGCAGAGCCCACACGCCACAACGAGAGAGAGAAAACCCGCACGCCACAACTAGAGAGAAGCCTGCACGCCACGACGAAGAGCCCGTGTGCTGCAACTAACACATGGCGCAGCCAAACATTAAAGTAAATAAAATGTTAAAAAGAAAACAAAAATAAAATGCATCTCACACTTGTTTCTTCCTGAACCTATCATGCTGCATGTAAACACAGAGAACTTCATATTTTTAGCAGGTATTTGTCAACACCTTCTTGGAAAAATCTGCTAGTAAGACATACCGGCTCTTACTGGTCATACAAATAGCTATATGTAAAAATATTTGATTAACCTTTTACAGTTTACCTAGTCCTTTTCACAAACACGATTTCATTAATCCAGTGAAGTATTATCAGGATTTTACAGAGGCAGAAAGAGGTTCAGAGGCGTTAAGTGACTTGAGGTCTCCCAGCCAGTGAGCAGAACTCTGTCACAAAGCCATGACTTTGGAATCCAAACTGCATTCTCTTTTTACTATGCAATACTAAAGTCAAGGGCAAAATCCTCCATGCACACAAAACACTAAACATTAGAGGGAAAACAAATAGTTTTGGTCGTGACCAGAGAAATCCAACTAAACAATCTGGCTAGCTGAATCCTACGGTTAAAAGACCTTTTTTCTAGTTGCAGTTAGTTCTTGTCTTAACCCTTGGTCACTGGTGTCCTGAAATGTGCTGGTTCCATGGCATCAAGAATTGACTCGTCCTCATGTACCACAATGTTCACTGCAGCTCTATTTGCAATAGCCAGGACACGGAAGCAACCTAAGTGTCCATCGACAGGTGAACGGATAAAGAAGATGTGGCACATCTATACAATGGAATATTACTCAGCCATAAAAAGAAACGAAATTGAGTCATTTGTAGTGAGGTGGATGGACCTAGAGTCTGTCATACAGAGTGAAGTCAGAAAGAGAAAAACAAATACTGTATGCTAACACATATATATGGAATCTAAAAACAAAACCAAAAAAAAACCCCCCCCAAAATGGTCATGAAGAACCTAGGGGCAAGATGGGAATAAAGACACAGGCATAGAGAATGGACTTCAGGACATGGGAAGGTGGAAGGGTAAGCTGGGAAGAAGTGAGAGAGTGGCATGGACATATATACGCTACCAAATGTAAAACAGATAGCTAGTGGGAAGCAGCTGCATAGCATAGGGAGATCAGCTCGGTGCCTTGTGACCACCTAGAGGGGTGGGATAGGGAGGGTGGCAGGGTGACGCAAGAGGGAGGAGACATGGGGATGTATGTGTATAACAGATTCACTTTGTTATAAAGCAGAAACTAACACACCACTGTAAAGCAATTATACTCCAATAAGGATGTTAAAAAAAAAAAAAAGAATTGACTTGTCTCTCAGCCTCGACTTTCCATCTGGTCCACTGTTCAGTACAGGCTGTTTTGAGTTGCACAGTGTTTACTGTATCAGTTGGTTTTAGGGTACAGCTGATGAACAAATGCACTTTAGCTTGAGTTTCTGATTTTCAGCATGGAGCAGCGCCACACTAGCCTGCTGCTGAGTTGTCTACAGCTTCCCTATCAACCAGTGCTAAGGCTCCTTGGAGGCTCAGGGCCCATCAGAGAACCGACACACAGATTTCTGGCTTGTTTTCTGACTCAGGATAGCTGCTGGGATCTAAAGCAGTTATCCTCTTTAAAGTATCAACCTAATGCTCCTAAGTTCCTCTTACAGTTAGTCTTTCTCCAAAAGGTAGAGATGGCGTGATTCAGAACATCCATTTACCTACACTGGATCCGGGCTACAGGCCTGTTTTCTCAGCCCGGTGTCCTGGGGCCCATCCAGCCACCAGGCTCAGCTGCACTGGCCGAGAGTAACAGTGCATCTGCACTTTTCTGAGCAAATCCCCAAGATCCTGTCAATACTTTACACCACACACGTGCTCATTCACACAATCTTAAGGACTAAGGCTGTTTATCTGTGTCCTCTAAAATTAGCATGTGCTCAGGGAAGAGTTCTAACTGGATTCTCAGCCTTCTGCTGGAATTCACATCTATCAGATGGAATTACCCATTTTTAGTTAGCTTTTATTTTTACCAACTGTAATATAGGCCCTAGCTATACCATATGGATTAGGCCTCTTTAGAAATATCATTTATCTAAGCATATGCAGCAGGATTCCTACTAGTTCAGGAATTACTCACAGGGCACTTATTGCCAATACTTCCAGTGTTGGAGGGAAAGAAAATCGTAGCTGGAGTAGTTGCTGCATGTGCTCCCGCCTGTGTGCTTTGCTCTCTTTTCCTGAGGGAGGTAGAAACGAGGTTAAAGGTACTTTATTTGGCACGACAGTGTGCATATAGTTAGCACTTCTGTGCTGTACACTTAAAAATAGTTAAGATGGTAAATTTTATGATTTTACCACAATAAAAAGAAAGTACTTTAAAAATTTCCTAGATGGTGCTAGAGATCTTCAGACTTCTTGGGGAAAAAAAAAAAAAAAAAAATCACAGAAGCTCTTGCAACCTCACTGGAAGCTCACTGCTAGAATATAATACAATGAGCATCGAGCTCCTGAACTGTATACCACTCACCTCTCATAGAAATAACGTCTTATGGGGCTTCCCTGGTGGCGCAGCGGTTGAGAGTCCGCCTGCCGATGCAGGGGACACGGGTTCGTGCCCCGGTCCGGGAAGATCCCACATGCTGCGGAGCGGCTGGGCCCGTGAGCCATGGCCGCTGGGCCTGTGCATCCGGAGCCTGTGCTCCGCAACGGGAGAGGCCACAACAGTGAGAGGCCCGTGTACGGGGGGGAAAAAAAAAAAAAAAAGATAGAACAGTGCCTGGTGCAGAGTAAGCCCTCAATAAATATCAGCTGTTATTCTTTAAAAAAAAAAAAAAAAAAAAAAAGAAATAACGTCTTACACACTCTGATCTCTGGGTAAGTTGGTTAAGTCCAACCTTTTCCACGGAACTTGCAAAGCCCTTCACAGTGTGGCCTTTGTCTATTTCGTTATGACTAACCCATACTAGTTAGTGGTCTTTTTTCCAATTCCTTGAACGGGACAATTTCTTCTTACCTTAGGGCTTTGCAAATGGTGTTCTCTGTGCCTCAAACGCTTTTCCACCATTTTTCTTCTGCCTAACGCTAATTTATTCTTCAGAGCCCCCGCTTAAATATCATCTCTTCAGGGACACCTTCTTTAAAATACCTAATGAGGTTTGGGCCTCTTGCTATCTTTGTGGATCAATCCATCGATCCATCCACACTCTCACAGAAGTCTGGTCTGGATTGTTCCTTTGTAGCATGTAATACAATTGTATTTATGTAATTATGTAATATTAGGCTCTCCCTCAGGACTGAAAGTTCCACAAGGTAGGGACTGTTTGCTGCAAACCATTGTTTACCCGGGCTCTGGTAGCCTGTATACAAGCAGGTACCCAATACTCTCTTAACAGACGCAGCCTTTTATCCCACCAATTTATCTTACAGATATTCTCAAAGGAGTAGGTGGAGAGGCACATAAAGTTTGTGAGCTTGGTGGTGGAGACAGTGGCTGAACAGCCAGAGAGATGAAAGAGCTTAGGGCTGGCTGAGTGGGGAAGCAAGAAGGGAGTTAAGAGGGTGTTCGTTTAATGAGTTTCCCCTCCACTCCGCCAAAATCCCATCCCCTCCCAAACAAGTCATTCAGTAGTAATCATGCACTCATTTCTCTGGGGAATAAGGGTAAACTTCAGATTACAGAACCAAGGAAAACAATGTTGCAGAATTAAAATGTGTTCAAGAAACCAGTCACAATTCAACTGCATTAGACTTCAGCACAGAGATGACTGTATTCCTCTGAATAATCTTCAGCTTAGGAAGCTTATACTCCTCCAATATGTGGAGGGACAATAAATACACTTCCTCCCGCTTTCGGTTGCTGAGGGAGAAGAGTCCTCTCCTGTTGGGCCAACACTATTTCCTTTTTGTAGCTCTTTTCCCTTCTCCTTTCCTTGGCTTCCCCTTTCCACGAAGCTTCTTCAGACGCAGTTGCTCATCCTTAAAGTCCTGATGCTCATCTCTGAAAAGAGAAAGAAAAAAAAAACTAGCCAGTATTTTTATCCGACTGGAAAAGTACACCAATCTAGAATGTTCTCTTAGGTGGTTCCGGTTATCAAGCTTTGACTTCTACGGGGCGCACGCTCAGCTTGTTGAACAGAAAGGACAGGGAGCCCCCAACGTACACATGGGCTGTGTTCCCAAAGTTCATTTCTAGGTCAGTTCTCCCTCACAGAAACAATGCTACCAACAGCTTAGCTACCAAGTCCGCCCATGTAAACCTAGGTAACTAGGATACAACGCTAATAATTGCCCCAAACTTCCCTGTAACACTAAGACTAGACACTGAAGGGGGCAGAAAGTGGGTATAAGCTTCAACAGCTACACGAGACCCCGAGAGGCCCAGGGATTAGCACCTACTACAAAGGGGAAAGGTCTGGAGGAAGCTGCCCTGATGGCAGTGGATGATTCGCACAAGAAGGCTGCCGGGGAAAGTCTCAGGCAGAAGGAAGCCAGATCAACAGACAGATCCTCCAGGGGTCAAGGCAGCCAGGACTGTCTGTACATATGAATGAAGACTGCCTGTACTGTATAAAAATATCTGAATTCTAAGATCAAATATGGTCAGTATTCTTGGGCGACTGGCTCTAGGACCCCCTCCAGATACCAAAATCTACTGATGCTCAAGTCCCTTACATAAAAAAAGCACAGTATTTGCATATTCTACACACATCCTCCTGAATATTTTAAATCATCTCTACATTACTTATAACACCTAATACAATGTAAATGCTATATAAATAGTTGCCAGGTGTGTGGCAAATTCAAGTTTTGCTTTTTGGAACTTTCTGGAATTTTCTTAAAAAAATATTTTCGATCCGTGGTCGGTTGAATCTGCAGATATGCAACCTGTGGATATAGAGGCCCTCAAACAGTACAGTGTTTAAACATGTAAGCTGTGGAACCCATTTGACCCTGCGTTCAAATCACAGCTCCAGCATTCAGGAGCTGTGTGACCTTGGATAAGAAATCTTCCGTCCCCGCCCCTTGGTCTCCTCACCTGTAAAAGGGTGGATAATGGCGTACCAATTAAATGTAAGAGAGGGGTTTGCTGGGCCCAAGTTTTAACTCCCTAGGCTGTTTTACTTCATTTTTAATGTTTTTATTTTGGCCGGGCCATGTGGTCTGTGGGATCCCTAGTTCCCCAACCGCATGGAACCCGGGCCCTTAGCAGTGAAAAGCTCAGAGTCTCAACCACTACACTGCCAGGGAATTCCCCCTAGGCTGTTTTAAAATAGATCAGTTTTATAGGGTATGATGTTTCATTCCATGAACATGATAGATACAACAGACCTCTTAGGGATCAGCTATGATTGCCCCCCAACTAAGTCATTCTCAAAAACACAGCCAGAGTAATTCTTTTGAAATGTAAGTCAGATCATGTCACTCCTCTGTTTACAACCCGGCAAACCGCTCCCCATTTTACTCAGCCCCCTGCACAATCCACCTCCTGTCCCACTGTTCTCCCTGCAGCCTGTGCAGCCCCTGGAACAGATGAGGAACATTCTGACTCAAGGCCTTTGCTCTGCTCTTGTCTCTGCCTTGCAAGCTCTTCCCTGGGTGCCACCGGGCTCACTCACCGCCCTCAGGTCTCTGCTTAAGCCTCACCTTCTCAATGAGGCTATAACCCTGACTGTCCTGTCTAATACTGTGGCCTGTCCTCTCCCCGCCCACTGAGCGCCCGGTCAGCACTCTTGATCCTGCTCAGCAGGCTCTACTGTTTTTCTTCCCTGTAGCACATTCAACTTTGTAACACACCACATAACTTATTTAATATGTTTCCCTCTCCTCCTTCCCTGCCCCCCCTCCCCACAACCTTTCCTGACAACCTCCTCCAGAGAGCAAGCGACAAAGGCAGGGGTCTTTGTCTCCGCTGATGAGCCAGCCCAAGCACCTGCTTGACTGAATGACTCACTGTTTTTGAGAACCTGCTTCCCTCCCTGTTTTGTAGGTCTTTGAGTAAGATTTTCTCTATTGAAGACTGTCTAGTTTCATCCTGCCTGACTTCCCAGGAGGCCTTGTGTTAGAGGCACCATTTACCATAACTAGTGGCTAAATATGAAAATAATTGAGCTTTTCCATGGATAACTAAATGCTAAGTATTTTTTCTCTGTCCCCAAAGATAGTCAAGGCTTTATTTTTCAAACAAATGGAGAGTAGCAGCAAACAAGTAAATTAAAATAACTGAATGTATTTAATTTGGTTATGGGTTATGATTTTCTACTCAGGACATCTGCCTTCCAATATTTTATTTGGGGTAAGAATAAAATTAATTTTTTTTTTTTTTGAGCCGGGACTAATGGCAAGGGAGATAATCCCAAGAGCAATTACAGACATTCAAGATACGTCATGGACTATCATCTCTAGTAATATATTAACTAAGAAAATCTATTCTATTTTGTTCATTGCTGTTCCCCTTGTGCCCATAGTAAGTGCCTGTACATGGAAGGTACTTAAAAAAAAATCTGTTGGATCAATGAATGTACCAATCTTTAGTTATCTGGAATGAACTATTAATTTTATTATATTAGCACGAACAGTCCAAAATTAATTTTTGTATTGTTGCCCTAAGACAAGTCCAATTAAAACTTGTTAAATTGAAAAAAAAAAGTAGGCATTTTAACTTTATACAATTATGTACTGTTTAAATTCTTTTATAATGAGCATGTATTTGTATGGTAACTAAGACATTTTTTTAAAGAAAATGGTCACATGGGTGTTTGATCTTTTTTCTTTCTAGAGCAGTATATCATCTTAAGCACCCACTTCCGACACATACACAAACATACAGATGCATGGTGGAAAGAACCTGCTACTCTTACTATTACATATTATTATCTTATTATAATATTGATTACATATTACTCTTAAAGGTAAACTACAGCTTATTTAGACCAAATTAGTATACCAAAAAGGGTACCAACTAAAAATGTCCGAAGGGGGTGAAAGGAAATAAGAAATCCTACAAAACTGCCATCAAGAAAGGAAGGCGGCTCCCTCCCGCTCGGCTGTTAGGAAGCAGATCAGCCACAGGGCAGGGACTCTCTTCACCTGACCAACAAGAATCTGCTCAGTGTTTGGACCAGTTTTCCTCTGCATCCACTGAGTGCTCTTAGATTAATGGCTAATTTAACATGTCACTATAGCTCAGTATCTAGTCAATGTTAGTCACATTTTAGACATAATTAAATTATGTCTTCCAATAAGTGCATGTTTCTTTTTTTTTTTTTTAAAGTATACTCATTATGGATATTTTGAAAGCTTTCCCCTCCCACAACTGTACCTTTTGAACTACCTGGGCACTATTATAAGACCCACAAAACTATAAAGATAGAAAGGCTAATTTTTTCCTTTTCTGATCTACTAAACAAATTTCTTATAGGTTACTCTTTGTGTTTTTTTTTGTTTTTTTTTGTCATTACCTGTAGAGTCCAAGAAAACGTAGTGTCCCCATGAGTGCAAAATAAGTGTTGTGATTAGGATACCAGTCATAAGTCTCCTTCCTCTTGGCCAAAGGCTGCTCACTAAACAGCTTCACCACTTTCATGGATTTGGAATCGGTAGGCCTGGCAACTTCACCAAACAGCCGGGCACTCAGACGACTCATGCGCAAGGCATATTCCGAAAGGGAAGACATTTCTTGCGCAGCAAGGAGCAGGAGTCCCTATAGAAAATGAGAAGAAAGATAAACAGGTTAGTGCAAGAAACTCCCAGATTATCTAATGAACATTTTACAAAGCGAAAACACAGCAAGCCACACGTGCATCAGTTCACATCTTTGGCAGGATGTGCCTTGGCGTTGAGAAATACCCACAGTCCAAGTGGCTATTTCCTTTGCATGCTTTAAATTTTTTGCATCTTTTACATTTGGTGTTCACACACTCTTACTCCCCAGCTGTACTGCCTCTTTTACAATGAATGATCTTATGACTCAATTGGTTATTTACTGAGAGTCAGCTTACCTATTTGTAGGCTAGATGAGGACAGGGAAACAAGTTATCCTACCGCAGCATTGTTATTATACCTTCAGAAAACACCTACCACAGCAATCTGCATAATAAATATGCTGACTGCTTGCCACCTAAAGATTTAATCATGGTGGAGAAATAATTATGCTGTTGTCTTTATTATCAGCCCTTTGAATGCTGTTCTCCTCAAGGGCTCCAGATGGCTCTAAGAACAGCTAATGAGTTATGAGGTCATTTAGCCTCCAGGTTGCTGGATTGAATTCTGCCTAGAGGCTGAGAGCCAGCTGGGAAAAAC
This sequence comes from Kogia breviceps, assembly GCF_026419965.1. NCBI lineage: Eukaryota > Metazoa > Chordata > Mammalia > Artiodactyla > Physeteridae > Kogia > Kogia breviceps. The sequence continues at coordinate 13,216,127 of NC_081318.1, read as the reverse complement.
AAAGATAGTAGTCTTATAGGAATTAACTCAACAGCTCAAAAGATTCATTTTATTCCTGAACAAAAGGCATTTATGAATTGTGATGTTACTTGCCTTATCTTCCATTTTATATATTCTGCTTTAATGAAAATTAGCTAAATTCTTATTAGCTGAAAACAGTAACTTTTTCTTCGGAGACATACATAGAATGTTGAAATAGTATAAGAATGATATCTGTAATATGCAAAAATTATAGGTACTATATATCGAAGATTATATAGGTGATACATAAAAATCAAGAACGTTCACAGGTACTATAGCCAATATTTTATAATAACTGTAAATGGAGTATTACCTTTAAAAATTGTGAATTACTATATGGTACACTTGTAACATATAATATTGTACACCAACTATACTTCAATGTTTAAAAAAGCATTTGAGAGTTCCTTATCTGAAAAAAAAAAAACAAAAAACCAAAGAATGTTGCTGGTAGAATAACCCTCATTCCATTGTAGTTCAAATGTAAGGGTACCTGTTGGCAGAATATGCTAATTTACATGAAATTTTTATAGTGAGATGAGAGTTCTTGCTGACTAAGACAGTATCTGGGGGACAGTTCAGCTGGGATGAAAAGGAGTTGATCTCCAAATAGAAAAAAGGCATAAACCTATCTTGAAAAACCAATAGAAGAAATATATTTGAAAACCCTCCTACACAGGAATGCTGCCAAGTAAATTTCAGAACTGCTCTGGCAATTTAAATATCCAGTATTTAAATTAAAGAATTTTTCATGTCCATTCCAAGATCCATTGAAAGAGCAGAGGATGACCTCAAACCAGTTTCAGAATGTCGGTCTCAAACCATTTACCTTCTGAACACCAATCGAGCAATCTTGGGCCAACAGTGCCACCTGAAGGCCAGCAATGGGAGAACTGTCCAAGGTCTCTCTCCGCTCTCCCCTCCAACCTGGGATCTTTGCAAGCCTTACTCCTTCCTTTTCCTTTCAGCACTCAGTTCTAGGATTCCTTTCTCTCCCAATTCTTGCTCCATTATGTGCATGGGGATGGACTGGGATTGTTAGAGGTGTACAATTTCATCGATGAGAAAAAAAGTCATTAACAGTTAACGTATAAAGAGAAAACAGTCAGTGCTATAAACCTCTAAAGGCCTTGCAAATTACCAGAAGTTGCCTTCAGAAGCTACAAAAAGTTTCTTTGCATGCATTATCTTTTGTCTTCCTTCCACCTTTAAGGTTATCTTTTCTCCAAACATCAGACAAAAAAAACTAAAAAACAAAAGGTTTCTTAATCAACTTTTCTTTGTTTTGCTTAATTACCATTATGGCATCAGAGCAGATTTCTGTTGCCATTGCACAATATTTCCACAATCAGTTATTTGTAAGGGGGTCTAGGAACTATCATTTTGCTACAAAATTTTCACGAAAATATGTTCTGAATCCCAAATCATTTTATTTTTAAATGAAGAGGCAGCATGGAATCCTGAGGCTTAGGTCTGAGTACTGGCTCTGCCACTTATCAACTGGGTTATTCTGAACAATTACCTATCCTCTCTAAATATGAGTTTCCTTTTCGGAAAACAAAGCTTGAAGGACTATGTGAGAAATAAGACAGTGCCACTGAATCAATGGTAAACTAAAAAAAGAAAAAACCTAAACATGCTTGGTGTTCATACATTCTATACAGACACATTTGTTTATTCCTTGTCCTCATTGAATCATGCAAAAAAGCATATGCATACTCCATGTAGTTGAACCTGCACCTCCCTGGAATGGTATCCTCACTTATAAACACTGACAGTCAGAGAAACATAGACGAGGGGACCAGCAGCTTGGTAACCTGACAGGTAGTAAGGAGGGAGGGACTCACTAGGACAGTGGTCACGGAAGCCTTCACAGGATGCTAAGTTATCTCCGTGCCCACCATGGAATGGAGCAAAGTACTGGGACACATAGCTCATAAATAATAAGGTCTCAGAATCCAACGGAAATGGTCATATCACAAAATCCAAGTCCTAAAACTTTTATGATGGAGAAACAGAATGAGCCTCTCCAAACCTGAATCCTTTACTAGAAACAAAGAAACACTTGCTAAATAGAAGCAAACTGAAAATGGCTACGACAATTACCAATTACTGCTTTGTAGTCTCTTACAGAGCACAGAGCTGTATGTTTCTGATGAAGTACAGCATAGGAGCTTGGTAAACCTTTCTGTTACATACACTAAAACAGCTCACAAGTTCTGCTGTCCATAAATATTGGTCCTGAGACTGGCAAACTGCCACTCTATTAGCTTTAAATTTTTTTTTAAAGATTGGAAAGCCTTATCTAGGATTTTTCAGGATCCTGGTATGCCCATTTACAGAAACTTTCAACTTTATCTTAAAAAAAACATGATGACCGCGTGAAAGACATTAAGGTAAAAGGCAAAAAAAAAAAAAAATAGGTTTTTATTCACATGAAGCTATTCTAAGGGGTAGAGAATAGTCACTTAAAATATCAAATTTTCTTTAACTGTGAACTAAAGAAAACAGTATCATGAAGAAAAATTACCCGGACTTGAAAATGCTAAGCAAAAACAAATTACTGAAATGTGCCAGAGCAAAACATGTTAAGCCCAAAGGAGAAAATATCTATCTCTTTACTTTAGCATAAAAGGGTAAGTTTCTCTGATCTTTCTGATAGGTCTGATGCATTTAAAAGGTCGGGTTTATACAGTAACTGGCTTTGGATTAGGTCTGCCTTTTTTCTTTGAAAAGTGCAGATGATGTGCAGGAGTTCTTAACCTGGGTAATCCTCGGTGTGGTGAATCCCCGGGGGGAACTTTAAAAGTGAATGCTGAAATGTGTGTTGTGTGTGTGTAAATTCTGCTGGGGAGGGAGGTTTCTCAAAAACCACGGGTTAATGGAGAGCGCCAGCTCTGGAGTTGAAAAGCTGGTTGGAATCTTGCCTCTGCACTTTAATGGACATATCGTGTTTGCAGTAGTATGTATTCTTTGCCTTCGTTTTCTCATCTACTACAGGACAGTTGTACTATCTCACTGCATTGTGAGGCTGACGTGCAAAACTCAGGGCCCGGGGCCTGCTCTAATAGTCATAGTTATCAGACCTCAAGGAACTCACACAATGTGCACACGTGTTTCACAGAAAAACAATCTAGACACAGTGCTTTTCTTTTTAAAGCCCAGTACGGACTATTTTACTGGGTCGCAGAGACACGAACGGCTCTGAATGGATGTCAAGCTTTACTCAGTTCAACAAGAACATCCCCAACCTCCTCCAACTGCCTGGATCACGCCTCTGCCTGTGATGGAAGCAACAGTGTCAAGTCAACCGACGTTTATATCGGTAGGGCATTTCGCTAATATTTTTCTTAAATATCATTCAATCATACTTTTCTGAAGCTGGTAACAAAACTAATCTGCACCCCCAGCCCCACAAAGCTAAGGCCAACTGATGAGCAGAGAAACCGAGCCTTGAATGCTGCCTAAACTGGAAGAGAGTAACTGCGCCGGAGAGGAAACTAGGCTAGCGTCCTTCGTTTGGTAAATCTGCCAAGTTATGCAGGAAAAGGTCAAGTTGTTTGGGGGAGACCTGTGAAACCTCCGAGCTGCTTAATGAAATTGACTCGTCCTTTTCCTGGCGACTCTACAAGGTTGGAGAACTCCGCAGGGTCTCTGCAGCCATTGCCCATAACTCACTACATGCCCCCCTAACAGTCACCTACAGACTTACCAACTCCAGAGCCTCCTCTGCCGCGCGCCCCTTTCCCGGAAGGCCCGCCCCCCAGTTCCAGCCGGAGACTTCAGCGGAGAGCAGTAGAGAAACGGAAGTTTGGCAGCTAGAGTGGAGTCTTAGTGAGAGACACGGAACTCCTAACGTCTGACCTGGCGCCTGCGCAGTGAGACGAGCGCCTCCAGGTGAGCGGAGGGCTGACCGAACGCAGGTTCAGGGGCGAGAGGCCTGGCTTTCAGGAACGTCCTGCAGGGTTCGCTAACTCTATTCTGTTGGAAATGGCTATAGTGCTGACCCCACCCCCCCAACCTCTGAAGCAATGTTTATGCGTGTGCCATGTGGTGGAGAATGAAATGCATTTTTTTTTTCTTTTCCTCCTTCCACTTTCTTTCTGTGTGATTTCTTTCTCTTTTCATCCAGCTTAGGCCTTGACGTGCTCCAAGCGCATTGCTTAACTTTAGGGGCTGAAGAAACTTCTGACCCATGAGGGGTGCCATTCCCCTCCCTCCCACTGATCTACTCATCTCTAACAGTCAGTTAGTATCGCTTCCCGGAGGCCATTCTTTTTTTTTTTTTTGTGATACGCGGGCCTCTCACTGTTGTGGCCTCTCCCGTTGAAGAGCACAGGCTCCGGACACGCAGGCTCAGCGGCCACGGCTCACGGGCCCAGCCGCTCCGCGGCATGTGGGATCCTCCCGGACCGGGGCACGAACCCGCGTCCCCTGCATCAGCAGGCGGACTCTCAACCACTGTGCCACCAGGGAAGCCCTCGGAAGCCATTCTTGATACCCCTTTTCTGGATTAGGGGAACTAATTTGGAGCGCTCTGTGTTTCTCTACCCCACTGGCCTGGAAGCTTCTTCAGGGAGTAGGGATGGGGTATTTATCTGACTCCTCAGTAGTTATCTAGACCCCGCTTGACAGTAGAAACACTGTATTTTACTCCATAAGAGCTCTGCTCTCAAGCAAGCCATATAGGCATTGGCTGAAGCATTTGTTGAATATTTAATAGTTCAGCTGAGAACACTTCTTATTTTCTGAGCATTATTCAAGGCCTGTCATAAATACTCTAAAATGTACCCTGGAATTAAGGTAAATCAGTGGCGAGCTATATTCCTAGAGGGTATTCTATTGACACCCTCTTCCCTCCTATAGAATTTTGTTTTATTAACTTAGGTTTTGATATCTTATCAATATATGCTATAGAATTTGTTTCTATCAAGTTAAGTTTTGATATGTTATCAACCTATGATATAATTAGTAGCCTTGTTGACTTGGGTCTGGCTTAAGAAGTTGACACAGGGTGTAATGAGTATAGCATGAATAACTGAGGCCAAAAGAAATATCCTGGGTAGGAATTTCACCTTGTCTTGGCTTGTTTTCATCCAATAACCACTGAATCACATAAACAAGGAGACTTCCTTTGAATACTGGCTGTTAGAAAGTTTAAAGCCAAATTTGCTGTGGACTTATGGCAGTAACTATTATATGTATATTTGCATAAACAAATATAAACCTTGTTGTTGGCTCTGTTTTGCATATCTTTGGTTTTTCCCTTTTTGCCTATTTATTATTTGTGTTATCAGGATGTTTTGTGAATCTCTGTAAGCTACCATAACTCTTTCTTAAAATATAGCAAGGCATAGAGAGTTACAGGTGGCTGTGTACTATGGGGCACTTTGCACGGTGTCTCTTATTAAGTCAATTTCATAGGGCTCATACTAGTTTCGGAGCCTGCTATGGCAAAATACCACAAACTTGGTGGCTTAAAACATCAGAACTTTATTGTCTCACAGTTCTGGAGGCCGGAAGTCCAAAATCAGTATCAATGGGCCAAAATCAAGGTGTTGGCAAGGCCACACTCCTTCCAGAGGCGCTGGGGTAGAATAATTTCTTTGACTCTTCCAGCTTCTGGTGGTTGCTGGCATTCACTGACTTATGGCCACATTATTCCAATCTTCAAGACCAGAATCTTCAAATATCTCTCTGCCTCCTTTTTTTTTTTTTTTTTTTTTTTTTTTTGCGGTACGCGGGCCTCTCCCGTCGCGGAGCACAGGCTCCGGACGCGCAGGCCCAGCGGCCATGGCTCACGGGCCCAGCCGCTCCGCGGCACGTGGGATCCTCCCGGATCGGGGCACGAACCCGCGTCCCCTGCATCGGCAGGCGGACTCTCAACCACTGTGCCACCAGGGAAGCCCTCTATGCCTCCTTTTTACATCATCTTCTCCTCGATGTGTATCAGATCCCCTGCTGCCTTCCTCTTACAGGGTTATGTGTAATTGCATTTAGGGCCCACAGGATAATCCCGGATTATCTCCCCATCTCAAGATTCTTAATTTATTCATATCTGCCAGGGCCCTTGTTCCATATATAGTGGGATGTACAAGTTCCAGGGATTGGGACTGATAACCTCGGGGGACATTTTCCTGTCTACCACAGAGTTGGAAACAGCAAGTCTATGATATTGGCCTATAAAAACTGTTATTGACCAATGGGGAAGTTTAAATATTACGGTGGGCAAACTAATGTAACAGAATAAAATTTAACCTCCTGTGGATATTAACTTCTAGACCTTGGCTTACCCACTTGTACCTCCAAGCTAAAACTTCCTTAAGGACACTTGTTATAGTCAGAGATTGCCTTTTATATTTCTATTTTCTATAGCCCAGTGTTTTAAAATTGTGGGTTATGAATCATTCATTGGTTGTGAAATCAATTTAGTGCGTCGTGAACAGCGTTAAAAGACATTAGAATAGGAAGTATCAGAGTGCATCACATGTAGTGAGGGTAATTATTGTTTCATGAAACAATATGTATATGTGTATTGGATCATGATGAAAATATACTGCTCACTCTAGGTTGTGGTAAAATGGAAAGCCTCTGCTGTATGCAAATTCATTCTTCATCATACTCAGTGGCAAATGTTTCTTGCTATTTGAGCAGGAATTAAAGCTCACATCAATTCAAGTTCTTATTGTGTGGAATAGTCCACAGGGCAGGTGGATACCTACGCCTTGAAGTAAATTAATATATAGAGCCCTTATACTCTTTCCTAGTGTTGTGTAAGTTCATCTTTCCTTCTTCTGCATTTACAATAGTTCTTTTCTAACTTTACAAAAGAAAGATATATCCCTCACCTACGGTGTAAAACCCTCTAGGATGACAAACAAAGGGACAATTCAACATGTTTTGGAAGAAACTTCCTTTAATTATTAATCAAGGCATTGTAAACCCTTCTTAGGCTTCCTGTCTTTTCCCGTCTTACATATATCCCAGGTAAGGGTGAAGTAAGGCTCTTAGAAATATGGTAATTGGATATTTGTTGTGACTTTCTGAAATCAGATATACTGTGTGAGTGTGAATGGTGGGAGTGATAGTAATTTTCATCATATCTCTTTTAATCGTCACATCTCTTTTATCTCTGTGGTTAAGAAGTGCATTATTATTGAAGGAGAGTCTGGTGAGAGCAAAGCAAAACCAACATTGAAGAAAATATTGAACCCTAAATATTTTTCACATATTTAAACATAAGCAATTTTTTTCAGCTATTCTCAACACTTATCTGTAAGAGGTGTCATTATCTGGAAAGAAAAGTGACTTTGAACAGCTGAAGGAGTGGAGGTTAGTGACATTGATTCTTTTAAATATAAAATGGATTAGTTTAAGAGACCTTCATATTTTTTCCCATTACACAGAATAATCTGCAAAAAAAGTCATATGTAATTTTATTTTAGATTTGATATGTGTTGCTCAATAAAATTTAAAACATATTGTAAAAAATCACAGATCACCAAATAGTTCCCATTCCCTCCCTTTTCAGGCATGAGGTTGGAGTTCATTTCATGGCAATCATGGAATTGGGTAAGGCCATAGGACTATTTCTGGCCAGTGAGTTATGAACAGAAGTATTGCCTTTACCCATATGAAACCTCTAGAGCTCTCCTTTCCCTTTGGTACAGGGAGGGGATCATTGCTCTGTCGGCCTGGGCCCTTGAGTGATTATGAGGAGCAGATTTGGTCTGCCAGCCACAGGGTGCATGTAGCTTAGCTTAGAAAGAAGCCTTTGTTGTTTTGAGTCATACCATTTTGTTGTTTGTTACTGCAGCATGACCTAGCCTATCCTGTCTGATATACTTATTTTATCAAATTCTGTCATGAAGTATATAAATACTCCCATCCTGACCTCATTTTATCTTTTAACATGTTTGATACTTTGTGCTTCTTATTAACAAAAAATAAAATTGTGTGTTAGCTGCTGATCTATTTTTAACAACATACTTTTATTCTTCATTAAATATATGGGAAAAGTTTTTATTACTACTTCAGAAAAAAAACTAGTTAGAGAATTTGTATGTGTCATTTTTACTTAGTTATTCCTGAAAGCTGAAAACCAAATTTCAGTATACACATGGACATACTTATTAAAGGAATACTGTGCTTTAAAAAAATCATATTCTAATTCATAAATAATATTTATTGATTATGTTTTACTATTATGAATTAAGTGATGACAGAACCCATATAGATTTATTCCTGGTTTTATGACATTATAAAAATGTATAAACTAATTCTATTAGTTCTTACATCATTTTAATCTTGATTGGTTTTAATAATTGAGCTTATGAGATACATTTTGTGATCTATTTCTCAGTTTTTAGAAAATTTATATCAAATTCATATACTAACACATTTATTTGAATTGAAAATTGTCACACTTTTTCTCAAAGTGAATTTTATTTAGATGATTGGTTTGACAGTGAGGATTGAATTTACTAATTAGATTATGTGGTCAATAGCACATTTTCTGCATATTGAATAAGTTATATCTGCAGCTCCAAGGTACATCAAAAATATATAAAACACATGATGAAATGAAAATATTTTATAAAAAATATTTTACGTTAAATTAATACTGTTTCCATTTTGCTAATCCTTTAAAGGTTATTTCAGGCAGGCAAGATGCTTCTAAATGAGAACAAAACAAATATGGATTTGGTAAATCTTCGTATTGCTTTTTTGGTTTATTTCCCAGACATTGTGGAAGTGAACGGCTATGATGGCTGTGTAATAAATTCTTTTCCTTTTATCTCAGATTTTAGATTCTCTTTTGGAGTAAAACAGCCTCTACACTGTTTACAAGTTATTTTGAGTTGCAAAAATTCTTTCTATGTTTTTCCTTATATTAGCATCTGTAGTAGAAACCTTAGCCACAGACAGTAACTGCTCCAGGTCAATATATTCTTTTAAAAGTCAGGTTGAAAACAATTCTTTGTTTTCAGAAATTTTAAAGGAGGAGCTAGTGAAGTTGTCAGTGGATAGATCATTACAAATAATTTTTATGATAGATTTCTATGTAATTTTTGGCATCTAACTTGGAATGAGTTTAAAGAATTGGGTGATATTGCTATACCTGGCTTTTTCCATTCCCATATACTTACTCATGTGAACAAAGTTTCTCAGTACAATTCTTAACCACCGTGCCAGGGAAGCCCTAGGCACACACTCTTATGTTAGCTTGGCTCATTGTCTGCTGCATTGACCCACTCCTTCTCACTCTAGCTTTTGGTAGTTCCCCTTTGTATCCCACCACTGGGGTGGATTTCGCGATCCTCGGAGAGGCATGCTCTTTTTCTGCTCCAGGGGGCAGCATGGTTTAAAAAAACTTTCAGAATCAGCTAGAACTAGGTCTGAGTCCTATGTCCCGTACTTAAGAGATCTGGATACTCTTTTAGCTATTTTCCTCATCAGTAAAACAGGTTGATAATGGCTATTTAGCAAGGCCATCATGAGAATTAATAAATATAATGTGTGAACCACATGGTGTTTGCCATTACTCATTCGTCTCAGTTTAAGGTTGAACCTGCCTTCCTAGGAGTTACCTAAACCTTGGTATGTATCTCTGGACTTGGTCAACAGAAATTAAACTCTACTTGGACATTTGTTATCATTATATCAGAATCTCTGAGTTGTCTGCTCTTAGAATGTTTTCCATATTTCTTAATTTCTGAATCCAAAAGTTCTCGCAAAGTTTCTAGTTTTCTCCACTATTCTTCCCTGGATGGCAGGAGTTCTTGTCCTCAGCTATACATCAGAATGTTAGAAATTCTTATTTAACTGAAACATCTTGCCTTTGAACTGTCTACTTGACAGCATTAGCATTCTTAGAACTCCACATTTATATTTCATCATATCCTCTCTAACCTATTTTGAGTTCTTAATTGAGTCATAATAATTTGGAGAGAATATATTATTTTCCAATAGCACCATGGGGAATCAGAGTTACTAGAGAGAAAAGAGTTTGAAAGAGAGTTTAGAAACCTAAAAGGAAATACTCATTTGCTTCACAAATTCGCCTGCAGTTAGCTTTCCCAGTGACTAGACTGACCCTTCATTGTGGCAGCCTCCTATCTATTTAGTCTCTGTGGCTTCATTTTCCCATCTTCAGAGTGATAGATAATAGTGCCAGTGGTCAGTATCCTCTGAGTGGATTCTGAATAAGTATTCATGTGACTTACTAATGGTAGCATCATAGTACCTACCCCACACGGTTAAGGAGATAGGAGAGTATTTGTGTTGTGGTTAAACACAAGGGTTTTAGAGCCAGACAGCCTACGTTTGAAGCCCAGCTTTACTACTTATTACCCACATGACTTTGGGCAAGTTACTTCACCTTTTATACCTTTACTTTCTTCATCTGTAAAATGGCAATAATAATAACGTCTGTTTCATAGGGCTGTTAGAGGATTAAATGAAATAAATTCTGGTATTTAAGCAGTCTATAAAAATCTTTTTATGGTTATTCTTAAAAGTACTAATGGTGATTAAAGTAGTGAAATAAGTAGGTGTGAAAGCTCCAAGCACAGTAGGTGCTTAATAAATGTGAGAAGTTGATAATTATTTTTCTCTCTTTCAACACTTCCTTCTCTGTCAACTGAATAGCAAAGATGAAAAGTAAATGGTAAAGTGGTTAAGGACCTGGACTCTGGAATCAGACTGTCAGGGTTCAAATCCTAATTCTAAACTTTACTAGCTGTGTGGCCTTAGGCAAGTTACTTAACTTCTCTGTGCCTCAGGTCCATCATTTATAAAGTTAGGATAATAGTAGAACCTACCTCATAAAATTATTATGAGGATTAAATGGTTTGATATAGTGAAGTATTTAATAACAGCCTCAACACACAGTCAGTGCTATATATATGTCTATTAAATAAAATATTTTTTATTTTTAAATTTTTAATCCCAAATTCCATGTGCATAAGTTCTCATTATGTAAATATATATGATGGGTGATTGACATGGAGACTGGATGAACTGTGGATAAGTTATATTTTTACAAATAGAGTTTTTAAACTCAGAGAAGAGAAACATGAAAACCAATATACACAATTATAATATTAATAATTATTTAATACTTACTACACATTGGTTACTGGTTTAAATACTCAACATGAATTACCTCCTTTAATTCTTACCACAATCCTTTGAGGTAGGAGCTATTTTATCCTTATGTTACAGATGAGAGAAATGAGGCACAGAGAGACTGCATAACTTGCTTAAGGTCACAGAGTAGAGCTGTATTAACTCTGAATCTGTCTCCACAGCCCTTGCATGTCACTCTCATGCCCAGTCACCTTCCCAGTGAGATGGGCAGGATGGTGCTCCGCAGGTCATGGGCTTAAGCCAGTGGTTCTTCACACTCTGAGTCACTCATCCTTTTGAGATACAAGTGGACTTTCTCCTGGTTGAGGCTGGGGAGTTTAAAACATAGTGTCAGTTTTCTGCATAGCCCAATGGTAGTCCCCAAATTCTAATAACATAAAATAAGTTTTCCCCCCTAAAATTTATTTGACTCTTTATCCCAAGTTGCTTTTATACAAAAATGTACATGTAATAAATGTAGGCACTCCTGGGTCTTTGCTAGTAATACAAAAATAAACACATTAACAAGTACATTTGGAAGCAGAGTTGACCCTTGAACAATGCAGAGGTTAGGGGTGTGACCCTCCTCACAGTGGAAGATCCATGCATAACTTTATGGTCAGCCCTCCGAATCCCCAGTTCCCTATGCTCAGGTTCAACTAACCTTGTATTGTGTGGTCCTGTAGTACTCATTTACTGAAAAGAATCTGTGTATGTACGAACAACTTGTATTGTTCAAGGGTTGACTTCACTAAAGGCTGGCTTAGTGAAAAAACATGGTCGCCAACACACACAGAATGCTTGACCATCAGCAGGATTTCTCTGACAATTACACTAATAGTTAAATTTCTGAGCACAGAGAGGCAACAGATACTAAAGGGGTGTTAGGACATTTTCTTGGGGAAACCACGGGGCAGCTACATTTTGCCACAGTTCCTGGAACGCTCACGTTCGCCAGAGCCCTGGACTTTCCCTTGCTTTCCAAACGGGAGAGTCTGATACTGAAACTACAGTGGTTTAGGATCCAACTCTCACCGTAGCAGCCACAGGTTACTTCAGTTTTATCTTAAACATCCATAGGCAACAGTGACTGTTTTGGTCACCCATGACACATTTGCTCTTCCTCTGGGTCAGAACATCCTGAATTTCCTCTGGTGAACCTTTCCCCGTGACTCAGCCCTGTGGATTTTGGATTGGGTGAGTCTCCTTTCTGGCCCCACACGTGGAACATACGACCAACGTCTGACTCATCAGGAGTGGACAGTGACCCAACTTGATCCAATCAGTGTGAATCCAGGACTCATAGGGGAGGTATTAGAAAAAGGCACTGTCTTCTCTGCTGGAATACACCAGAGAGGATGGGAGCCCAGAGAACTGCCGAGTAGAGAGTGAGAATGAAGCCAACAGTGAGAGCAGAGCCAAGAGGGAAGGAAACTCTGTCATCCTGATAACATCATTTGGGCTGCAGGCTCACTGAAAATCATGCCTGAAAATCATCCTGAGACTTTTCAGTAACAAACCAAAACCCTTTGCTGATGCCAGTGTGAGTTGAGTTTCTGTCACTTGCAACAGGACAGTTACCTGACATTGCAAAACAGACTGTGGAGCTTTGTATTATTCATGGGAGCTTGTACCACTGTTTTAAAAAATTCATCTTAAAAAAATCTATCTATCTATCCATCTATTATCTATTTCTTTTTCTTTTTAAAAATAGAGTAAAGCTTCATGTTCTTTGAGATCTCCTAGAGACCTTCATGGATCCCTAATTATGAATTGCCATTGTACCATATAATTCCTTCCTAAATGCATATATGAGAGTGCACATGTCCATAATGACAAATCAAGGACTGAAGAAGCTGCAGTGGAATTTGGGTGCTGGGATCATGCACCAGCTGCTTGGGGCATAGGATTCTGAAAATTAATGTTTTAGCAAAATTATCTATTACTACAGGATGCAGACTTTAGGATCATTAAAGAGGAGACTAAACCTCGAATGCTAAATCTGCAATGTCAAGGATTAACTATATTGCCTCACTGTGTTAATTTGTCCTACTGCAATGTTTTCCTTTCCCTTCCATTTCATCAAGTCCGACTTTTCCTTTAAAAGCCTTCATATCCAACATCCATGCTCCAGAGTATATTCTGGGTCCAAATATATTTGCTAGCCACTAAAGCGAAGTGAAAATATTAGAAAAGTACCACCTCCTTTTTTTAGCTAAAAAAAAATTTTTTTAAACCTTTCTGTAAAGTCCACAGTTTACTGACCTTTACATTGTAGATTTTCTGTACTTACTGATACAGGAAAAGCAGGGTCATTTAAATGAGTTTCACTTTAAGAGAAGCTGGTATTTGAGAAGCAATATTTATGAAATGACTATTTGAAGGAGTGATTATTTGTATAAAAATGATTTTTCACTTTAAACAAAGCCTTTTCTATGTTTCCCATTAATATTTACCCTAGTGAGTAAGCTATTTGACTTAATGTATAAAATTGTGCTTAGAATTCTGGAAATTCAGAACAGGAAAAATGCTTGATGATAATTTCATATTTGTAGAAGCTACGGAAAGAGACAAGTTAAATAATTTGCCCAGTTAGTGATTGGTTGGTTAGCGGTAGTTGAGAATGTGTTGCCAGTAGACCCACCCACCTTCTTCTTAAAAGAAGTTCTTCAGGAACCCTCCCTCTGCAACCCGCCCCCCCTTCCCCAGCCAAAGAAGTTCTTAGACAGAAAGAAAAATGATACAGGTCAGAAACTCAGGCCTCATAAAGAAAGGAAGAGCATTAGAGAAGGAATAAATAATGGTAATATAAATGTTTTATTTTTCTCATTCTTAATCTAACATAATAGTTTGCTCAAAATAATAATAGAAACAAGGTATTTGGTGATTGTAGCTTATGCATAGTGAAATGAATGACAGTGATGTTGTGAGGGATTGGAAACACCCCGTTATAAAGTACTTGGATTACCCGTGAAGTGGTGTCGTGTTATTAACATCCGTTATTTGCCAGCTGGATGGACTTGGGCAAGTCACTCTGAGGGGCTCCCTTCATCTGATAAAAGTACATAATTCAGGTTTATAGAATTCTTTTTTTTTTTTTTTTTTTTTTTTTTTTACGGTATGCGGGCCTCTCACTGTTGTGGCCTCTCCCGTTGCGGAGCACAGGCTCCGGACGCGCAGGCCTAGCGGCCATGGCTCACGGGCTTAGTTGCTCCACGGCATGTGGGATCTTCCCGGACCAGGGCACGAACCCGTGTCTCCTGCATCGGCAGGCGGACTCTCAACCACGGCGCCACCAGGGAAGCCCCCAGGTTTATAGAATTCTGATGATTAAATGAAAAGTCCTCTGTTCAATGTTTGGGACAAACTAGGCAGCCACCAAATGGGCTGGATGCTCCTAACTGTCCTTCTGACCTGCCCTCCCTTCCAGTTATCTGAGTTAATTGCAGAGGTTCTGGTTTTCCTTGCAGGACTATCCTTGTCCTGGTCTAGAATCTTGCTTTTGGACCACAGTTCCTGCTTCCTCTCTGGCTGTTTGTCCTCCCTCATTTAGTGGATGTTTTGGGTGCCATCAACTTGCTCGTTGATTGTGTTCCTGTGATTTTAGCTCTGAGTGGTCTCACTTGGCTTGGGTTAGAGCACCACTGCCATCAGGTCACTCGGTAGCCTGCCTTCTAACCTTGGCAAAATCATTTCAAGTCCTGTACCACACCTGTGCTTCTCTATGGCATGTGCTTTTCACACTGATACAGAAGGATCCAGTTGAGGGAGGAGATGGCTTTTGGCTTGCAATGAGCAGAGAACCCTGGAAAAACCACGACTCAAATTTTTTTCCTGAAAAGAATCACTTTCAAAAAGAGTAAGGTGAAAATACACAGTTCAGATCACTTAGAAGCAGAATTGTCTCTAAGGAGAATACTTTTAATTTTGGATGTCAGTGACTCTTTGATTGATTTTGTACTTTTGAATGAATTTGTTCATTTTGGAACCTGGGGAAGCCTATCTGCATGGGCAATTAATCATACATATAAAAGTTTGAATTTGAGTACCTTTATTGTCTTAATATGGCTGTTTTAGGCAATTAAGTAATACATGCTCATTATATAAAACCTAGAAAATACAAAAACCTTTAAAGAGAAAATAATGCTAACATTTTGGTGTATGTCCTTGTCATTTATTTTTCTTTATGAAATTTGGAAAATCCACGGTTTTATATCCTACTTTTTGCACTTACCAGTATCTCTGGAGTGTTTTTCTACATTTAAAAATACTCCTCCAGGAGAACACTATGGAGGTTCCTTAAAAAACTAAATTAGAACTACCATATGACCCAGCAATCCTACTACTGGACATATACCCTGAGAAAACCATAATTCAAAAAGTGTCATGCATCACAATGTCCATTGCAGCTCTATTTACAATAGCCAGGACATGGAAGCAACCTAAGTGTCCATCGACAGATGAATGGATAAAGAAGATGTGGCACATATATACAATGGAATATTACTCAGCCAAAAAAATAAATGAAATTGAGTTATTTGTAGTGAGGTGGATGGACCTGGAGTCTGTCATACAGACTGAAGTAAGTCAGAAGGAGAAAAACAAATACCGTATGCTAACACATATATATGGAATCTAAGAAAAAAAAATGTCATGAAGAGACTAGGGGTAGGACGGGAATAAAACACAGACCTACTAGAGCGTGGACTTGAGGATATGGGGAGGGGGAAGGGTAAGCTGGGATGAAGTGAGAGAGTGGCAAGGACATATATACACTACCAAACGTAGGTTGGATAGCTAGTGGGAAGCAGCCACATAGCACAGGGAGATCAGCTAGGTGGTTTGTGACCACCTAGAGGGGCGGGATAGGGAGGGTGGGAGGGAGGGAGACGTGAGGGGAAGAGATATGGGAACATATGTATATGTATAACCGATTCACTTTGTTGTAAAGCAGAAACTAACACACCACTGTAAAGCAATTATACTCCAATAAAGATGTTAAAAAATTAATAATGTCTTTAGCCACTGAAATTCTCTGGCATTCTATTAGTCTTCTCAGATTGCCATAACAATGTACTACAGACTGCGTGGTCTCATGGTTCTGGAGTCCAGGAAGCCTCAGATCAAAGTGCTGGTCACTCAGGTTCCTGGTGAGGGCTCTCTTCCTGGCTTGTAAATAGCTATCTTCTCTCTATGTCCTCATATGTACTCAAAAGGGAAAGAGATAGAGAGAGTGAGAGAGGACTTCCTTTTTTTCCAGTCCTTTTGGATTAGGGCCCCATTCTTATGGCCTTATTTAAACCTGGTTACTTCCTGAAGAACCTATCTCTAAATACAGTCACATTGAGGGTTAGGGTTTCAACGTAACGAATTTTTGGTGTACACAGTCTATAACAGTCTTATACCCTGCTTTATGTTTTTTCTAAAACATTTATCATCTTCTAAAATACTAGATGATTTGTTTATTTACTAGTTTGTTATTACTCGCCTCCCACAACTAGAATATACGCTCTATGAGGTCAGGGATCTTTCATTGTTTTTCATCGATGTTTCTTTAAGAACCACATGTGTTTTCACATGGCAAGTGTAGAACAAATGAATGAGGTCAGCAACCACAG
The DNA here is from genome assembly GCF_026419965.1 of Kogia breviceps. NCBI lineage: Eukaryota > Metazoa > Chordata > Mammalia > Artiodactyla > Physeteridae > Kogia > Kogia breviceps. The sequence goes on along the minus strand of NC_081318.1, from coordinate 13,199,358 downwards.
CTATGAAGGTGAGAAGAGAGAAGAAAGAAAAGAGGAGAGAGAGAGAGAGAATTAACTGTAACTGCTGGTAATGTACAGAAAATCCCAGGAAATAGCAATATCTCATAAGGGAAATTGGGGCGTACCTTACCGCAGAACTGCTAATACTCTGTGCTGCAACATGTGGATCACTTTACTTGATCAGGCCTGATGTGATGAAGACACTCTGCATTGTAGTGCAAACAGTTTCCCTTTGAGTTGCTATGGGGACTATGGTGTCTTCGTCTGTTGGGGCTGCCAGAACAAAATACCATCCAACTGGAAGGCTAAACAACAGAAATTTAATTTTTGTCACCATTCTGGAGGCTAGATGTCTAACATCAGAGTGCCAGCACAGTTGCGTTCAGGTGAGGGCTCTCTTCCTGGCTTGCAGTTGGCTGCCTTCTCTCTGTGTCCTCACATGGCAGAGAGAGAGAGGAAGCAAGCTATTTGGTGTCTGATCCCATCATGGGGGCCACAACCTTATGACCTCCCAAGGCCTTATCTCCAAATACTCTCACACTGGGAGTCAGAACTTCAACACGTGAATTTTCTGATGATATAAACATTCAGTCCATAGCAGATGAAATGGTGGTCAAGGACTCACAGGATCTGGACTCATGAGATGTCGGGTCAGGGAGTAGAACAGGATGCTGTCATGACTCCTCAGTCCAGGAGGTCGATGCCTGGAAAACCTCAGGGTATTGCATTGGCCAGGTGGCATTGCAGGGCACCTGTACCGGTCAAAGGCTGCCTGGGAAACGTGTGTCTACTCATCACATTTCCATATCCTGTGGAATTGTTGTCCCCAAGAGGGCTAATTTCATACAAATCACGTGTGCCATGATTTTTGGTGAATGATTAGATCAGGTTTCTTATTCTTTTTATTTATAAAAAAAATCCTGGGGCTTCTGGGGAAGAATTACAGAGTCTGAGAAGCAGATATCACACAGTTTAAAATATTGTGGCTTTTAAAAATACTTATGAGATGGACTTCCCTGGTGGCGCAGTGGTTAAGAATCCACCTGCCAACGCAGGGGACACGGGTTCGAGCCCTGGTCTGGGAAGATCCCACATGCCGCGGAGCAACTAAGCCCGTGTGCCACAACTGCTGAGCCTGTGCTCTAGAGCCTGCAAGCCACAACTACTGAGCCTGCGCTCCGCAACAATAGAAGCCATCGCAATGAGAAGCCCGCACACCGCGATGAAAAATAGGCAACCCCCCGCCGCTCGCCGCAACTATAGAAAGCCCACGTGCAGCAACGAACATCTAGTGCAGCCAAAAATAAATACATACATACATACATACTTATGAGAGAGAAATTATCACAGAAAAATAGCTATTCTCACTAGTAGATTTTTACAGATGCACTTTAGAATTATTTTCCAATAAATACCTAGGTTTCAATAAAACCTATTGAAATTATGATTGGAACTGTGGTAAATATATGAATGATTTTGTAAAGCATTGGCATTTTAACAGTATTGAGTTGTTTCATTCAGGAACATGGTAGGTTTCTACATCTTTTCAGGTCATTTATGTCTATCGATAAAATTTTGTGGTTTTCTTCATATAAAGCCTTCACTTTCTTTGTAACTGTTACACTTAAGTATATTATAGGGTGTTTTTTGTTTGTTGTTGTTACTGTGCATAGGATACTTTTCCAGTAGTTGTTCTAACAATTAGTTGCTATTATATTAGAATGTATTGATTCCTGTGTATGTTTCTCATATCAGGCCATCTTATTGAACTCCCTTATTGGTGTTAATAATTTTTTGGTTTTTTTCTTTTGAGTTTTCATTAGTGGTGGTAGAGAGAGCATACTTGTCTTGGTCCTGATTTTATGGAAATATCCACTCTGGGCCAGTCCATCCTGGCCTGTTTGCCCTCAGATTTGTTCCTTGATTTTCCTTGTCCAGTTCTACTGCAGGGGGCTGACATTTGTAGGCTACATATCCTGAGGCTCCCATGTCAGCTGGTGCCCATCTGAGTTCAGCCGATAGGAGGTCCTGGTAAGAGATGAATGAACAAAAGAAAGGGAGCATCCAGAGTATCTGTCTCCTAGTCTCTGCTGCAGGTAACAACTCCAGCCGCAGCTGCTTCAATTCATGGTTCCAGCTCTGGCCAGTCAAGTGTTTCCATGGTTCCAGCATCTGTTGGGTGAATCTGGTCCTGGGCACAGGACCTCTTTTTGTTCCTCCAGCTAGGCTGCCCTCAGTCCCTAGCAAGAGCGCCCTTGCCCTAGACCCCTTGCTCTAGAGGGCCCACATATCACAAACACACACAAAATTACCGTTGAAGACCTCATGGTTGCCTGTATGTCTTGGGATCTGGCATCAGTACTGGCATAGCATGGCTTGCAACCCAAAACATCTGTTTTTCTGGTTAACACAGAACAGGCCCCAAGGAGATGCTTTTCTCTACCTCTTGCCCTGTGTCCTCAAAACAAAAGACAACTGCATCTGAATGCCTTTAAGTTGTGCGGGTTGAGTTGCTGCTGATGTTTGGCGATAGATACTGCTTTGGAGCGCGGAGAGGATCTGAGGGTGGAGGCACTTTGTTAAGAGAAAAGATGAAATGATTAACTTGTCAAAGCCTTCCTCCCAGATAGCAGGCCCACAGTAGATTTTTGAATAAGGAAGTATCATTTCCCAGGAGTGATGAGCATCCGTTCTCTTGCTTCCCTTTGTGTTCCAGTTCATGGCTCTGGAATTACACGTGAATTAGCGTGGTATTTTGAACAGTAGCACACGGTAACTGAGGAACTTTTTACAATATTATGCTCTTGCAATTCATATTATTCTTAAACTACAAGTGTATTTCTCTAGACCTAATCTGAATTTTGGCCCCTAATCCAGAAATATTCTTTATAACTTGTGTGGAGCATAGTTTGAATTTGTTTCTAGACATGTGGCCTCAACTGAGCCAATAGTCATGAAGTTCTTTGGGGAAACTCAAAGAGTATTTATGATATGTCTTGAATCTATCCATAGATGAAATACATTTAAATTTGACTTTATAACCACTTAAGACACATAATGGAAATGTCAATTAAATGTTGTTAAAGCCATTAAATTTAATTGAGAAAGGATATAAGATACACTAGGATAGCTAAATGAAACAACAGAAGAAGATCTTTAAATACAGAGCAAAATGTGGTCTTTGGTGGAAAATGAGATTAACTTTGGATTTGTGCTATCCAAAAGTTTTTGATATAAACTGTTGCTTGCTATTTTTAATATGAAAAAGCGTATCTAAATTGGGCAATTTCTCACTTAAAGGGATTAGAAATATTTTAAAATTGTAAAGAAAATGGTTTTCTAAGTAGAAATGAGCTATGTAGAACCAAAAGTGATATTCCAATAAAATATAAGGAAATTAGAACAAGGAAATGCAAATGTTTTTATGACTTTAAAGAAGATTCACATACAATTAATCCCAAAGTAATGTCTGTAGTAACTATTTTCCAACCATTATTGATCAAGTTGTGGTCTTGTAGAGAGATTTGAATAAATTAAGCAATGTGCTGCGATTTTTGGTTTTCTTCATTCTGACATTTAAATATTTGAAAGAAGAACTTAGTAAATATTGTGTGGATATAGATGTTACTTTAAGAGATAGTAAAAATCATGCTGTATGTGATAATGATTTATATGGTGAAAGTAATAGTATTTTTTGCATTAATTTGTCATATGTGATTGTTACAGTGCTTGAATGTAACATGTAAAATTCCAAACGTAAGTATTGCTTTAAGAATTTTATTGACACTTCCAATAGAAGTGTTATTGCCTCAGTAAAGTTTCTCCAAATTGAAATTAATTTTTAAAAAAACTATCTAGAAACTACAATGAATCAAAAACAGTTGTCAAAAACATTTGGCATTATCATTCATGGAATATAATGTTATGTGAAAATCCTGGTTATAACAATAGAATGATTTTTCTGAAATAAAAGTCAAGAAGATTAAGTCTTATGATACACATATTACAAGTTAATTATGAAGTCTTTATTTTACTCACTTTCACGTTGTTGGCCCATCAGTGCATGAGCAATCATAATTAATTTGGTTGTCTTTGATATTTTGCCAACTTTTTTTCATACAAAAACCATAACTTTACACATATTTGAAATTTCTGTCATCATAAAGGTATTTGTCAGGTAGAACGATAGAAAATTTTTAGTTAACAATTTTTCATTTGACTTTTGCCTTTTAAACATTTAGACATATGGTATGTGGGCCTCCATTTGTATGCTTGCCCTGAGCTCTTTGTTAGGGGTGAGCCTGCCTTCAGCTGAGGGGTGGTAGCGGCTTTTTGCTATCAACTTCCTGTTGCCTGCTTGGCTTCTTGGTTCTTCCATCATCCTTTAATTTTGCACAGATAAGCAGACACATGAATATTTTCTTATGTCCCTTTCTTTTTTACATGAAAGGTAAAGTCATGGGTTAAATAGTGTCCCCCCCCCAAAAGGTAGGTTGAAGTCCTTATCCTCACGCCCTCAAAATATGGCCTTATTTAGAAATAGTGTCATTGTAGATGTAATTCGTTAAGATGAGGTTATGCTGGCGTAGGCTAGGCTCTTAATCCAATGAGACTAGTGTCCTTATAAGAAGAGAGAAATTTGGAGACAGAGGAAAGGATGATGTGAGAGAAGATGTTCATGTGCTGACACAAGCAAAGACAGGAGTGAAACATCTATAAACTGGGAAATGTCAAGAATTGCCAGCAGACTCTGGAGGTCAGAAGAGGCCAGGAAGGATTGTCCCCTACAGGTTCCAGAGGGAGCATGGTCCCGCTAACAACTTGATTTTGGACTTCTAGCCTCTAGGACTGTGTGACGATACATTTCTGATGTTTTAAGACACATAGTCTGTGATACGTTGCCATAGAAACGCTAGGAAACTAATATAGGTAGTATAATGAATATACTCTTTGCCTGTTGTACAAGTGCTCTGCAGGCTAAACACCTAGAAGCACATCTGCTGGGTCATAACAAACCTGTATTTTTCATCTTAACAGCTACTCCAAATTGTCCTCCAGTGTGGCAGTGTCAGTTTACTCTCCTATCAGCCTTGCATGGGAGCACGTTTCCTTATGCCCTGGCCAACACTTGACATTAACAGACATGTAATTTTTTCCCATCTGATGGGTAAAAAGCAGTGTTTAAAAAAAAATTGTATTCCCTGATTACTAGTGAGTTTTTTTCTCATATGTTAATTTCCCATTTGGATTTCTTCGTCTGTAAATTGTCTTTTTATAACCTTTGCCCGGTTTCCTGTTGTGTTATTTGTTTTATTTCTACTAGTTTGAAATACTTCTTTATGCAGGGGATGATCTTATTCATTTTAAACGATTCCTAGTATAGGAAGAGCTTTTAAATATCAAGAATGTTTGTTGGGTTTAATTGGTTGTCTTTTCAGCTTCTAGTGAGATGATCAAATGATATTTATTTGACCTATTGATATGAGGCACCTGTAATTGTAAGAACTTTAAAAAGCAGAGCAGTTAAATATTTATGGGCAAGAGGAGTGATGCCAATGTGGGGCTTTTCAAAATATGTTTAGAGGGGCTTCCCTGGTGGCACAGTGGTTGAGAGTCCGCCTGCCGACGCAGGGGACGCGGGTTCGTGCCCCGGTCCGGGAGGATCCCACATGCCGCGGAGCGGCTGGGCCCGTGAGCCGTGGCCGCTGAGCCTGCGCGTCCGGAGCCTGTGCTCCGCAGCGGGAGAGGCCACAACAGTGAGAGGCCCGCGTACCGCAAAAAACAACAACAACAACAACAAAAAAAACAAAATATGTTTAGAGGGCTGCCTGCCTAGAACAGAGGGTGTGTCTAAGGGAATGTGATGGTCAGCTTTAGAAAACTGGCTGAAGCCTTTGTGGGGCTTTATGTGGGTTACGGAGTTTGAACTTTACTGTACAGGCAAAACGAAATCACTGCAGAATTTTGAGTAAATGACTGTAGAACTTAAGAAGATTAATATGATGCTGTGGTGGAGGAAGAAGAAAATAAAAGCAAGGAGAGGACATAGAAACCCAGGGGTGAGAGGAAAATAGCCTTTTGCCATAATGACCCTAATAAGGGAAAAAAGGAGGAAGGTAGGTAAGCACACCAGTATGACTCTGATGAGGAGAGATTTAGGAAGAAGGTCTTCGTAAGGAAAGAAGTGTGCCTATTCAAGCATAAGTACTAGCGTGTCACAGACTTGGGGGACTTTGTCAGGAGGGCTAAAGCAGAAGATAACTTTTGGGTTCCAAATAATGTCCAAGTTGTGCAAAGTTAATTAGGAAAATAGAAATAAGAATATACAGAGGGCCTGTTCTCTGGGCAATGATGTAATATTGATGGACGGCTAAGAGAAAGCACACCTCATCAACCTTTATTTTGCTTCCAATTGGCAATGTCAAGGAGAGTGGTTTTCAGACTGAAGGTGGGGTGTAGGGTAGAACAACTATGATAACTGAAGATAGTTCACAGTGGGAGAAAAAATTATAGGAGAGCATCTATCTGCTCTGTGTGAGCTGTACCCCAGGAAACTGAGAGAACTTTTAATGATATCTCTGAATCTCTGATGTTGACCTTGGAGAAAGCCTGGAGAATGTGAACTTAAAAATAGATGTGTGTGCATGCTTGTGTGTGTGTGTGTGCAAATAGAATTCCAAATTTCAAAAATGTAGACTTCACAAATTGCAAATGATCTTCATGTCATTTCGGGGCAAGATCCTAGGATAGCATTCCAAAGGGATGACTTGTAGTCTCCTAGAAGAGGAGGTGAGGATCATTGGTTCTACATGGGTCACGCACGCCATGACTGTTAGATCCAGGAGCACTATTTGATGCAAGAAGCACTAACAATCAGGAGGTATTAGAAACCCAGTAGGAGCAAGCACAAGGAGGAAATGAAGAAAGAATATTTAGCTTGGAGGGAAGAAGGCTTAGAGAGAACATGATGGCTGATGTCAAATATGAGAAAGACCATTATATGGACGAGGGATCAAGTATCTGTGGGCTTCTCAAAGGCCAATGGGTAGGATTCCAGGGACCTAGGATAAGACTCAGGATAAGGAAGACCTGTGTAACCACATGCACCATGCAGTAGTGCTGTCCAAGACAGTGATTTTTCTTTTTCTTTTTTTAAAGATTTATTTATAAATCTTTAAAATCTATTTATTTTTGGCGGTGTTGGGTCTTAGTTGCGGCATGTGGGATCTTTTTTTTTTTTTTTTGTGGTACGCGGGCCTCTTACTGTCGTGGCCTCTCCCGTTGCAGAGCACAGGCTCCGGACGCGCAGGCTCAGCGGCCATGGCTCACGGGCCTAGCCGCTCCAGGGCATGTGGGATCTTCCCGGACTGGGGCACGAACCCGTGTCCCCTGCATCGGCAGGCGGACTCTCAACCACTGTGCCACCAGGGAAGCCCATGTGGGATCTTTTGTTGCGGCGCGGTCTTCTCTCTAGCTGTGGTGTGTGGGTTTTCTCTCTCTAGTTGTGGCACGTAGGCTCCAGGGTGTGTGGGCTCTGTAGTCTGCGGCACGTGGGCTCTCTAGCTGAGGCGTGTGAGCTCAGCAGTTGTGGCGCACGGGCTTAGTTGCCCCACAGCATGTGGGATCTTAGTTCCCCGACCAGACATCGAAACCGCATGCCCTGCATTGTAAGGTGGATTCTTTACCACTGGACCACCAGGGAAGTCCCCCAAGACAGTGATTTTTCCATCACTGCAAGTGTGCTAGCAGAAGCCGGTCAGTCACTTTTTTGGGAAATGTTCTTGAAGAGATTCATGCGTTATTGTGTGGGTAACTCTAAAGTTCCTTCCAATTTTGAGCTTCTGTGATCTTAGACCAGTGTAGGTGTGAATGGGAAGGATTAGGTTGGAAATACAGAGACTGTGAAGCCGTAACTGATGAGGAATCGGAAGAAGACAGAGGGAAGAAATGTAGATCACTCAATTGAGAAAAGAAAATCCTGTAGTCATATAGTCTAGAGGAAGAATCCACCATCTTTTTAACCTCAAAGACCAGGATCATCTCCAAATGGTTTAGGGCTATCCAAGAACACTGCACTTTAAAGAAGGCCTCTAATCAGTGTCTTTCATAGGGTTTTGGGAATGGAGGACAAACATTTCGAAATACAATTTTAATGATGTTCAGAAAAGATGATGACATTGTGCATTTGGGTCCCTTCCCCCCGCAGGACTGCTTAGGAGGACCATGAGGGAGGGGCAAGGCACATCATTGGAAGCAGGCCTAAGGCACAGGCCAGGAGAAAAAGTTGAAAAGCAAAAGCAAGAAAGGAGTGGAATAATGGCAGAGACAGGAAGGATACAGACAAAATGAACAAGTACAGTTATTGCGAATAGCAGCTTCCTGGGCTTCCAGAGGTCTCAGGGGCACCTCTTTCAGCTGGTTCTCAGGAGCAGGAGAGTTGGGTACCAGGAGACTGAGGCTCTACTGGTGGCTGTGCCCTAGCTTCCCGAGTGACCTTGTAGATGTCATTTCGCCTTTCTGCCTCCTTCCTATTGTCAAAGGCAGGCCTACTGCTAACCTAAAAGTGCTCTGGGCTTTACCGAAGAAAATAGCTCCAGAAATTTAAGACATTGCCTGCCTGTGTACGAAGCGTCTGCACTTGTTTCTGTTTTTTTCAGGGTTGAGGGAGGGAGAGCGGGCACGAGGAGGGTAGAAAGAAGGAGAAGACATTGTGGCCAAAGTCTCTTAGCTCTGCCTTAGCTCCCGGCGCCGGGATCTGGCAGAGGGGACATGCCTGCAGCCCGCGACCAGCCGGGCACCCAAGAACCGAGCGGACAAACTCGGGCTCTGCTGTCCGTTCAGCGAGTCCCATTGCAGCATCAGGGACGAAAAGCGAGGCACGCCCCTCCCCCACTAGATGGCACTGAAACGCCTCGTTCGCGATTTTCAAAATGCAGGAAGGAGGAAAAAAGACAAAAAGAACATGGTGGAGGTGCGCTTATTTTGGATCGCAGGCCCAGTTGTTCAAAGCAGGGTGCCGGACCCTCTCTTTCTCTCCAGGGCAGCTCTTTACCCGGCAGTGCAGGCCCTCGGCTTTGGAATGAGGGTGAAAATGAGGAGTGAAGAACCTAAGGTTTCGACCTGGGAGGGAGGCTCCCAGCCCTGCGGCGCCGTCTCACGTGAGCCGGGCGGTGTGTGTGGGGAGATGAAGCTGGGCTCGCTCGGGGCCCACTCGCTCAAGGTCTGGGTCTACCCGCGACACCTCTCAGAGCCCTTGCAGAGCCCCAATCCAGCCCCCACCCGGATAAGAACAAAGCCCGCACCGAGGTTTCATATAACCCCACTTCCCCTCCTCAAAGCGCGAGCCCCTGGGCGTTTTCAAAATGTCTATTAAGCACCTCCCCCCCACCATGAAAATTCTGTTCCTCTTCTCTGGAAAGGATCAGTCAATTTTTTTTCTTTTCCCGCTGAGGAGGGAGGTGGAGGCAAGTGGAGGTGGGTGTGTGTCGGGGTGTCTGGCGCTGGCGTGGGGCTGGACCGGGGCTGGCGGTGACAACTCCGCGGACACGCGTTCAGCCCCGGGTGGAAACGCCTGTAGCTAATAGGATAGCGCTTGTGGTTTTCTGGGGAAAACAAAGATCAAATACAATCCAGGACATCAGCGACCGAAACCGGGGATGCAGGGAACTTCCTCAGCCCCTCTGAATGCCGACTCCGCAATAAGCAGGCTTTTCTTCGATTTAAGGGAATTTTCCACTACTGAAAAGAGATAAACAGGAGATGGAGGCAACATCCCTAATTTAATACTAATGCGTGTAAACATGCTACATACCACATATATGTATATGTGCATAAATATGGATGTGGTTGGGCACAGACCTCTCTAGACACCATTGACTTGCCTGGTCAAAGAATAAGGCTTAGACATTTTGCCTGGGAAATGGTGCACTTTATCTTTAAGAATGCTAGAAAAATAAGCGATGAGGCTCACGTTGCACGGATGACATCACTAGCTTTTGGCTGCGCGCTCCGTGTTCTCGTCTGTGGGTTTTAGCCAAGGCTGCAGCGCCCGGCGCCCGAGCGAGCACAGCCGCGGCTTCCTACAGCGCCCGCAACCGGGCGATGCGATTTCCCGAGCCTCCCGGGCGCAGCCTGGGCTCTCGCTCCCCGGCACCGGCCGAGACCGCAAGGCCCCGGAGCCGCCGCGGCTAGAGGAGGAGGCCGGGAGGGGAAGCTGAGCGACCCGGCCTCCCTCCCCCACCCTCGCCCCATTCACCTCGGCGACCACCTCGCCGGGAGCCTGATCGTGGAGCGCCGAGGCTAGGATGAGATTCTCTGCACGCTGCCGAGCGAGCCGGCACCTCAGCTCCTGGGTGGGCTGCGAAGAAAATGCTGCAATCTGAGAGCGGCTGACCCCAGCTGGGCAGCGCAGACGGGGTGCTAGAGTGCCGGGGCTCAGGTGTAAGGAGAAAGGGGGCGGATTGTGTTGAAGGGCCGGGGCAGTTGTTTCTCTGGGTACCAGCAGCTCCCGGGCAGCACGTTCCCGGGGCTACCCGGGAGCCAGATGAAGTGAGGCGGAGGCGCCGCGGGAGAGGCGGGTCTGAAGGTGGCCGGGTGGACACTCCAGGAAGAAGACGGCACTGGGGAGGGCGGCATGACGCCCCGGGGGCTGGCTGCTTGGCTGGCGGGGCGCAGCCATCGCGCGACCTGTCCATGGTGTTGAAGGCGCCCTGCGCCGAGCCCCGCGAGCCGCGCGTGGTGCGCCCTGCCGGGTGCGCCCTCCTCGGCGCAGCCCGCCTCTCGCGGCCGCGAGCTGCCGCCCCGTCGCCGCAACCCCCCGGCCAAGGCTCGTTCGGTAACGCCGTCTGGGTGACCGCACCGTCGGCCCGAGGGGCCGCCTGAATGGCGAAGCAAGAGGCAGACGACCCGGGAGCTCGCGGGGAAAGGTCGGCCAAGACCGTGTGCCGACTGGGAGCCCGCCTCTGAGCGCAGCGCGCCGGCCAGAAGGAGCAAAGGACCTGCTGGTGACCAGAGGACAGAGATTTTTGAAAACGCCTGACCCAGAGAGGAAGAACATTTCTTCTCTCGCAGACCGGAAGGGAGAGAGTGGCTGAGAGGGAGACCCAGGCGGGACGCAGGGCAGGCAGCCCTGGCATCTGGAGGTTTCCTTCGCTGGCCGGCCGCATCGCGGGTGTTTCAGTGCATCCTGTCGTCTAGCGGCTCCTCCTGATAGACTCCCTCCCCCACCCCACACCCCCCTCCCAAGAAAGCCAAGCGAGTGGGTCCCATCGCCACCCGACACAAAGAAAGCCCAGGAGCGCCGCCGCGGCCGAGGGCACTCGGTGTTTGGTTTCCGGCCCCAGGGCAGCGGCGCCCGAAGCGCGGCTGAGTGCGGCCGCGGCCGTTCCGGAGCAGTCGCTTCCTGCCGAGCCGGGAGGGGGCGGGAGGCGGCCGTGTCTGGCTCGCCGCCGCCTGAGGCTGCACCTGCTCCGCAGGATGCGCAGAGGCTTGCCGGAGCCTCTCCGGATGAGAACTTTTTAGGCTGCCCGCCCGCGTTCCCGCAGTCCCTGGGCTGCGCAGCGGCAGCCGGGGGCCGAGGGGACGCCGCTGCGCGAGCCCCCCTCCCGCCCCCCTCCCCCTCCTTGGCTCGGCAGCCCGCCCGCAGCTGTGTTCCGGGCGCGCGGAGGGAAGGCGAGGCTGCGGCGGGTCATGCCCACGGTGTAGCCGCGAAGCGGAGGCATGGCTGCCGGAAGGTTCCTGCTCTACACGGGCCTCTCGCTAGCGCTTTGCGCCCTGGGCATGCTGGCCGTGGCCGTCTGCTCAGACCACTGGTACGAGACGGACGCCAGGAAGCACAGGGACAGGTGCAAGGCCTTCAACACGCGCCGGGTCGACCCTGGCTTCATTTACAACAATAACAACAACTTGCCGCTCCGCGCCAGCCGCTCGCGCCTGGACCGCTGGGAGGGCACACTCCTCCGGGCCCGGAATCGCCGGCAGCTCTTCGCCATGAGCCCCGCCGACGAGTGCAGCCGGCAGTACAACTCCACCAACACGGGCCTCTGGAGGAAGTGCCATCGACAGGGCTTCGACCCGGAGATCGCAGCCCTGATTCGGAAAGGTAAGCGCTCGCCGCGAAGCGTGGCACTGCGGAGAGACCGGCGCCTCTGGGCCGGGCAGCCCTCTCCTCCCTTGCGCGGCCGCAGTCTCTCAGGCCTCCTGGTTCCAGGAGGTCAGGTTATCCAGGCTCGGCTGAGCCTTGCAGTGGCCAGATCTTGCCTCCGAGTAGCTGGTAATGGAGGCTTACCTCTCTCTACCCGGCCTCTTGTCTTGCGTTTTGTCTGGTGGGGATTCCGGTAGAATCTCATGGTCCAGGGTTTTTACACAGGGAAATGGCTTCAGTAGTCTCTGAAAAGGAAGGGAATCTATAATGTTCTGCTTTTAGTAGAGGAAGCCCTTTAAGAGTGATTTGTCGGCGTAGACACACTCCTAGTTTTAATCTTTGTTTTAGATGTGGTTGAACTGATTCATCAAGGGAAATTTGGGAAAACATCTCACAGAGAAGGCCTTATTCATGCCGGAGGGGTTTAAGTGCTATGCTATACTGGGCATACTGCAGGCATTGGTCATATAAACATTAATAAATCACAGCCCCTGCCCTGTTTCACCCCAAAAGCCCGTTGACCTGTAGCATCATACCACAATTCATGATTTCTCATTTTGAGAAAGTGGTTGACAAAAGTGTCTTAGGCACATTGAATGTGAGCAAGATCTAATAAGCACACAAAAAGTAGTTCTTCCAGCAGCACCAAAGTGGGTACTTCAGAGGAAAAAATACTATTATCAGAAGATTTGTATAAAAAATGCCCAAAGTATACCAAAACAGAAAACAAACTGCATTTGCTAATGATAAAAATTTATTTGATACTTTAATACGATCACATACATTTTTAAAAGTCTGTTCATCTGATGCAGTTTGTAAATCTTACATGATTTATACTTTGGAGACTATCCTGTTCCGTTAGCCTACTGAGATATTGTTTTGATGTATACTAATATTGCTCTGAAGAAGGGAATATGCATCCTGAAGTATGCATCGATGGTAGCTGCACACTGGAAGATGTGCTGCAATTTTATAAGTCTTGTTCCCCGCACCTCCCTTCATTTTCTTCATCTATTAAGTGGTGATACCAAAGTGAAAACAATGATGTTATCTGCAAAGTCTTTGTGTCCAAGATACCAAGCAGTTTCTTAATGTCTCAATAATTATAATGCAAGTTTGCTGCTGTTTTTAAATCTTATATGTGAGAACTGATATCCTTTGATTTATAAAAATGTTGAAATGGATCAGAAAAATGTTCTTAATTTGAAAAAAAAAAGTCAATCGTTTAAGAAAGACAAACAGTGGGTATGGATTTAGATTTCGGTGGGGTAGGTCCAGAAAGAGAATCCATCTTAATGTTTGTTTTACAGCTTCTGTAGAGTGACGAGGGATTTTAGCTGATTTATGTTAAGAATGTGTTACTATTACAAATATCACATCTACTTCATGGTTAGACTCTTATTAGAGCAGGGTGTCCCGCTTGGAGCTCTACAGCTTTGTCAAGCTGTACAGGATATTAGAGAATTGCAGAAGAGAACAACTTGTGTTTGGATTTAGAAGTGGGAAAACAAGACGAAGCAGAATAGTTTTTGACAATGGGTGACTTTGTAGCAGTTTTCAAATTCTCAAGATTCAGAAAATGTTGTTTTATGCATCATTTTCTGCTTTCATTAAAATTGGAATGGGGGGAAGTTAGCTGACATGTGAGGAAGAATTCATGTTAATAATGACTGAAAAACACTGGTAGGACTTGCTGAAGGACATTCTTGGATTTCCTTTCTTGAACATCTCCTGGAACAAGACTGGTATCCTTCTGTCTGGTACTGGTTAACGCCACTTAGAAAAAGGGGGATGGAATTCATGGCTCCTGGTGGTTCCATTGAGAGCTTTGATTCCATGTTGCTCTGCTTGGCGATCCGACTAGAAAGGTTGACTTGGTCTGTGCACCAGAGGGATTGGTTACCATAGTGACATGTTCTTCCGGTGAAGCTGGAAACACAGTGACAGGGAAAGGGGTAGGGGAAGGATGTACAACATTTTGACTTTGTATCGACTGATTTTTCATTGAAGCAACAGAAAATGGACCAGCAGGGGGATTGAATACACTGATACCTAGAGTTGGGAGGGCACTGTATTTCTCTTGAACCAATGCAAACGCTGTTCCCCATCACCCAAAATACAGCAATCACTGTCAGCTGCAAGCCCTTGCTTACCATGGCTGTTTTTGTCCATTTGACATCCTTGTTAGTTATTGAGATAGATGGCATGCCAGCCTTACAAATCTTGAGAGACTTAAGGTCACTATCTTCATTTTTAATCTCAAAACATAATCTTTGAAAGCCGGATCTGCTTTTTCTAAGTAGTGATGGACACATTTTGGAAATAAGTGCATCTTATATTGGGAGAATTCACAAGCAATTCCAATGGCACATAGAATGTAGCCTCTAGACTTAATGTTCCTTCTAGAAGTACAGATTTGAGAAGGAATTAAAAAATAAATTGATATCCCTATATTTACTTTTAGGACACCTTAAGGAAAGATATTTCTCTCATGGTATTCATCAGCAGCCTCAAAAGCTATCTTAGGCCTTTGTCTGTTTTGGAAACATCTTCGATTAAAATTCTGGAGATATGTGTTGGGCAGGGGGAAAGGGAAATCAGAGAAAAGACTGCTTAAAATCTGTCAATATTATGGGAAAATTAGAGATTTATCTAAATGATCATATAGCCCTAAAGAACTCAATCATTTGTTGAATCAATGTTCATTACATTAGAAAGTGCTGTTTTTGCATTTTACAATAAAACCACCTAATTAATAAGAAAACAAAAGTCAAATCCATACCTGATTTGAAGGTAAAGTCCTTTGGATTCATATTCTTTCTGGAATCCGTTTCTTGCCCTGCTGACATGACTGTACCCACAGAAAGGCATTTCTGATCACTGTGTATTTATTTGTTTGTCTTATTGAACCCTAAGTTCCTGGAGGACAGGAAAGATAATCATTTGTAAAATACATCCGCTAGATGCTTGGTACTTGGGAAATATACAAATTAGGTTCACAGAAACTTATCCATCAAGAGCTTATTCTAATTGTAGGAACACTGTGTGGGAATCCAAATAAAGGATTAGTCAGAAAATTATGATAGAAAATGAACCAGTGTAGCTCTCAGGGCAGGTTAGTATTGCAACAGAGGCTACATAATTTAACAAGGAGGATTTCTTGAGCTTTTAAAAGCTTTGCTAAGGAATAGAGGTAACACAGTAGAGTTTTGGATAACGCATGTCATTGAAAAAACACATATCATACACAATCATTATTTTTCACATTAGGTAAGATTTTAATTATTTCCTTTTCGAGGGTAGGATTTGGGTAGAGGGTGTAGCAAGGATCAGTCACTGTTGAATTCCCACCTGTGTCCGTACTGGTGTCCTCTTGTCTTCCTGCTTTTCAACCTCATCTGTATCTCCCTAGTAAGTCACTGCACTGGTGACAGATCAATAGCAGGATCAGCTTCTGAAATCCAAGAGACTTCCAGGCCCTTAGGAGGACCAGCTACAGGTAGGATTTTGTTCCAGGGAACATGTATATTCTTTGGTTAGTACTGAAATCTTATATTGATATGGCTTGAAATCAGCAGACCTTCAACTGAGACTCTAAGAACTTTTTTATTATTTGAAAATAAGCCTTCTAATAGAATTTGACCTAAATGTTTTTCATAATCATGGAGTGATGGTCAATGTTCTGAAGTATATTTGAATGGAACATTGCACGTATTCACAAATTAATAATGTTACTCAGCAAATATTTACTGCACATGTATTATGGGATGGGCACATATCACTAGAATGAAGAGGGAATAAGACCCGCTCCTTACAATTCCCGTAGTCTGTTAGTGTCACATAGAATAAGTGACAAGTACAAGACACTGAGAGCAACAGAAACAGATGCAGAGAAACAGAGGAGGTGGTGCTGGATTGTGTCTGCAGTGGGATGAGGTCAGGCGGGAAGGAGTTAGGGAGAGTTGCCCCGAGGAAATGAAATTTGAACAAGATTTTCATGAAGTTTGGAGGTGGATGGGGAGGAAGGGGATTTCAGGCCAAGAGGCCAGCATATGCACAGCCATGGAGGTGTGAACCAGCAGTTTGGCTATGTGAGTGTTGATTTCTGGGGCGAGGGAGAGGAGCAGACCAACAGCTGGAGAGCGGGCGAGGGCCAAGTCAAGGAGCTTGTGAGCTCAGATCTCCTGTAGCAGTGCGGCCCATAGGATGGCCGCCAGCCACACGCGGCTACTTAACTTAAAATAACCAAAATTAAATAAAATTTAAAAATCACTTCTTTATTCACATTGGTCACATTACAGATGCTCAGTAGCTGTATGTATCTAGTAGCCATCATTTCAGACAGTGCAGATTAGAGAATGTTTCCATCACCACACACAGAAAGTTCTATGGGACAGGGCGACATGGAGCCTATAGCCTCTAAGGGCAAGCGCATACTTTATTTCAGATGAGGATAATTGAACATGGTAACTTGGGCTTAAATTTAAGAGTATTATTCTACACCTGAAGAAACTTTGCTACTTGAATGTTTCACAGAAGGTTTTAGTTCATGGTCAGTTGTGCTAAATCTATATTTTATTAATTTTCCATGTTTTTCTTTTAAAATAAATTTAATTAATTAATTAATTTATTTATTTTTGGCTGCATTGGGTCATCATTGCTGCACGTGGGCTTTTCTCTAGTTGTGGCGAGCGGGGGCCACTCCTCGCTGCGGTGCGCGGGTCTCTCCCGTTGTGGCACGCGGGCTCAGTAGCTGTGGCTCATGGGCTCCAGGCGCGCGGGCTTCAGTAGTTGTGGCGCACGGGCCTAGTTGCTCCGTGGCATGTGGGATCTTCCCGGACCAGGGCTGGAACCCGTGTCCCCTGCATTGGCAGGCGGATTCTTAACCACCGCGCCACCAGCAAAGCCCCTAATTTTCCATGTTTGACTCACAGAATTCTCTTCTCTCCTTTCCCTCTCCTGACTCCATTCAAGTAACTTGCAAAGTTGACTGGGTGGGAAGATTAATAGTAGTCAGACTTGGTACCAGGTACTCTGCTAAGAGTTTTACATATATTAGCTAACTTATTCTTCGTAAATCTGCTCTGAAGTGGGTATTATTGTTATTTATCTCTATTCTACAGTTGAGGAAACTGAGACACACAAAGCTCCATTAACTTACCACAGCTCATGATAAGGAAATGGAGTTGTCAGGATTTGAATTCTGGCTCCTGGTTTGGAGACTCACCCACCCCACTCTCCTGTCACCATAGAGTCTGTCGGGGCAGGGGTGGGGGGAGAAGAGGCTGGTATACTGCTTCCCCAAACTAAAAAAGAAATAGGGTCCCTTTGCTGTACACCTGAAACTAACACAACTTTGTAAATCAACTTCAATAAGAAATAAATTAAACTTGCTATTTCAAAGATATAACAAAGTAGGAAGTAATTTTAGAATCCACAAAGGTGAGACCTGCTGGAGGGCTCCAGCTTAGCACTGAGAGGAAGGTCATTTCAAAGCGAAGCATCTCACCTTGCCTTGAGACTCACCGACAGAAGCTTGTCCACCTTTTGTTCTGTGATTTTGAGGTTTTCTTTTGAGTGTTCGTTTTGTTCACCGTGGTAGATGCTGAGGTGATAGAAATGAAGGACATACACTTTCATTCCACAAATATTTATTGACGGCCTAGAGGCTGGTATTGTGGAGAAGCTTACATTCCGTGGGGGGAGAGACAAACAATAAATAAATACAGATGGAATAAAAAGAATATCTAATGAACTAATCAATATATAATATAATGTGCAGTATACTGTGAATGCTGTGAAGTGTCTTTGCCCTTGGGAAGCACAAAGGGGAAGGTGGACAAGTAAGCCAAAAATTAAATAGTTGTATTAGTTTGGGTTTCATAATATCCAGAGGCTTTACCTGGCCACAGGCAGACACACACAAAACCCACGGTCTGTGTATAAGGTGTGCGTCCCCGTGCATATGTGTTATATGTGTGTGTTGGAGGAGAACAAAGAATCATCATGTGGTTCTTGTCCTGAGGGAGCTTATGCTCCAGCTCATGGTTTCCCAAGTTCATTGTCACGTGTGGGTGGATCAGGGTCTTGTGCAGGAGGTCACGTCTGTATCAACTGGATCAGGAATCAGCTGGTCAGGGAACTCAAGGGTGAGCTCATGTTATTGAACCAACAAAGTCAAGGGCCTTATTTCTGTTGCAGAAGGTGAGTTTATTTATTCTTTTACTGTACGGTAGGTAAGGATCAATTAGAAGATCGATTCTGTATATTCCGCTTTGGATTGTCAGTTAAAAATATTTTCTCCTTCTTTGCTATTTGTAGGTGATCCTAGGCCTTCAGGCAGAATCCTAAACACACTCTGGGTTAGTTTGACCCTTCACACACACACACACACACACACACACACACACACACACGCATGCATGCAAGCACACACGCAGGTACACATCTAGACATTAGACAGTAGAGTCACTAATGTTCATTCAGATGCAGATACTTTTATAACTACTTACCCCAAAAAAATACACAGAGAGAGAAGGGAGTGCATGACTTGGTAGATGAGTGGACAGAACATTTATTCTAACATCTTGGTTGGATGTCTGCTGTTTCTGAGAGAATGCATACATTCTTTTAAAGGGCTTTGTTTCCGCAAGTGTAAAAGAGTGGGTTTGGATTGTAAAAATATGAAACCTTTTCACATTTGACGAGAAAGTTAAATTTGTGTGATAGAGAGTAAATAAAGGGTGAATGGTTGAGAGAAGGTGAAAGAGAGGGATGGGAGAACAGGGGCAGGAAAGGGAGAGAAAGAGAGCAAATTGAGAGACAGAGACGGAGATGCTTCTGAAGAGATCATGGCGGACTGCCAGTTTGTAAAAGGAAGAGGTGGGAAACAAAGCAGCTAATCCCACACGAATGTAGGACCTTGTAATAAGAAGTCACTCTTTCTCTTGGGGTTAAAAATCTGAAAAGTTAATGGAGGAAGGTGGTGTTGGTAGCACAACAGTGTGGATATACTTAATTCCACGAAGCCATACTCTTAAAAATGCTTAAGATGATAAAGTTTATGTTATTTGTGTTTTAACACAATTACAATAAATAAATAAGTTAATTAGAAGAATTTAAAAACTTAATAGAGAAAGGAACTGGATTCCCGGTATGTAGAATGCTTCAAAACCGAGGATCTTCATTTATTCAACACATTTTTTTTAGCACCTACTGTGTGCCAGGCACTAGCTCAGATATGTTTGGGACACAGAAGTTAATAAAACAGACATAATCCCTGTTTTCATAGGGCTTACCTTGACACACCTTCAAGGATTGTATTTTTTTTCTAAACAAAACTTTTCAAGAACACCGGTATGTAAAACAAGTAAAAGTAATGAATATGTTCCTCGGGTCATTTAAAAACCATTGTGTGGTAAAGAACACTTCACTGTGTTTATTCTAAAAATGTCTATTGAGTACCAACTATTTCAGGCACATTACTTGGGGTAGAGGAGCCTGAGTGAAATACATAGCTCCTGTCCTCCGAGAGACAAAAAAAGGTAGTATACAAGAAGACTAACAAATACAAACCCCAAGGTTTTTTTTTTTTTTTTAATATTTTAATTTTATTGGAGTATAGTTGATTTAAAATGTTGTGTTAGTTTCAGGTGTACAGCAGAGTGATTCAGTTATACATAAACATATACTCATTCTTTTTTAGATTCTTTTCTCATATAGGTTATCACAGAATATTGAGTAGAGTTCCCTGTGCTGTACAATACATCCCCATTGGTCATCTATCCTATGTAATAGTAGAGTGCATGAGTTCATCTCAAACTCCTGATTTATTCCTCCCCCACCGTGTTTCCTCTTTGGTAACCATAAGTTTGTTTACAATATTGATAAGTCTGCTTCTGTTTTGTAAATAAGTTCATTTGTATCTTTTTAAAATTTATTTTATTTATTTATTTATTTATTTTTTTGTGGTACGCGGGCCTCTCACTGTTGTGGCCTCTCCCGTTGCGGAGCGCAGGCTCCGGACGCGCAGGCTCAGTGGCCATGGCTCACGGGCCCAGCCGCTCCGCGGCATGTGGGATCTTCCCGGATCAGGGCATGAACCCGTGTCCCCTGCATCGGCAGTTGGATTCTCAACCACTGCGCCACCAGGGAAGCCCTGTATCTTTTTTTAAAAAAAATTAGATTACACATATGAGTGATACCCTATGATATTTGTCTTTCTCTGTCTGACTTACTTCATTTAGTATGACAATCTCTAAGTCCATCCACGTCTCTACAAGTGACCCAATTTCATTCCTTTTTATGGCTGAGTAATAGTCCACTGTATATATGTGCCACAACTTCTTTATCCATTCCTCTGTTGATGGACATTTAGGTTGCTTTCATGTCTTGGCAATTGTAAATAGAGCTGCAATGAACATTGGGGTACATGACTCTTTTTGAATTATGGTTTTCTCAGGGTATATGCCCAGTAGTGGGATTGCTGGGTCGTATGGTAGTTCTATTTTTAGTTTTTTAAGGAGCCTCCATACTGTTTTCCATAGTGGCTGTACCAATTTACATTCCCACCAACAGTGTAGGAGGGTTCCCTTTTCTCCATACCCTCTGCAGCATTTGTTGTTTGTAGATTTTCTGATGATGGCCTTTCTGACCGGTGTGAGGTGATACCTCATTGTAGTTTTGATTTGAATTTCTCTGATAATTAGTGGTGTTGAGCATCTTTTCATGTGCTTTTTGGCCATCTGTATGTCTTCTTTGGAGAACTGTATATTTAGATCTTCTGCCCATTTTTTGATTGGCTTCTTTGGTTTTTTTTGACATAGAGCTGCATGAGCTGTCTGTTTATTTTGGAGATCCAAGTTTGGTTCTTTGAGAGATTTATGTGTTGGGGGCCTGAGTGATTCTTGAGTTTTGGAGGAGTTAGAGGAAGCTTTGCAGAAAAGGGGACATCTAGTCCTAACATGTACTTAGAGAGGTTAACTGTGGGTTGATAAGGTGAAAGTCTTAGCCTCATTTAAAAATGATTAATTAATAATGACAAGGCAATAACTTGTCCAGTCTGCTTTCCACCCACCTTTGTCCCCCAGACTCCTAGTCCTTCTTCCAAGAGACAGCTGTTGCTACCAGATTTTAAGAAATCATATCAGAGATATTCTGTTCAGCAGTATTTAAAAATACCAGCAAGAAAAAATATAAGTCAGGCAATGAACAGGGGATTTAAGGATGAAAAAAGTTTATTTTTTTTTGTAAATCCGTATACACAGAAATGATGTTTAAGGTGATTCCAGGAGTCACTAGGAATCTTCTACAGGTGATGTTTATTTTAAGTGGAGGCTGCTGTTGGCATTCAGAGAAGTTTGACAGATTTGCTGCTTTTATGGGAGAGTGCAGTATCTGAATTATTTCAATTGATTTTTTTTTTTTTTTTGGTGTCCAAGTAGTTTGCCAAGAAAAGGCACTTTACTTTATATTAGGTCATCTTCATAAATTTATATCATTTCCTACGTTTGAAAATGCCCTGCTGTTCTATATCCTGAAGTTCACTGTGCTGGACACTTTATTTGCTCTAGAGCAATCTCTCATTCAGTTTTGCCCTCAATTTCTTTTCATCTTCATAATAGCAATTCTATTTAGTCAGACACAACTCTTATTCCCCAAGGCTCTGGAGTATTTTGCACACCTGGATGGAATAGGGTAATTTTTACCTTGAAGAAGCTCTGCACTCATATGCTGCTGTATGTTAACTAATACAACATCGGATACCATCCCGTGAGGCTGAAGATACATGTGCCTTGTCGCCTGGCACTTCTACCCCTGGCTATATACTCATGAGTCCATGGAACACATCCAAGACTCTCCACGGCGTCACTGTCTTATAATAATAAAATAAATAAGTCAACAAGAAGGAAAAACTTGTATTCATGAATAGGAGAATGGATAATAGGTATGGTATGTTCATACAGTGGAAACTACCACTGTGTGTTTAAAATAAATATACTAGATCTACGTATTTCCAAATGAATAAACATAAAATTTGAGTGAAAAGATCAGTGTGCAGAAGGAAATGAAGGATATGATGCTCTTTATTGAGAAGCTCAAAAACAGATCAAATAACATTAGATATTGTTTATTTGCCTTGTGTTTATGAAAATATGCATGTGACTGATAAACACAAAATGAAGGATCATGTTTATCTTTCTCAGGGCAAGAAAAGAAATGGAATTGGGGCGGTGCTTTCATCTGTGATATTTTATTTCTTGAAAAACGGAGAAGATCTGAAGTAACTGGGGCGCACACATTCACGCAGGCTGAAGCTACTTGGAAAGTTGCCGTTCTGACCAAAAAAAGTTAACATTTTATTCAGTGTTCAGGGGGCAGGTTCTTTAAAGAAAATTCTTGGAAAACTTTGCTTTGAGGCAATCTGTGAGTGACTTTTGTAAGTAGTAGCAAAGAGGAGAATCGGGTAACCTTTAACCAACAGTTTTCACCGAAAGTAGCTCCCGGGGAAGGGTTTAGAAAGGATAAAATCATGTTTTACTCCCTTCTGATGTGATGTAAGAAGAGGAAATCAGGGCTTTAAAACGACTTATTTGTGAGAGAGAGACTTGTGTACGTGTCACTCCCTGCTTTGTAGATTTCCCGCAGCTTGTGGAGAAAAACCAAGAGTTCTAAGGGCCAGCAAGTTAAACCAAAGCCACGCCTCCAATGAACTTGATCAGACATTGAACGTTAATAGCTAAGGCACGGAGACAGAGAGAGCGGGACAAACCAGAGACTGAGCACGAACGCCTGGAAAGGCATGTGAACCCTAAGGGAGGAACTCACATAAACGAGGAAAGGAAAAGCTAAGGATTGTTAGGAAGGAATCAGAATTGTAGTCTTAAAATTGTGAGGATGACTTCAGCCCGGAGCCCGTCTGCTGCGGTAATGGTGTGTTCCCACGCCATACAAATTCCAGCTGGAACAGGAAAGTCCCATTGGAATTACAGCAAGGGTCCCATTTTCACCTGATAATGCTTTTAAAACACCAAAGCTGGGCCTGAAGTTACTAGGGATCACGAAAGTCCTAGGGGGTTTCAGGGGTGTTGAAGCTGAATAACTGCCGCGATCATGTTTTAGTAACCACAGGGCTAAAGAGACGCCCACATGTAGCTCTGGGCAGGCCTGCACTGCCA
This sequence comes from Kogia breviceps, assembly GCF_026419965.1. Taxonomy (NCBI): domain Eukaryota; kingdom Metazoa; phylum Chordata; class Mammalia; order Artiodactyla; family Physeteridae; genus Kogia; species Kogia breviceps. The sequence continues at coordinate 13,176,039 of NC_081318.1, read as the reverse complement.
GGTCCCAGGTGGCTGAACTGCTTTATTCATTATGCTCTGCTGGGATGCTCTCCCTGCTCACCCTTAAAGGAACGACTTTGGGAAGGGCTGACCTCTGTGTTTCCAGCCTCTCCCTCTCTCTCCCTCCTCCCGGAATGGGTTAACAGAAGCGAAACAGAAGATCGTCTTGCTTTGGCCCTTTTTCTTTTCAGGCGTGGCCTCCCCTCCTTGCCTGGGTTTCTTGTCTTCTTCACCTTCACCTTCAGTGCACTTTGAGGCCCCTGCCAATGGGTTTCCTCCCCGACCCCCCAAGCTGGGACTGCTCCTTCTCTTTGAAAACTTCACCTCCCCTGGCTTTGAGGACACCGTTCTCTCTTGGTCTGCTTCTGTCTTGGTTCTTAACCCCTCTCGGTCACCGGCTCTTCTTTCTCAGCCCGTGTGAGTGTTCTCCAGGGTACCACTTTTTCTTCTCACCCTTCGCCCTCTTCTTGAGCCACCTCCTTCATGCCCAGGGCCAATTTCAGCCCTTGATGTTCACAACCTGTTGCACTGGGAATCTCTCACTCAGACCTTCCACCCAAACATCTCGCCTGTTGGCTATCTCCACTTGGAGGTTGCATGGGTCCAGAAGAACCTATTTTCTCTCTTTCCCCCAGAGTCATTCCTCTTTCATTTCCCTCCATCTAGGAGAATGATATCACTTCCTCTCTCCTTGCCCAAACCAGAAACTTGAGAGTCATCCTTAGGGATCTCTCCATTCTTGCCCTCCTCATCCGAGCAGTGAACAAGTCACTTTTCCTGCTGATACGTTCATGCTCACCTCCCCATGCTTTATGGGCATCGCTGCTGCGGTGAGGTCCTCCTCACCTGTATTCTTTTGTGTGTGTGTGTGTGTGTGTGTGTGTGGTACGCGGGCCTCTCACCGCCGTGGCCTCTCCCATTGCGGAGCGCAGCCTCCGGACGCACAGGCTCGGCGGCCATGGCTCACGGGCCCAGCCGCTCCACGGCACGTGGGATCCTCCCGGACCGGGGCACGAACCCGCGTCCCCTGCATCGGCAGGCGGACTCCCAACCACCGCGCCACCAGGGAAGCCCTCACCTGTATTCTTGTAGCATTCTCTATTTGGTTTCCCTGTTCTCTAATCTCATCTCCTGTAAATGCTTTCTATATCGAGTGATTAAAAACAATGTAAATCTAATCATGTTATCGCTTTGCTCAAAACCCTTCAGTGGCACCTCTCAGCCTGTCAGTCCCAATAAGGTCCATAATCTTCACCTTGGCACATAAGGCTTCACAGGTCTGGAAACATTCTCCCCTCCCCACGCCCCAGCCTGCCCATCTCATCCTTTTGTCTGCTTCTCTCCATGCCAGCATGCTCTCTTCCAGCCCTGATGAAGGACTCCTGGGTCCCCAAGCAGGCTAAGCTGTTGGATGCCTTGGGAGCCTTTGTTTATGAAGTGTCTTCCTTCTCCTGGAAGTCCCTGTCCCTGCTCACGGCCACCCCCAAGTCAGCCTGGCCAACACCTTCTTATCCTTTAGGCGTCAGCCTTCAGCCCCTCCTCCTAGTCTTGCTTGGGGTTCTGTCACCTCCACCTCCCAGGGAGAACTGGCTTCTTCCTCCTTAGCCCTCTGTCACACACTAGCCATCTTTCCCCTCCTAGCGCCACTGACATTTTGCTTCCCCATATGGTTCCCTCCTTTTAAAGACTATTTTTGACCTGTTTATTATTCATTTTTTTATCTGCAGTGTTTTGCATAATGCATGGGCCATGATAGGTATTTAATACATAGTTGTTGAATGAATGAAGGTTTATTTCAGTGAATGCACTCGACCTGGAAATCTCATTTAGCAAAGAGCCATAATTTCATTGGACTAGGGAAACTCACTATTAAAAGGAAACCTGCTGTGAGTTGTTCTTTAATGCATATGATAAACTTCAATTTATTTTCTTTGGTAAGGTTTGTATTTGCTTAAAGTGTCCATATCTCTGATTCACAAGGGGAGAATTATCAAGTGGGGATTGTTCCATTTTTCCCGGACTAGACCTCTTCATTATGATCTTGCCCGCTTTCTCTTCTCGGCATGCTTTCCTTAGGCTGGCCCTCCCACCCATAATGTATTGGATAAAGAGAAGCCTAGCTCCATTTCTTGTCCCCATCATGGATATTACAATTGCCAGATTTACCTCTGGGTCTGGCATATGCGACCATTCCCTCAAGTTTCTCAGTGTTTAATCACCAGGCATGTCTTCAGGCTGTCTCAATGAAGCCTCCCTCCCAATTGTTTATTTAGGGCAGCTTTCTCAAATCTCTTCTAGTAGAGATTTTGGTCAGATCATGGCCAGAAGACAGAGGATGTGCTTTTGTGACGGCCTCCCCTCTGGTTCGTACCTCAGTTCGCTTTTCATAACTTCCAGCTGGGGTGGGTCAGCGCTGCTGGGAAAACACGGCCAGTATCTATTTCCAGGTCTCTGATGCATCTGGCCCCATTGTGGCTGGTGATCAACATTGCTCATAGGAAACATCCATCCCCTACACAGGATCTGGGGACAGAAAGACATCATGGCCAACCAATACACCTTGGTTTTTGAAGACCACCGAGTCCCAGTTCAACAGTGGATGAGAGAGATGTTCACTCTCAGGGTGTCACTGGGAAGTGGATTCTCTTCCAGAATGACAGTAACTGTTGTTCAGGCTGATAATCTCATGGGGAAGGTTTTAAGGACCTCTCCTTTAGCCATGTGATTTACTAAGGGCAGAGCCATTGCTGTCATTCGGATTAGTAGAGTAATTCTTTTGTTTGCAGCAGATAAATGTACACTAAGCTACATTGCTTGGCTCTCTAAACCAGGTTGAATAAATGATTCATATCAAGGAAACATCTTCTATGACCACTATATCTCCTGGATTTATATTAGTTAAGTCTATGCTGGGTTTAAGCTAGAAAAATGATTTCCGGGCTTCCCTGGTGGCGCAGCGGTTGGGAGTCCGCCTGCCGATGCAGGGGACACGGGTTCGTGCCCTGGTCCGGGAGGATCCCACATGCCGCGGAGCAACTAAGCCCGTGAGCCATGGCCGCTGGGCCTGCGCGTCCGGAGCCTGTGCTCCGCAATGGGAGAGGCCACAACAGTGAGAGGCCCGCGTACCACAAAAAAAAAAAAAAAAAAAAAAAAAAAGAAAAATGATTTCCAACGCCTTCTTCCTAAGTTGCATAAAGTGCTATAGACCAAAATTTAGATTGTACATTCAGTAGTAACCATTGGGTAGGTATCCCAACTAAACACTAAACTTGTGTTTTGAAGATCTGGGTTAATTGTAAAAAATAATTATAAAAATTGTTAGTGATCTGTGCAGTAATGTGAATCTTATAAAATGGAGGGTAGCCCTTACCCTAGAATACTGTCTCTTTGTCATATATGCTTGTTTTAAAACCTGTAGGAGCCCAGAGGTTTATTTCAAACTGGAAGGTGGCATTTCATCTTTTTGGGTCAGCAGAATTGTTAACATTTCAGAAAAGGACTTTTGTGCTCCTGTGCCAGCAGCACGCCTGTATCAGCTTTTATTACACATATCCATAGTGGTGTGGTGGCTGGCTGGGTGCTTGTAGATCAATAAGCTGCTAAAAGGGGAAATGCATCAGAGACTATAATGGCTTCTTCACAGAAGATAGATCGTCTCCAGGTAGTGAAGTGCATTTAGGAACAACAGTGATATCCCTGTACTGAGATCCTTATTATTTAGAAGAGAGAAATGGACTCTCTCAAGGTGATGAGTCCTATGATAAAGATTTTAACATGCTAAAAATATACTCCAGGAGATTTTCTTTAAAAAAAAAATAATTAATTAATTTTTGTCTGCGCTGGGTCTTCGTTGCTGCGCGCGGGCTTTCTCTAGTTGCGGCGAGCGGGGGCTACTCTTCGTTGTGGTGCGCGGGCTTCTCATTGCAGTGGCCTCTCTGGTTGCAGAGCATGGGCTCTGGTGTGTGGGCTTCATAGTTGTGGCTCGTGGGCTCTAAAGCACAGGCTCAGTAGTTGTGGCGCAGGGGCTTAGTTGCTCTGAGGCATGTGGGATCTTCCCAGACCAGGGCTCGAACTCACGTCCCCTGCGTTGGCAGGCGGATACTTAACCCCTGCGCCACCAGGGAAGTCCAGAGGAGATCTTCTGTTCCAAACAAATTCAGTTTGTTTTAATAGAAGAATTCTCAGATGGAGAAATACAGAATTAATTCTCTTGGCCTCAAACACGACTTGATTGTAGTTGTTCTGCAACTTTGTTGTCCTATTAATTTAAAAAGTCTTCTTATAATTTGAACACTGATTTTTAAGAGACTCGGGTGGGCTTGGTTACAGCATCAGTGAGGAGTTGGGAAAAGTAGTGACCCTAACACAAAGTGATATGGCTGGTGTTTGAGGGTGGTGGAAACTTACAGAAGATGGCACAGAGCTCCTTGGCTAAGGTTCTTGACTTGAAGGCTGTGGACACATGGAGTCAAGGTTATGTCTGAGCTGAGTGTACTTATGTACAGGAGAGTTCCTAGGAACATGGTGTCAGAGAGGATGGTGACTTTTTCCGGGGGGTGGTTTGTGATAATTTCTACTCTGTGGTTCTCCTTCATGATGCAGGAATAAATTACATAAATTATATATTCATTTATTCAACACATATTTGGTGAATACTTTTTCTTTTTTTTTTTTTTTGCGTTACGTGGGCCTCTCACTGTTGCGGCCTCTCCCGTTGCGGAGCACAGGCTCCGGATGCGCAGGCCCAGTGGCCACGGCTCACGGGCCCAGCCGCTCTGCGGCACGCGGGATCCTCCCGGACCGGGGCACGAACCTGTGTCCCCTGCATCGGCAGGCGGACCCTCAACCACTGCGCCACCAGGGAAGCCCTGGTGAATAATTTCATGTCAGGATTTGTACTAGGAGCTTAGGGTATAGTAGCACACTAAATAGGCAAAACCTCCTGCCCACATGGAGTTTATATTCCAGTGAGACAATAAAAAGATTAATAAGTAAAATATGTAATATATTAGACAGTGTTTAGTGCTAGGGAGAAAAAACAAAGCATGGAAAGGGAAAGGACGTGTGAGGAGGCAGAGTTGGAATTATAGATGGAGTGGCCAGGGAGGACCTCCCTGAGAAGGTGACTTTGAGTAAAGACCTGATGGACCTGCAGAAACTAGCTTTGGGGAGATCTGGGGGAAGAGGATTTCAGACAGAGGGAGTAGCAAGGACATTGGCCTTGATGTGGGAGAACAGCTAGCATGTTGGAGAAATAACAAGGATGGAAGAATGGCTGGGTGGGAGGAAGAAATGAAGGGGGAATTGTAGTAGGATATGATGTCAGCAAAGTAGAGAGCCACCTCCCACAGGGTTTGAAGGCCATAGGAAGGAGTGAGATGGGAAGCCATCATAGGGTTCTGAGAAGAGGAGTGACATGATTAGACTAGACATGGTTTAAAAGGATCCCTTAGGTTGCTAAGTTAATAATTAGATGCAGTGAGACACATATGGAAGCAGGGAGACTAGCCCACATAGGTAGTGGATGGAACTAGAGTCGGGGAGAAGAGATTGGGTTCTGGGTATATTTTGAATGAAAAACTATCAGGATTTTGGCTGATGGATCAGACACAGGGTGGGTGAGAAAAAGAAAAGTCAAAGATGACATCAAGGTTTTTAGCCTGAGGACCTGGTAGCATGGAGTTGCCATTAAATATGATGGCCAGGACTGCAGGAAGATCTTGATTTGGGAATCCACACTTTTGGACATGATAACATTTGAGATACCTTTTAAATGCTCAAGTGGAAATGTCTATAGCTGGTTGGGTATGTTGGCCTGGGTTCACGGCAGAAGTCTCACTTGGGATGTAAATTTAGGATTCATCAGCTTATTGTATTTTTAGTCATGAGACTGAATGAGATCACCTAGAGAGTGCATGTAAATAGAGAAGAGGGGAGGTCTAAGGATTGAATCCTGGGGCACACGGGCTTTATAGACCTCAGGGAGTTGAGGAAGAATCAGCAAAAGAAACTGAGAAAGAACACCTAGTGTAGTGAGGGAAAAATTAGCAGTGTGGTATCCTGGAAGCCAAGTAAAGGCAGTAGTTTAAGGAGGAAGAGGAAGTGATCAGCGGTGTGCAAGGCTGCCTGTGGGTCTAGTAAGATGAGGCTGAGACTTGAACTTTGGATTTTACAACATGGAAGTTATTGATTCCAGTGGTAGATTCAAGAGTGAAATGGGAGGAGGGGAGGAATTGGAGGCACTGAGTTTAGACAACTTTTTTTTTTTTTTTTTGCGGTACGCAGGCCTCTCACTGTTGTGGCCTCTCCCGTTACAGAGCACAGGCTCCGGACGCGCAGGCTCAGTGGCCATGGCTCACGGGCCCAGCCGCTCCGCGGCACGTGGGATCCTCCCGGACCGGGGCACAAACCCGTGTCCCCTGCATCGGCAGGCGGATTCTCAATCACTGCGCCACCAGGGAAGCCCCTAGACAACTTTTATAAGGGTTTTCCATGTGAAAGTTAAGAGAGAAGTGGTAGCTGGACTGAGAAATTTAGATTAAGAGAGACTTAAGAACTTTTCTTTTTCATTAGAGAAATATTAGTGTAACTGTAGGCTGATGGGAATGACACAGTAGACAGGGACAAAACTGATGGTACAGGGAAAAAAGAAGGAAGAATTGCTGGAGCAATTGCTGGAGAGGCTTGAGGCCGAAAGGAAGACAGAGAAAAGAGTGAGAGGAAAGGGATGTAGCCCATGTAGCCCAGGAAGAAACACATGTTTTAAGTGAGTAAGTAAAAACCTGTGATTATCATTTATTTATTTAGTACTTTTAAATTGAAGTATAGTTTAATTTATAATGTTGTGTTAGTTTCAGGTGTATAGCAAAGTGATTCAGCTATCCATATGTGTGAGTGTGTGTGTATATATATATATGTGTGTATGTATATCTACATGCTTTTTAAAATTCCTTTCCATTATAGTCTGTTACAAGATATTGAATATAGTTCCCTGTGCTATACAGTAAATCCTTGTTGTTTATCTATTGTATATATGGCAGTGTGCATCTGTTAATCTCATACTCCTAATTTATCCTTCTCCCTGCCTTTCCCCTTTGGTAACCATAAGTTTGTTTTCTATGTCTGTGAGTCTGTTTCTGTTTTGTAAATAAGCTCATTTGTACTATTTTTTAGATTCCACACATAAGTGATACCATGTAGTATTCATCTTTCCCTGTCTGGCTTACTTCACTTAGTATGATAATCTCTAGGTCCACCCATGTTGCTGCAAATGACATTATTTCATTCTTTTTTATAGATGAGTAATATTCCATTGTGTATATGTACCACATCTTCTTTATTCATCTGTCGATGGACACTTAGGTTGCTTCCATGTCTTGGCTATTGAAAATAGTGCTGCTGTGAACATTGGGGTGCATGTTATCTTTTTGAATTAGAGGTTTTGTCTTTTCTGGATATATGACTAGGAGTGGGATTGCTGGGTCATATGGTAGCTCTATTTTTATTTTTGTAAGTGAACCTCCAGACTGTTTTCCATAGTAGCTGCACCAATTTACATTCCTACCAACAGTGTAGGAAGGTTCCCTTTTCTCCTCACCCTCTCTAGCATTTATTATTTGTAGACTTTTTGCTGATGGCCATTCTGACTTGTGTGAGGTAATACCTCCACTGTAGTTTTGATTTGCATTTCTCTAATACTTAGCACTGTTGAACATCTTTTCATGTGCCTATTGGCCAACTGTATGTCTTCTTTGGAAAAAGAAGGTCTATTTAGGTCTTCCGCCCTTTTTTTGGATTGGGTTGTTTGTTTTTTGTTATTGAGTTGTATGAGTTGTTTGTTTATTTTGGAAATCAAGCCCTTGTCAGTTGTATCATTTGCAAGTATTTTCTCCCAGTCTGTAGGCTGTCTTTTAGTTTCGTTTATGGTTTCCTTTGCTGTGCAAAAGCTTATAAGTTTGATTAGGTCCCATTTGTTTATTTTTGGTTTTATTTCTTTTGTTTATTTTACTTTATTTTTTGTTTATTTATTTGTTTATTGTAGGTTTATTTCTTTTGCCTTGGGAGAGTGACCTAAGAAAACATTGGTATGGTTTATGTCAGAGAATGTTCTCCCTATGTTCTCTTCTAGGAGATTTATGGTATCATGTCTTACATTTAAGTCTTTAAGCCATTTTGAGTTTATTTTTGTGTATGGTGTGAGGGAGTATTCTAACTTCATTGATTTACATGTGGCTGTGAGACTGTCTTTCTGGGTGCAAGTTATCTATCATCTTGCTCACACTACAAGCTTGTGGGATAATTTGAGCCAAGAGCTTTAAGCTTCTTAGAAGAGAGTTTCTATAGCATGTCAGCATCTTACTGTCACTGAGCATTTAATGGGAGTTTCTCTGAAGAAAGCAGAATTGGAGAATGAACTACATTCTGGTTATGCATGTTGCTTTTGCTTTCTGCTTTGTAAAAAGGAACTGGTCAGTGTAGCCTAACTGTTCTAGGCAGCTGTAGGCTGGTGATTGGTGGGACACTCTGAGACATTTTACCCTTAGGTGTTAGTTGAAATGTGATGTGTTGTGTCTCAAAGTATGGTGCTCTGAAAAGTTTAAAAAGGCTTCATTTTTAAAAGCTAGGACAGCCCATATTCAAACCTCTCCTATTAGCTGCTGTAGTGTTGTTTTAACCAACAACTTCTGCAGTATTTTCATTTAGGGCATCACTCTAATTAGGATCTTAGGATGCTTTGACTCTGATGACATTCATTTTTGAGATAAAGCTGATGTATTTTCAGGCTGAATAGACACACTCTTGCCTTGTCATCCGGAAAATGCCGCACTGTGTCTGCATTTCAGAGCCACTGGTTAGATGAGTGAAGACCTATGGTGGTGTGGAATTAGTCTTCTTTGTCTATTATACTGTAAGTTTCTCTGGAAAACAAAGCCCAAGAATTTCTGATAACCTCTCAGCAACAAATATTTTCTATGATTAGTGTAGGAACTAAAGTCACAAAATCTCCCTTTCTTGGGGGAAAAAAGAGTCTGGATATCGTGCAAAAATTATGAATCGAATTTATAGGCAATCACTTATCTGCATGTTTTTTGAGAAGGTGTGGATGTCATTAGCCTCTTTGATTTCTTCTTTGGAGATTGTAAAGACTCAAAAAATCTAAGAAAAACGGTATAAGTTCTAGAGACAAAGAGTAACAGGTGCAAGTTAGGGGAGCAGGTGGTGTATAATTTCACCTTTGCCTCCTACTCAGAAATAGGGAGGAAATTAGGTCCCAGTTTGGAAACTATGTGAGAAATGTCATTCACTGCCACCTAAAATTGCATGTAACTTTTGATTTTTTTCTTTACCCTCCTGGCTTGTGGCTGGGAGTACATTTGGTTCCATCTAGAAGCAAGTAGGTTCTGAATTTCCACAAAATATCTTTCAGGGTGTATGCTGTGACCAATTTTATTTTTTGAAGCTCTTAGAAATTTTTAAGCTTATCATACTTCCCAATTAGGTTATTGCCACTTTCTTTCACAACAGTCACAGTAATAGGTTTATTCAAAGGTTACTCTCCTCCCTAATCTTCTATCACCTACTTTTTCTCTCTCTTTCAGAGGTTGCTTATTCTCTCAAGTATATCCTTTCATCAGGACTTTTTTTCACCAGATAAACCGTTTCTGAGGCACCTCACCAATATGTGGGGGCTATAGAGCAGATATAATTATTCCCATCATTTTACATATGAGGCACCTGAGACTCAAAAAATGTTTATCATCTGCTGCCTGACTAGCAAATAGTGAAACCGTACAAGGACTATTGCTTTTTTCCATATTCTTTCAACCACTACACACCAGGATGCTGCCTCATAGTGCTGGGTTGAATTGGGGATGTGTCTGTATATTTTCCTGCTTTGTACTCCTACCTCTCATCATTGCATCCGTAAGAGGGACCGGATGGGTGAAAGGAAGTGCAAGCGCTGATGGTGGCTCTAGGCATTCAAGCCCTATCTCTCCATGGACATCGACAGCCTCAGACATGGTATCTAGAAGGGAAGAAACTCAGAACTACATGCTACACAACGTGATCCGCATCTTAGCCAGGTTCTTGCTCTGGCTTCTTATAATTGGCATATTCCCCCAGACCTGAGGGGAAAATAGTCTGTAGAGTAGTATTCCAGCTTAAATATCTTGTTACACTATGCTTTAAATTGCACTGGAGGTCAAATGATTGCCCATTGAGCAAAAAGTGGCTATCTGTTCATCAGATTTATCTCTCTCTCCTTTTGGGTTCCCAGCCAGACTATTCCCTTCCTACCAAATCTCTGCAGTTAGGTGTGGCCATATGACTGAGTTCTGACCAATGATACGTGGATATAAGTGATAAATTTCACTTCCGTGTCTGTCCTATAAAATCCTCCTGTGTGATCCCCTACTTTCTCTCTTCTATCTTCTGGTTGGATTCTGATAATCGGGGTGACTTTGGAGGCCAAGGATTGAAGATAGTAAAGCCTCAGGAAGTCTGAGTGCCTGAATGACAGGGCAGTAGTCTTTCCTGTCTTGCTGGCCAGTTGGACTTTATTGAGCAAGAAATAAACTTCTCAGTTGAGCCATTGATATTTTAGAGTTTATATGTTAAAATGGCTAGCTTTTTGTCATTTACTTATAATAATTTAATGCATCCTTTTTCAACTCTAATATGAAAACTCTAACTGAAGCTTTTTAAAATTAATTTTTATTGGAGTATAGTTGATTTACAATGTTATGTTAGTTTCTGCTGAACAGCAAAGTCAATCAGTTGTACATATACATATACCCATTCTTTTTTAGATTCTTTTCCCATATAGGTCATTATAGAGTATTGAGTAGAATTCCCTGTGCTATACAGTAGGTTCTTATCAGTTGTCCAGTCTATATATAGTAGTGTGTATATGTCAACCCAGTCTCCCAATTTATCCCTTCCCCCTTTCCTCCTTGGTAACTGTAAGGCTGTTTTCTACATCTGTGACTCGATTTCTCTTTTGTAAATAAGTTCATTTGTACCATTGTTTTCTAGATTCCACATCTAAGCGGTATCATATGATATTTATATTTCTCTGTCTGACTTACCTCACTCAGTATGACAATCTCTAGGTCCACCCATGTTGCTGCAAATGGCATTATATTGTTCTTTCTTATGGCTGATATTCCATTGTATAGATGTGCCACATCTTCTTTATCCATTCCTCTGTCATTGGACATTTAAGTTGCTTCCATGTCCTGGCTATTGTAAATAGTGTGCAGCTACTATTAAGACAACATATAAACTGTCTACATCCGGGCTTCCCTCGTGGCGCAGTGGTTGAGAGTCCGCCTGCCGATGCAGGGGGTGCGGGTTCGTGCCCCGGTCCGGGAGGATCCCACGTGCTGCGGAGCGGCTGGGCCCGTGGGCCATGGCCGCTGGGCCTGCGCGTCCGGAGCCTGTGCTCCGCAACGGGAGAGGCCACAACAGTGAGAGGCCCGGGTACTGCAAAAAGCAAACAAACAAACAAAAAAAGCTATCTACATCCAGGTTAGCCCAATAAATGCTAGATCCTTCTATCAATATCAGCATTACAATAGAATTTCATTCATTTATATATTTTCCATATGCATTTTTAACAAGATTTGAAGAAATAAAGGATTCAGTACTTTTCAGTACTTTTTCCTCCAAATTTTAAAGTATTGTCAAAGATTGCTTAACTTTTGTGGTTATTATTTCAAAATTCAAGAGATCCAACCCACCTTGAGCCTTTTTGGCCCATGGCGCTCCGTGGGAATCTGTCCATGGTCCTGAAAATTTTAGCATTTTCATTAAGTGTTAAATTTGCAATCGTCTCCTTCAAGTCTCTTCACCCTTAGTGTGTACAATATTTCTTCGTACAGAATGTATCCATTAGACAGTTATTTTCCTCCTTATACAACTAAACTTTCCTTTTATCTCAAATTTTCTACTCGTGATTTTCTATTCCGATTCATCGACATTACCAAAAGAGCTCCTTGCTGCAAGTTCCCTTCCCCAAAATACGGGTCTCTATGACTTTTTCTCAGTCAGGAGGCATTGCTTCAATTTATCACATCTTTTACTCACTCATTTGGAGTTAGAGTCTATGCCACTTGAAACTTGTAGCATTGAAAAACTTCCCCAATGCAGATGGGAGAATGATCTTCTAACACTAATCACGCACACCAGATTAAATGAAGTTTTAAATCCAAGGCTTATCAAGTTTATCATAACACAATTTAAAAATAATTTTGATATCAACCCAATTAAAAAACATTTACGTGTAAAGTGGTTTATTTAGGCTTCTGTTTTAAATATCTTTATTAGAGTGTAAGTAGTAACAGTGTAGACCCTGGAGTTACACTGACTCCGAATTCCAGCTTCACTATTTACTGTGTGACCCAGAGCAAGTTACTTACCGTTTCTATATCTCAGTTTCCTTATCTGTAAAATGGAGATTTTATTTTTAATTTACCTCATAGAGTAATTGTAAGGGTTGAGTGAAGTTATACAAGTAAAGATTTAAGAACAGTTCCTGGCACAGTGACAGTTGGCTATTATCATATTTAAAACTTGCAAGAAAATAGAATGGATTAAACAGGATAAATTATATGTAGGTCTCTGGTATTAAATAATTGCCAAAATGATCTCTGTTGCCACAAGTGCCTTATGGGTGAGCACATATCTGAAAGTCTCCGGTTTTTAATTTCTTTTGGGTTTGCTCTTCATCTTTCAAGAGCAGATGATGTTTGCTCTTTCAAGATTCCATTTTTTTTGTTTTTGTTTTTCTTTTTGTTTGTTTGTTTTTTTGCAGTACCCGGGCCTGTCAGTGTTGTGGCCTCTCCCGTTGCGGAGCACAGGCTCCGGACGTGAAGGCTCAGCGACCATGGCTCATGGGCCCAGCCGCTCCGCGGCATGTGGGATCTTCCCGGACCGGGGCACGAACCCGTGTCCCCTGCATCGGCGGCCAGACTCTCAACCACTGCGCCACCAGGGAAGCCCTAAGAATCCATTTTTGATCCCAGTACTGGTCATCTTTATTTACAAAAACCAAATCAAAACAAAAACAAATAAAAAAATCTGTTAAAAAACCCCAAAACAAAATTCTTCAACTTTGCTAAATCCAGCTTGACCATACAACACCATCCACAGCAAAACTGGAACTAGGCACAGCTGTGAAATTTGTCTTTGGATACCCTTGTGTCCCCTTTCAGAATCTTTTCCTCCTTTGATAGAATCCGATTTTTATCTATTAAAACATAATCGACTTTCCTTCCTATCATGGCTCTTCATCTGAGGAAAGAATCTGAGTAGGTTCTTTACTATCAGTTGTAAATGACCAACAAAGCTCAATGCCTAGGCCTTCCCAGAGGAACTTGCTACAGGTAAGGAGAAGTGTTAAGCTAAAGGAGTACATTTCTAATGTGAAATTTTAACAGTTAGATGGGATGAATATTTTGTGGTCACACATTCTTTTCTAACATCCTTATAAATAGCTACCTTTTTCCACTTTCTTACATATCTCGGCTCTGATTAAGGGTTTATTATATGTTAATTCATTCTGCACTGAATTGTTATCTGGTTGAATGGACTTAAATGTGGCTAGCAATTTATTGTTAAAGAACCATAAGCTGAGGCCTTCAAAGAGGGAGGCAGATCAGAACAGAGCTCCCATACTCAGTGACGTTCCAATCTCTTGATTCGGCACAGGAGCTTGATTTGTCCTATTGTAGATCCATAGCAAATCACAATTTCATATGTATCAACTGGTATCAATGTATTATTGTCCTTAATCACAGCTATTGGTGACATTTAGTTGAAAGATCACTGTGCTAGGTTGAATCAAAGCCTTGGATCCTACTTCTAGCTCTGCCATTTACCTGGGGTCACAGCCTCCTTTGTTTTATAGCTTCTGTCTGTAAAATGAAAATGGTGTCTCTTAATTCAGGCTGCAATCAGAATCACCTGGGCAGCTTAAAACTATGCAGCTTCTTAGACCTCAACTCTATAACTTCTAATTTAGTATGTTTGAGTGGGCTAGGTGGTCTATAATAAGACTGGATTGGGAATTAGTGGATGGGTCCATTTTTAAGGTCCTTTGGATCTTTTGACTGAGCGATTATCTTCTCTCTGAAAGCTCTTAGTCTGCACTCTCTGTAAGTGCCAACACTTATACACATACCTTCTCCTTGTACTGTAAAGTGTGAGAGATGCTAGCATTTTTGATAACCAGCTTCGAGTCGATAGCAAGCTGGCTTCTGTGGAGAGCGCAGGAAAAGTGGTCACAGCCTCCCAGATATTCCTGATTCAGCCTGGCTCCCCATCATGTGGTTTGTTATTACAGTTGAAATAAATTTATAGACGTTCCAAAACAACTACATTCTGACAGGAAAATACAAAAGCACGCTCAACCATATAGAAATGATTTTTACATCTTTCACTCTGCAGTTCTTGTGGATATAAATGAGGGTTGCTTGCAGTTGAGTGCATGCATAGAGCTGGCAATAAGCCGATTTTCTAGCGTGACTCATAAACTTATTCTAACAATTATTTCAAAAGAAGCATTCCAGAAGTGTTTTGAGCAGTGGAATGATTTATATTGAGCAAAGGTAAAGCATTAAAGGGCTCTACGGGACAATCAAGTGAATGTATACATTTTGCATTTGTTTAAACAAGCAGATGCCTTTAAATAGTTTGGCTACTTTATAAGTAGACAGGTTCTGAATTAAGTGCCCTGAAAGCTCTTACTCCTTTTCATGGATCTTTGGAAAGGAGAAAAATTGACTTCTATAAGGCTTGATTTGAGTACTTTCTAAGTTATTGAAATAATCCTTTGAGATACATTCTTTGAAACATTAGGTAAGGCACCCAATGCTAAGTCTGTAACCTGCAAATCTGGGAAAAAATATTTTGGCTCTTTTGAACCTAATTTGGGTTGGGCAAAAGTTACTCCAAATCTGTTTCCTGTTGTCTAATTCATGATGAATTAATTAATGAACTACAGTAAAATGTTTTATGCAATCTTTCTGTTTTTCCCTTTAACCTTTAAAAACTAGAATAATGGATTTTCACCTCTTTCTGTCTTTTTGCCTGTGCTCATGTAGTAAACATTGATTTCTTCAGCTATGGCCGTCACTGCTGTTTAAAGAGCCTTAGTGGAAATGGTTGAAGTTATTAACTTGTGTTTTTCCTGGCACAGGTGGTGATGTCCTTGGAGCTTGGGGCATAGGGTGTGTAGTTCTATGAGGTGGTTCTGGTGGCATGGAAGCTGCTGTAATGGTAATAAATCTGAAACAAACATCTCATTATGTCATAGTGCTTTTTCCTATCTTGTTTGGTGACAGCAGCTGGAGAGACTGATGGATGACAGATAGCTATCTAGAAATAAAAATATATGTAGCATATTTTGATACAACCACCTCTATTAGGTATCCAATATTTTTGTTGTAGTGGAGTTTAGTTTTATTGACTGTATTACTAAAAATTACATTTCCAGTGTCCAGAGCTAAAGCCCTGCTCTTCCTGAATCAGCCATTGCAATGGAATAACCTGAATATGAGGGTCCCCTACTGTCTTTGTCATCACCTCTGTTTTTCTTCTTCTAGTTCCTGGATAGTGTATGTAGGAGAGTTTGTGTGTGTGTGTGTGTGTGTGTGTGTGTGTGTGTGTGTGTGTGTGTGTGTGTGCGTGTGTGTGCGTGTGTGCGCTGCATGCCTACCTATATGTCTGAGTGAGTTTTAGTTTTTCGGTAGGTTTGATTGGGATGTTTGAGGTGAGAATCAGTGAAAAAGAACGAGGGCCGTTGAAGAGTAATTGCTATGTGATGGCAGCACTAAAGCACTGTGAAGAGGTTAGCAACCCCTTTTTATTGCCTGCAATGCAGAGATTTTGTAATTAGTAGTTTCATTAGAGAGTGTGAATGACTATTAAATGGTTCAGCCAAACAAAGCATTCATTGTATTGGAAAATTTACTGTAATCAGATAGAAAAAGTACTGTTTTTGGGAATCATTTGTCAGGTTGTGAAAATAGTTTTCACTCTCTGGAAATCTTATTAAAAGGGTTTTTACTCATGAGCTTTGAAATGTATAGGTCAGTGTCTTAGTCCGTTTGGGCTGCTGTAGCAACAATACCATGGACAGGGTGGCTTATACAACAAACATTTATTTCTCACAGTTCTAAAGGCTGGGAAGTCCAAGATTGAGGCACTGGCAGATTTGATGTCTGGTGAGAGCCTACTTCCCGGTTCACAGCCAGCCAGCCATCTTGTTGCTGTGTCCTCACATGGCACAAGGGTCTCTTTTATAAGGGCACTAATCCCATTCATGAAGGCTCCACCCTCCTGACCTAATCACTTCCCAGTACCATCACATTGGGGGTTTGGTTTCTGTATACGAATTTGGGGTGGGAGAGGCACAAACATCTGGTCCATAACAGTCAGTGTTCAAAACATGGTTACTTTGCTAGAGGTTCTATTTGCATTTGTCATGTGTATGTCCTCTGAATGGGGTTTCTTTATCTAATAGTGCAGGGTATATTTTATTCCACTGATAGAGGTTGGTGTTCAACATATTTCTTGAGTGTTGGGACAGTTGTGTTTGGCAGTGGTGTTGGCCTATTGCAGATTTCATTTTGTGAGCTCTCCTACACTGCTGCTATAAGGCCAACAGAAACGTGCTAGTTTCTAAGCATATGCAGGTTTCCTGGCATGGAAAATGCTTATGGGGGTTTGCCCACACACCAACTGTCTCTGTTTAGGAGTAGCTGTCCCTATTTTTTAACCATCTTCACACTTTGTCGATCCAGAGGGGTACAGTATATTTTAATCAAGCCCTAAGGCAGCTTTGTGGCTAGGTTAATTATAACCCTCTCATATTTGTACAGTGTTTTTCAGGCTTAAGAACATTTCTACTTATCACAGTTCCTTTGATTTTCTAAGCTTCCTGTGAGGTAGGCAGGGTAGATGGTATGACCCCATTTTACAGACAAGAAAGTTGAAGCTGATGGCATTAAAAAAAATGTGTCCAGTTAAGTGGCTGAGGTGGGTGGAGCCAGGACTCTGGAGTCTCCATCTGGAACTCTCTGCATCACAGCCCGCTACCTTTACTGCTATCCCCAGGGGCCCAAAGATACCCAGAATAGCACTTGATGCCATTTGTGAGTTTCCTCTATTCTTATATCTGTCATTTCCCTGCTACCTAGTTTTCTTTCAAGTGGGGAGAGAAAAAAATTATTGCTTCCCAGGTGGTGCCAACTCATCTTTTCTGTGGACTTCGGAAGGCAGAGACCAGTCTAGACCTGCTGAATCATGTGACGTGGACCATGGGATCAGGAAAGAGAGGAGCAGTTGCTGGTGGACATAGATTGTTAGACTGAGTTGAGATCATAAAGCATTAAAATGAGCGTGCTCTGTGCTTCTCATCCTCTTGGCTTGGAAGTCACAATTCAGGTGCCTCCAGAATCCTGAATACAAGGACCACCTTTTTCTCAGTTTCCATCTCTCTTTCTCTTTGCCTCTAATGTAGCACGTAGCATGCTACATTATAATCTATTGATTTATTTGTCTGTCTATTTTGCCTGATAATGAATTCTTTGAAGGCAGGGGCTGTATCTCATCTCTCTACCTCCATTTCTGTCACCCGCTCGGCATGTAGTAGGTTCTCTCTGAACGTTGGTTGAATGATTGAGGGAACTTTTAACTCTGGGCTCGGATGGAGGACTAGTGGTGGTGTTGGCTTTCATACTGTTTTAGGGGACAAAATTTGATTTGGAAGAAACCTGAATTTGTGCAGTAACGAGGTGTGTTGTTTGAATTTGTAGCATGCAATATGTTGTTCCACTTATTTACTAACAGCATTGCTGACAGATTTTCTCTGAAGATTGATTGACAGATTTTACTAACTGTGTTAGTGTGGGAATTATGGGTTTTCCCTTGTAAACCTTATCATAGCAAGCAAAACAGGGTTGATTGGACTCAGGATACTTTACAGATCCTCCGCATAATCACTGTTGAAGAGAAGAGAGTCTTCCTCACTTGGGGCAACTGGGTATCAGAATAGAAGCAATTTTCTTTGTTTCTTCTCCGTTCACCACCCAGCAATGCACAACTGAGAACACGTCCATTCATTTTTCAAGCTCTTGCTACCAGTGTTTCAGTTGAAAATGAGCAAGGTCAGAAATCTGACCAGTGTTGAATGTAAAGCAAACAGAATTCATGTTCCCCCAGCCTCCTGAGATGCAGGAAGAGCACCTGGGCAGGTGGCAAAGCCTTTGTCTTACCTGGAGGCTCACAGGAAGTGGACTCTCCCGCTTCCTACTGTGGAGGCAAAGGGATCTCTGTTTTCAGCCCATATTTTATGCACAGTGAACCAAGAAAGGCTGACCTAAGCCTCCTGTGGGGCTCAGGAATGCCTTCCACTGCCAGCAAAAGAGGTGAAATTCCTTTGCAGGTGCAAGGATGTATTACTAGGTGCCAGGGAGTAACTGCTGTCTAACAAAACCAGGATCCTTTCTAGGTCTAAAAAACATACTCAGAGTTCCAGAGTGTTATTCTCCCTCTGCCTGCTGCTCGATTTCTGCCATCCGGGCACCATCGTCAGTTACCTCCACGCCTTCCTAGCCTTGCTTTCCTCATTACTGAATTGCACCTATGGTTTATGGGCTGTATCCCTTTGCTGGGGCTGCTGGAGCAAAGTACCACAGACTGGGTAGCTTAACAACAGAAATTTATTTTCTGACAATTCTGGAGGCTGGACCTCTGAGATGAAGGCTCTGGCAGGGTTGGTTCCTTCTGCGGCCCCTCTCCTTGGCTTGTAGACGGCCATCTTCTCTCTGTCTTCACAGCCTTCTCTCTGTGTGTGTCTGTTTCCTAATTTCCTCTTCTTACAGTGATGTCAGTCGTATATATGAGGGCCCACTCTAATAATGTCATTTTAACCTAATTACCTCTTTAAAAGACCCTGTCTCCACATACAGTCCCATTCTGAGGTACCAGTGGTTAGGACTCTAACATGAACTTTGGGGGACACAGTTCAGCTTATAACATGGGCTGAAAGTCAGAACTCTTCATGCGCTTTGAGGACAGTTGCACTGAAGTCAGACTTAATACTCCCAACCCCAATGTGGCTTTTTGTCTAAATGTTAGCACATGATGGAGGAGGAAGGGAAAAGAGCAAAGAGGGGATAAGAGTAGTAATCAGAATGCGGTGAGGGAAGGGCCAGCCGGCTGAGCTGTAGCGTCTGGCTCAACCTCCACCCCAAGATTTTATCTGAAAGATGGAATATTTCATTCCTCTTGCTTTATTTAGCCACAGATGGAAATGCATGTTAATATCATTTTCTTTAAAATTACTCTCCTCCTTAATTTCTCTCATCAGTTGTAATGACTTCTTCCAAGATAGAGCTGCTAAAGGATGTTAGAGGGAAAACATACAATGTGACATGCAGCTTCTCTAAATAGAACAAAGCTTCCCTCTAGAACAAAGTGTGTGGTCATTAGAAGACTGAAGGCAAAGACAGAAATTTACAGAGTCTGTTTAATTCAAAGGAACCTCTCAATAGGACCTTTAAGAAGGGTCAGTTAGAGACCGACAAGGCAAAATTGTGAAACAGGCCAGTTTGTTTTTATGCTTCCATGTGGCTTTGCAACCCTCCTGGTTGTTGTGCGGTAGTTCCAAAGTGCCCTGTGATTCTCAAAGTGGAGTTCCTGTACTCCCTAGGAGTGTGTGATACCCAGGACAAACATGGCACCCCTTTGTCATTTGTGGATTTTACTCTAAGGTTGTTTGGGAAATCAAGTAATTAAACTATTAAACAATTTAACATTATTTTTATATGAAAACAAATGGATGTATTACAGAGAGAAGTACAAAATGTATACGACTTTTAAAGCTAAAACATGACACTTTAAAGACATTTAGGGCTTTGGTGGGCCATGCCCACTTCTCATTTACTCTAGGAGTATAAGTTCCCAGTCATTTACTCTTTGGAGTAGGTCGTAAGAAAGTTTTAGAAATACTTAAGCCTTCTTTTGGCCTCAGGCCACTTTCCAAAGTAACAGCTGGATAATTTGATAAGAACATATGTGTAAATACACAAATAAATGCTAACTCATTAATGGGACCACCGTCGTCCTTTTACTCATCGCCCTCTTCACTCCAGGATACGCTTCGAGTATTTTAATTGTGGCCATTGAGTGACCGTGTCTCTGCCTCTTGTTGTGTGTATTCACTCAGTATATACTCATTGGGCACTAACAGTGTGCCAGGCCCTGTTCCAGGCACCTGAGACACAGGAGTAAAAGATAAATGCAATCCCTGCCCTGGCCGAGCCTAAATTCTAGCAGGGAGATAATAATCAGAATAAGTAAATGATATACTGTGTTTGAAGCTGATGAGTGCTTTGGGAAAAATGGAATAAGGTAGGGGGCATAAGGAGTGGGGCACTGGTTTGCAATTTCAAAGAGGCCAGACAGGAAAGGACTCACCAAGTAGATGATGTTGAAGGAGATAAAGGACCGAGACATATAGGTTTCTGGGGACAGAGGAGGAAGAGTGAGGAAGTAGCCGTGTAAAATCTCTAAGGCTGGAGTATGCCTGGCCTGCCTGAGAAACAGCCAGAGGCCAGCGGAGTGGAGTGGAATGAGTGAGTGGGTGAGTGAGTGAGTGGAGGGCAGAGCAGCAGGAGATGTGTTCATGCAGGACCATTGTAAAGTCTTTGGCTTCCACTCTGAGATGGGATGGCAGCCACTGGGGTCATTCTGATTGCTGTGTTGATGGCAGACTTGGGGGACAACAGCAGAAGCAGGGAGATCAGTTAGGAGGCTATTCACAACTCAGACAAGGTGGTGGTGGCTTGGGGCAGAGTGTTGGCGGTAGAAGTGGTGACGAGTGATTGGATTCTGGATATATTTTAAAGGTAAAGTGAACCTGGATTGATATGAGAGATGTGAGAGAAAGAGAGGACTCAGGGAAGGCTCCAGAGTTGTCAGCTGACCAGGGATGGAATTGCCGTCAACCAAGGTGGAGACCACAATGATTCGGCAGGCTTTGGGGAGATAAGGGCTTTGGTTTGGGGCCTATTAAGTTGGAGCTGGCTGTTAGATGTTGCAGAGTAGGCACTTGGATAGATGTGTCTGGAGTTCAGCAGAGCAATCTGGACTGGAGATATAGACTTGAGAGTCATCAGCATAGCTGGTGTTTAAAGCTATGATTAGACGAGACCACAAGGGAGTGGGTGAGAGGAGACTAAAGGTCCTAAGACTGAGGCTTGGGGCACTACCGCATAGAGAGGTCCAGGAGAAAGAAGACCAAGAAGGAGTGGGCAGTATATTCTGGAAATTTAGTGAATAAAGTATTTCCAGGAGAAGGAAGTAGTCTGTGCCAGATATTGCTGGTTGATCAAATGGAATGAAGAATGAGAATTGCCTATTAGGTTTGACAATTTGGAGGTCACTGCTGGTTGTTTTGGTAGAGGAGCAAAAGCCCAGTTGGGGGCAGGTTCACGAGAGGATGGAAGAGAAGATATTGGATAGATATAAAGTATAAATAACTCAACTATAAATAAGTATAAATAACTCAAGTATAAATAACTCATCAACTATGGTTCGTCATAAAGGTGGTAGAGAAATGGAGAATTAGCTGCAGTGAGAAGTGGGCCTAGGAAAGGGATTTTTAAAGGTGGGAGAAATAGGGGCTTCCCTGGTGGCGCAGTGGTTGAGAATCCGCCTGCCGATGCAGGAGACACGGGTTCGTGCCCCGGTCCGGGAAGATCCCACATGCCGCGGAGCAACTAAGCCCGTGAGCCATGGCCGCTAGGCCTGCATGTCTGGAGCCTGTGCTCCGCAACGGGAGAGGCCACAACAGTGAGAGAAAAAAAAAAAAAAAGGTGGGAGAAATAACAACGCATTTACATGATAACAGGAGTGGTCCGATAGAGAAGGGAAATTGTGGATGTGGGAGGGGGGAGAATCCTTACAGTGATGTCACTGAGGAGGCACGCGGGGATGGTATCTAGTGCACAAGTTTGCGTCAGACAGCTGTACGAGCAGCTCATTTATAGTAACAGGAGGCAAGGCAGAATGTGCGGTAGTTAGGCACATGCTGGTAGGTAGACAGATGTGGTCGTGGGAGTTTGTGGAAATTCTATCAATTGCATCAGTTCTCAGTGTTGCAGGATGCAAGATCATCACCTGTGAAGATGGGAAGCAGGTGACAGGGCTGGACTTGGAAATGTAGTATCCTTGCAGGCAGCATTAAGGGTTCAGTCAAGGCTTGCGGTTCCACATTTAACACGAGACTAGCATGGCGTGACTGTGTTTTTCTCTAGAGTGTTTTGCCGCGTGAGCAAACGCATGGAGTTAGAGTTAACCGAGAGTTCGCTAGAATAGAATATGAAGAAGTGAAAGAGACCGTGGCATCTAAGCTGGAAAATGTGAAGAGAAAGGTCAGGAGGAGACGAGGGATAGTGAAAAAGTGATGGGATCGATGAATGTAAATCTTGGTGGGATCAAAGAATTGTTGGAGATGGGTCACTAGAGGGAGTAAACTGCAAACTTCAGGAGGTGGTGGACAAAGAGTGTGACCCTGAAATTGTGATTATGGAGGAGTTACATTATGGGTAATGACAAGGCCTTTGAATTCTTACCTGATTTCCTGTTCTCAGGTTTTACAGACCTGGGTTCCTCTCCTTCAGTACACTTAATCCAGGTAGTAATTACTCAGTTATTATCATGATTGTTTCCTTCACTAGAGTATAAGCATCGTAAGGGCAGGTTCTGTATCTGTTTCTTCTCACGGTTACATCACCCTGTGTCTGTGTCTAGGTCAGTGCTTGGCAAATTGTAGGAGCTTCATAAATGTTGAATGAAAGGTAAGACCCATGCTGATGGTAGTAATGTGACCCAAGATGGGGAAGACACTGTCCACTTGGGCCCTGTGGATTTTGATTATGCCAACACAGCAATCAAACATTGACTCCTAAGCAAAAATCAAATAGGATTTGACAGTATCTCTGATCTATTGATTAAAAGACACAATCCTGCACCATTTTTGAAAGGTAATTTCTAGGAAAAGGAAGGCATATGGTAGGAAAGATAGGATTGGATTTTAGGAGCTTATTTCTCTAACAAGTTTGTTAAAACAATGTTTTAAAATTTTGAGCAAGGTTATTGTTGTTTCTTTATTCATTCAGCAACCATATGAATGTCAGTACGTGTCAGACACTATGTAGCTGTGAGTTTCATTGGAACAGGGCAAGGTCCTGTCCCCCAAGGGCTTACAGAATTAAGAACTGATTGAAGAAAGAACTTTTTTTGGATAAATAAGTAGTGGAAATTCAATAATACAATTCAGAATATACAGTTGCACCAAAACTTGGGAGGAACACACAAATAGTGATTTGAATTGTACTACTTCCTCCTGAGGCACCATACTTAATGTGTAGATCAGCATTTTGAGAGTCAATAAGCTCACTTGAAAGGTGAATATATAAAACTGAAGATCTGAAGAAGCCAGGCAGTCATTGTTAGGACATGAACATGTGTTCACTGTTTCTCTTCCTTTGAACATTTCTTCTCCTTTCCCCTCTTTTCCCTTTCACATTAGGAAATTGCCTGGCACATATTAGGAACTGAATAAATACTGACTGACTGAGTAAATAATTTACCTAAGTTCCAGAGAATAACAAATTTCTCCATAGGTGTTGTTGTGGTTGGTGTTGTTATGGACCGAATGTATGCGATCTCCCCACCTTGCCCCTCATTCATATGTGGGAGCCCTAACCCCCAGTGTAGCTATATTTGTACTACACTGGGAAGTACAAGGGTTAAATGGGAAGTACTTAGGGTTAAATGAGGTCATGAGGGTGGGGCCCTGATCCCAAAGGATTAGTACCCTTATGAGAAGAGACATCAGAGAGCTCATTAGCTCTCCGTCCATGCGTACACATGGAGAACAGGCCACATAAGGACCTAGAGAGAAGGTGGCCATCTGCAAGTGGGAAGGGAGATCCCAGCAGAAACTGAACCATGTGGGAACTGTGATCCTGGACTTTCCACCCTCCAGAACTGTGAGAAAATAAATGTCTGTTGTGTGAGGCATCCAGTCTGTGGTATTTTGCCGACTAACACGGGCACGTGAAACTGCCTACAACTTGAAGAATGTGGCATCTGCCAACCTCTGTTTGTCTGATGCATTAAGTTTCCATTTATGTTATATAGGATTGCCTCACAAATGGTGTCTCTGCTGACAATTCCCTGGCCAAGGGAAAGTTCCTCAAATATGGATTGCTTCTCCTTGCCTCAACTGTGGAGAAGCCCGCTTTCATAGAATCTGAGAAGACAGATGTTAAAAGGGTCAGGGGATTTTCTGATGCTAATTCTGGATTTAAAAAAACAAAGAGAAGGAGGAAGGGTCAGAATCAAAAAGGCTCTCCATCATCTCCTCAGACGTGACAGTGCTGGAACACGTTGTAAAAACTTTGTTCCTAGGAGAAAAAAGAGTAGGACAAATGAATGCTGCCATGGATTGTGTTTCTGTTTATTTTTCTATTGCCAGAAACGAGTGTTTGCTTATATCAATATTTTCATTCTGATTACACCCTTCAGTAAACTAAAGTGCGTATACTAATTTGTAGAAGTAGTTGAACGGAGTTAACAATTTTGGCATTTCATGACGAAGCCAGAAACATTAGTCTCTAGATTAGAAGTATTAAGGATGCACAATTTACAAAGTCAATAATTGTTTTTCCTGCTATTTGTTGATATTTGATCTTTCTTTTTTGCCCATGTGTATAGTAGGTCGTCAGGAAGAATTAACACATGCAGGACATTTTCATATGCCTTTTGGGCTAATTTTATTCTGGAAGATTTATTTGCCTCAAAACAGTTTATCTTCAGAAACTACCTCACTGACTCTGTCTTATTACTGGATTAGAATGTAAAAATGTACTAATAGTTCAGGTCAAGGTACCAGCAATCTCCCCTCTTTTCCACTTCACAGTTCCTAATCTTTTAGCAAGAACATCTCTGCATGGTCTGCAGCTGGGTGGCCCTAAGGACTCCAGGGAGGTAACAGCAAAGGTCTTTCTCTTGTTCATCAGAGAAGTGAGAACACCCCTCAAAACCATGCATTCTGTTCGGCAAATACCCACTCACCCACTTGGCCCCGGTGATAAATGGCTTTTGCCGGGTGAGTGGCCAAGGAGCATGTTTCATTTATCTTACTGCTCAAGCCCCTCGTGTGGGGAAGAGGAGGAAAAAGAGGTGAAGTGTATTGTGACCTGGGAGCTTGCTCTGTTTTCATTTTAGCCAGAGGCAGACCATTGGCTTTCAGTGAATACCCCACCAGGCTTCCAAATGTTACGTAGCGTCCCCTGAAGCTGTCTAACAATTCTGCGATGGCAGGAATAGTTGGAGACATTTTGAGAAGTGCTGAGGGTGAGGGTGAGGAAACCCAGGCCCCTCGAGGCTCCAGGTCCTGCTCCTGTGGCTGGTTGGTGGTAGCAGGGTGGGTCCCTAACTCCTGCACCAGTGCTTTCCACTCCAAGAGCAGTTTTTACTTTTTTTTTTTTTTTGCGGTACGCGGGCCTCTCACCGTTGTGGCCTCTCCCGTTGCGGAGCACAGGCTCCGGACACGCAGGCCCAACGGCCACGGCTCACGGGCCCAGCCGCTCCGCGGCACGTGGGATCTTCCCGGACCGGGGCACGAACCCGTGTCCCCTGCATCGGCAGGCGGACTCAAAGTTTTTACTTTTTCAATGCTTGTTTAACAGTGGAGTTCATTTTCTTCTAGCTCAGTTGCTCTAGTTGAAGTGGGAAGGGGACCTCGGAGTCCTGTGCTCTGTCCCATCTGTCCCATTGCTGTCCATCTGTCCTCCGAGTTCCCGGGATCCCACATAACACAGCTTGAAAACTATCAGACTTGATAACCATTGGACTAGAAGGGCGTGGGAGGGCCCAGGTGAGGACATCGCCCAGCCAAATGAGTCTTCTTATTCCTATTCTCATGCCTGTCTCTGGGAGCATCCTTCCAGGTGGAAAATGGCAGTCAGAGCCCATCTCAACATCCTCTTCTCCGGGAAGCCATTCCCAATCCCCCCGTTGGAGTTGGAGCCCCTCCCTCTGAACTCCAGTGCGTCTGTTTCTCTGCGGCTCCTCTTGTTTTCTACCTTGGTGATAAGCTGGACCATCTTCATTCTGAGGGTAAGCTTCCTGAGGCCAGGGACCATGGCACACTCATTTCATCTCTTCAGCACCTATAACGGCATATTGCAAATAATGGGGACTCAGCAAATGTTTGTGGAGTTGAATTGAAGAGGCCATTTTAATTTGGTCACCATTTAACCACCATCTGAGCTCGCTAACCTCTCATTTCTGGGTATGCTAATTGTGCTCCATCAGGCAGGGGGAGAAGGTTATTTAGATAATAAATGTTCAGAAATGCTATGTAAAAATCTAAAGTCATGATTACATTTCTTGCTGTTTTCACAGTTAAGGGCATTTTAGTGTGGGGATCAAAGATCGTTTATAATTGGTATGAAGAGGAAGCCTTGAGTTTTCCAGGTTGGGAAGTGGATGACCACAGAATATCACTGATTGGTGTGCAAGATCCTCAAGGAGGAAGTGTGTCAGTTAATTTCACCATTAAGGACAGCACACCTATTTTAGGTACAGCATTGCACTAGGTACTGAGGGTCTGTATCAGACATCTCTGTGTCCTGCTTCACATCCTCTCAACCCACCTTTTACTCCAGCCATTAGTGGCCAAGCAGCCTCACACAGGTATAACCAGACAGCATCCTGCTTCAGCTGCACCACGTAGCTCTCCCTTTCTGCTCATAGGTTTCTGGGAACCATCATTGGGAGGCCCGTTGGAGTGCAAAGGAGTCAACACCTATTATGGATTATCCCTTACCAGTGAGGGGCGGGAGCTGGTGGTGCACTGCTCCCTTCTTTGTCCTTCGAGTGGGTGATTCTGAGCTGTATTCTGTTAATCTTCAGAGGGCCCAGTGCGATGGAGGGAGCCACAGAGGGACCCACACAGAGAGCGCTCATTCATGCACCTTTGTGTTGGCTCTCTCCCCTCCTGTGTTTCTCCCACCCCTAGTTCTTCACTCCCACTCCCGGGATCCATCCCAGATAACCTGCTGCCCGCACATAAACTGTTAGCATGAGACTCTGCTTTTAGTGGGGAATTCAGGCTAAGTTATGGGATGAAAGAGCGTAGTGGGATATTTTTCCTGTCTTCCGAAAGCTTATAGCTTGGGGAGTCTTGTGGAACATTTGATTACTTTAGAAGGCGTTTAAAGGCCACAATGGGTGGGCGCTGCTGCAGAAAGGAAAAGGGAAGGTCAGTGCGAGTGGAGCTTGTGGACTAGGCACATCCTGAGAAGGAGGTGAGCGGGCGGTGAGGAAAGGCAGAGGAAGCTCCAGTGTTAGGTGTGTGAGTGGAAAAGCTGGCTTAGGGTTCTTGTAGGGAAAGAGTGAAAAGTACATTTGGAGTTATCAGATTGTGTACAGTCTTGAATGCCAGGCATAGGGTTCCCGACTTGCCCTTGATTTGATGAAAAGTAGGAATTATGGAACTTTGAAAACTTGGGCCGTATAGTCTGGAGAAGGAAGAGAAAGGGACAAGAAACTGTTGAGACATTAAAGTGGGATCAGGTGAATGAGGGGCAAAGTTCAATGACCCAATCAGTTGCAAACCTTGTTGCGCATTCTGCTAGGAGCAGGGCTCCATGGGGGGTACAAAGATCAACGTGGACAAAGGGGCATTCACTGGAGGGAGTTATGCGGAGTGAAACAGCTCAGACGGAGAAAGACAGATACTGTGTGCTATCACTTAAATGCGGAATCTAAAAAATACAACAGGGGCTTCCCTGGTGGCGCAGTGGTTGAGAGTCCGCCTGCCGATGCGGGAGACACGGGTTCGTGCCCCGGTCCGGGAAGATCCCACGTGCCGCGGAGCAACTGAGCCCCTGAGCCATGGCCGCTGGGCCTGCGCGTCCGGGGCCTGTGCTCCGCAACGGGAGAGGTCGCAACAGTGAGAGGCCTGCGTACCGCAAAAAAAAAAAACAAAAACAAAACAAAAAAACCCAACAAACTAGTGAATAAACCAAGAAAAAGCAGACTCACAGAACAAACTAGTGGTTACCAGTGGGGGTGGGAGGGTGGGAGACACAAACTACTGGGTATAAGATAGGCTCACGGATGTATTGTACAACACACGGGGAATAGAGCTAATATTTTGTAGTAACTGTAAATGGAAATTAGCCCTTAAAAATTGTATAAAAAATTAAAAAGATATGTTTGCCCATTGTTAAAACAGAACAGAAAACCCCCAAGGGGCATTCACATCTGAGGAAGAGGCCCGTGTGTAAGGAGGAGAGTGGTGTTTAAAAGGAAAAAAATTCTCATGGACCCCCGGAGCTGACTTAAATTATTTTTATTACAATTTTATTTAAATGTGTATAAAATAAGGCTAGGTATAAACTCATATGTCTATAAAACCCAAAGAGATTTACACATTAAAAACAAATAAGATGACAAAAATCAATAAAATTCAAATCACCGACATTAATTTAATGTGCTGGATGATGTTTTGTGCTAAAATGAAATCGCTGTGGGTGAATGAGCGCGGTCCTGCCGGCCGCAGCTTCGTCTCTGAGTTCAGGTTGCTGTTCGCCCTGCAAAGACTCCATCCTGCCGCCTGTTTCTGTTTGAACCACTGAGAAACCTTTGTTTGAACAGCTGGCCATGATTGAATGCATTATCTACCCACAGAGGCCGCCTCTGTTCTTTTCTCGTTAGTCAGAGACAATGAAAGTGGCATCCTTTGTGCCAACTCGGCCCTAAGCACGAAGCGAAAGTGGGTGCTGACCTTCGGTGGCAGAGGGTGGGGGGAGGAGACCCTGGAAGGAAGCTGGGAGATGGAGGTGGGAGGTCAACAGAGGACTGGGAGAAAGCGGTCAGCATCTCATGAGACCAAGAGGGATGCCGGCATCCAATATTTCGTCCAGCTGGGGAGCTGAAGTCAGTTTCTTCGACTATTAAATTTCCGTGAAGTGGGGATCTCAGAGATATTTTTCCCGATTAAGGGAACCCCCCGCAATGGCATCTGTGGGTGAAGGAGAATATTTGTGAAATGTTACATTATTTACTATCTCCCATACAGTTTTGTGAAATTATCGTATTACAAGAAAGTCCTCCTACGGAAGCGAGCTTTGTTGTAAAGTGCAGGCTCTGGGCTCTCTGAGCACTGAAAATGCTTCACCTGCGGCTCATTTGCGCGCCCGCCCTCCGCCCCAGCTATTTAAGGGCTTCTCTCCTGGGGCTGTTTCCCAGACCTGAGGCTGCCGCCAGTACCGGCTGGACTCTGTTTGGAGGTCTGCCTTCACTCTTAGACTCAGGGCTCAGAGGTAAGGCAGCCTGGGTTTCAATCTCAGCTTCTCCATTTCCCACGTGACTTTAGACCGAGTCTCTTCATCTGTCCAGTGGGGGTGATAATAATACTTGCTTTGTAGTACGAATGAGTTCACCTACGTGAAGTGTTTAGAACACTCGGCGTGTAATAAGTGCTGTGTAACAGTTAATGATGGTGATGGTGACGGTGTTAGTCGGTGACGTTTGACCCAAGAGGGAAGTGCTGGGCCTGCTGTTTGAAGGGTCTTGTACAGGTTCTGTGGGAGAAATGTTTGGCAGACAATTATGGGGACCCTGCTGAAGAGGCAACACCAGGATTTAAAAATATATCACGACTCGCAAAACCTCATTATTTCAGCCCTCATTCATTTGTGGTCAGTTGAAGTTTGCCTTTGCAAAGAGGGGGAGATGAGGGAAGGGTGTGAAGAAACAGCAGTGAGAACAGACCTGAAAGGGCCTTGTCTGAGGCACTTCAGAAAACCTTACTTTCTAAAAATGTTTTTCTTGCAGTAAAAAACAGATGTGCTAATTATGTGTCAGTCTTTTTTTTTAATGAATTTATTTTATTATTTTATTTACTGTTTCTGGCTGCTTTGGGTCTTTGCTGCTTCGTTGCTTTTCTCACGGGCTACTCTTCGTTGCAGTGCACGGGCTTCTCATTGCGGTGGCTTCTCTTGTTGCGGAGCACGGGCTCCAGGCACACGGGCTTCAGTAGTTGTGGCACGTGGGCTCAGTAGTTGTGGCTTGAGGGTACTGGAGCGCAGGCTCAGTAGTTGTGGAGCACGGGCTTAGTTGCTCCGCGGCACGTGGGATCTTCCCGGACCAGGGCTCGAACCCGTGTCCCCTGCCTTGGCAGGCGGATTCTTAACCACTGAGCCACCAGGGAAGCCCGTGTCAGTCTTAGCTATTAATTACAGCAGGTTCCCAAGGATGATTAATTGGCGCACTTGGGTCTCTTAAGACATTTTGCTGAGTCAGGCCCCGTGTGAGGCCCCCATCCTGAGACAGGGACTGGAGGAGGCGTGGGGAGGGGGACGGGCCAGGGTGGGTCGTGAGTGGGCTGTTGCTGTGGGCAGCCTCTGGGGGACGGTGCGGAAAACGCTTCCAGTTTCTCAGGCTGACCCGTGAGGGTGTGGGTTGCTTATCCACCAATTCGCCAAGGCCCTGCATTGAGGCCTGCGGGGGTGGGGAGGAGGCGTTAGCTAGCGGCACTTGTGTTCTGTCTCGCAGGGCCCCAGAGGGACCGGGGAGGTGTCCAGGGAGGTTCTGTAGACATAGGCTGTCGGGTCCTGGCAGGTGGAAGACTGGGATCTCCTGCAGGGACTGAGGCACCCCTGGGGGTGTGGGCTGGGATGGTGGCTAAGTCCTTTCCAAGTTCTCAGTTCTGTGCGACATTTGCACCTTCAGTTAGCACTCGGCGAACGTTTTCATTAACACACTTTGTTACATTTTGCAGCTATATTTGCTAAGCTCCCTCCTCCTCCTTGAGGAATCCGTGTTTGGTCCAGTCTCAGATAAAGGGAGGGGTGGCTGAGTGGAGGAAGGGCTGGTGAAGGGAGCCTGGGCCGTGCAGGTTGGGGGAGGTTCTGAGGCACCTGGAGTGTGAAGGGGCTGGGCTCTCCCCGCCTTCAGGTGCAGCCATCACGGATGTGGGAAGAGGCTTCTCTCTCCCCCCTGGATCAGGGCAGGGCTCTGCCTTTGCCGTGGGATTGAAAGGCTTAGCAGGGCGTGGTCTGCTTTTGCTAGGTAGTCCAGTGGAAATGGTGAGATGGCAGCTTTTAGACAAGGGTGAGAGGGTGAGGTGGAGTGGAGATGGATCTTGTAACTGTGGCTTTGGGAAGAGCAATGTCTTTCTCCACGTTTGCAGGCAAAATTTGGGGGTATTAGCTTTGGGGGATCTGGCTTAGAACAGAGAGGCAGTATCAATGACAGCTACCGTGCAGCTGGAGACAGAAGACGGGGCGGGGGCGTCTTCACTCTGTTCTGAGCCTTGTGACCTTGGGCAGGTTGACCTCTGTTCCTTCATCTGAAGGAAGACATGGTAATATGCAACTTACCGGGTTGTTAAGATCAGGTGAGCAGATGTATCTGTTAGAAAGCTGTCATGTTCTTCGGACTGGTGGTTGCCGAGGGGGAGGGGGTTGGGGGAGGGATGGAGTGGGAGTTTGGGGTTAACAGGTGTAAGCTATTATACATAGAATGGATAACAACAGGGTCCTACTGTATAGCACAGGGAACTATCTTCAATATCCTATGATTAAACCATAATGGAAAAGAATAAAAGAATGTGTATATATATGTTTAACTGAATCATTTTGCTCTGGAGCAGAAATTAACACATTGTAAGTCAACTCTTGTTTTGTAAATTAATTAATTTTTGGCCGTGTTGGGTCTTCCTTGCTGCGTGCAGGCCTTCTCTCTAGCGATGCGGTGAGCGGGGGCTCTTCTTTGTCCAGGTGCATGTGCTTCTCATTGCAGTGGCTTCTCTCGTTGTGGAGCACCAGCTCCAGGTGCCCGGGGTCAGTAGTTGTGGCTCGTGGGCTCTAGAGCGCAGGCTCAGTAGTTGTGGCTCATGGGCTTAGTTGCTCTGCGGTATGTGGGATCTTCTCAGACCAGGGCTCGAACCCATGTCCCCTGTATCGGCAGGCAGATTCTTAACCACTGCACCACCAGGTTAAGTCCCTAAGTCAACTATTCTTCAGTTAAAAAAAAAAAACAAAAAAAAACCTGGTATAAAAAATAGTGCAACCACTTTGGAAAAGATTTTGAAACTTTGTTAGAAAATTAAACATACACTTACCATGGGAAAAACAAACAAAAAACCCCAAAGCAGTCCTGTTCTTTTGTGTGGGATGCTTTATTTTTTATTTTTTTAAAGATTTTTTTTTTTGATGTGGACCATTTTTAAAGTTTTTATTGAATGTGTTACAATGTTGCTTCTGTTTTTATGTATTCCGTTTTTGGCTACGAGGCATGTGGGATCTTAGCTCCCCGACCAGGGATCGAACCCGCAGCCCCCGGCATTGGGAGGCAAAGTCTTAATCACTGGACCACCAGGGAAGTCCCTGGAATATTTTAAATGTTCGCTTTTTTTTAAATTAAAAGCAATTAATTAAATGTAACCTAATACAGTTATGCTGTTTACAAGATAATTGCAGGTTTTATAAAACTGTTAATTCAGAGTATATATTAATGGGACACAAAATTTAAGTTTAGTTTTATTTTTTATTAACTTATTAATCAAAGTAAAATAGTGGTAATAAGACACAACTAAAAGTGTCCTAAAGAAAAAAACCAGTCTTTTTGCCTCTCATTTCCTAAGCCAGTTTTTTAGAGGCAATTACTTTGGGTGTTTTTAGTTGTTGCCTCAATTTAAAATATGATATACTCATGCTGCAATGTGTTAGATATTACTTATTAACTTTCTGCTATTGATTGAATTTTACTCCTTATACCCTGTGCTTCATTCACCTTATTTTCTCAATATAAGTATATCACAATTTTTGGTTAAATCCTGTGTCAGTGTTTACATTATTTTGACTGTGTAGTTATCATTTACTTCTGAGCCAAATTGTGTACTCCGATTCTCTTTGTTTCTTATACATTTTGTTTTCCTAGAGGTAGTAACTGCTTTTTAAAAAATTTGCTTAGCATTTTGTGTATCTTTTGCTAATTTCTCCCTAAGATTCTAAAATAGGTCTGTCAAATATCTATCAATACTGTTTTTCAAACACCTCAACAGGAGAATCTGTAAGTTGCATTTCCCCCTCTCACAGCCCTCTTTCATTCTGCTCTGGTGGGCCTTTCTTTAGGCTGGGACTGCAACCCCAGTGATCTGAGGACTTGAATTGACTACTCTCCTGGTTAAAATCCCTTTTTCATGGGTGTCCTGTACTTTTTTTCTTAGTTTACTTCCTCTTTTTGCTGTAGCACATCCTATAGTAGCTTCTTTAAAAAGGATGAATTTGAGTCCTTGCTGGTTTGAAAATGATTTTATTCTTATTCTTGGTTGATAGAATTCTCTACCTGGTCAAACTAAGTTGAAATGAACTATGTCTAAAATTTGAAAGAATGAATCCATTGGTTTCTAGGCAATGAGAGGTGTGATGCTGCTTAGCTTGTTTCTCTGTATGAGACGTGATTTTTTTCTCCCCCTGTGCACCTGGCACCCTAAGCCTCTCCAGGGCTCTGTGGTAGAGAATCACTCCCTTATGGTTACCATCCTCACTCTCAACTTGCTGAGGTTATAACTTCCTTCACACTGTTTAGTCAGGTACCCTCCTCCACTTGCTGTCTCTTTCAAAAATTTGTTGTCTTTTGACATAAATGCAGCAATATATTTTTGGATTTGTCTCCCAGGGTATGGAAACAAAAGTAAAAATAAACAAATGGAACCTAATTAAACTTAAAAGCTTTTGCACAGCAAAGAAAACCATAAATGAAAGAGACAACCTACAGAATGGGAGAAAATATTCACAAATGATGCAACTGTCAAGTGCTTAGTTTCCAAAATATACAAACAGCTTATACAGCTCGATATTACAAAAACAAAACCCAACCCAATCAAAAAATTGGGCAGAGGACCTAGACATTTCTCTAAAGAAGACATACAGATGGTCAACAATTGAGAGGATGCTCAAAATCACTAATTATTAGAGAAATGCAAATCAAAACTACAGTGAGGCACCACCTCACATGGGTCAGAATGGCCATCATTAGAAAGCCTACAAATAATAAATGCTGGAGAAGATGTGAGAAAAGGGAGCCCTCCTGCACTCTTGGTGGGAATGTAAATTGGTAGGCCACTATGGAGAACAGTATGAAGGTTCCTTAGAAAACTAAAAATAGAATTACCATATGATCCAGCAATCCCACTCCTGGGCATGTATTAAAAGATGAAAACTGTAATTCAAAAAGATACATGCACCCCAGTGTTCATAGCAGCAGTATTTACGATAGCCAGGACATGAAAGCAGCCTAAAGGTCCATCGACAAATGAATGGATAAAGAAGACCCGGTACATATATAGGGTGGACTATGACTCGCCCATAAAAAAGAATGAAGTAATGTCATTTGTAGTAACATGGATGGACCTGGAGATTATCATACTAAGTAAGTCAAAGACAAATATCATGATATCACTTATATGTGGAATCTAAAACATACAAATAAACTTATTTACAAAACAAACAGACTCACAGACATAGAAAAAGCTTATGTTTACCAAAGGGGAAAAGGTGGGGAGGGATAAATTAGGAGTTTGGGATTATCAGATACCCTCTCCTACGTATAAAGTAGATAACGAGGACCTACTGTATAGCACAGGGAACTATACTCAATATCCTGTAATAACCTATAATGGAAAATCTGAAAAAGAATAAATATAACTAAATCACTTTGCTGTACACCTGAAACATTATAAACCAGCTATACTTCAATTAAAAAAAAAAAACCCCTCCCCAAACCAACAATTTGGAATCTTTCATGTGTTGATGTCTCCTTTTCTGTTCTGTTTTTTGTGGAATTGTGACTTCTTGGTAATTCAGTTCCTTCCCTTGGAGTTCACGAGGAGAGAAGAACAAGTGTATTTGATCTGCTGTGTCCAGTTTGAAATGTTATTAGAATTATTATTAAATGAGAACACCTGAAAATTCCCCTGGAAAACTGGAACATAATGTATTCAAGGCCTTTCATTTGATAAGTAAATAAGACTTTGGCTGAGAAAGAAAAGAGGTGCAGGACAGGGCAAAGGAAAAAAAGAAATGGAAGAATGAAGGAAGAGGGTTCAGTAGAAAAAATATACCTCAGTGAAGGACTCTAGCGACATATTAAGAAGGAAAAAGTGGAAACCCAGGTCTGTCCTGTCAAATTCAAGTTCTTTGTCCATTGTAGATCAGGGAATTGTTATTGATAATGGATTTATCAGTAAGCCACTGTACCTCTTACATAAAAGAATTTAATACCTGTCAGCCTCAGAGGGACCTAAAAACACAGGATTGTAAAACAAAGGACATTGATGATGCAAAACAAACTCTTTCCTGTCCTACGAACAGTGCTTCACCTCCATCAGAAGACTACCACTAGCGTCCTGGTAGATGAAATACAGGGTCTGGCGGTGTGTGTATGTACCATATGGAGACTGTAGACTCGATCTTAAATGTGATTCCACAAATGTAACAGATCATGATGGTGAGGGAGAGGATTACGGATAAGGGCTTTTTCCTTTTTCATCTTGTCCGTTCTGTTTTTTTTTTTTTTTAACCACTTCTTTGTGAATCTGAAGGCTCTGAATGAAAGATAATGATAATAGCTTGTTTCTTTGTGTAGCTCTTAAGACAACCATTATAGCTAGTTTGTTTCCATAGCCAAATACAGTGTTTCTTGTCCGTTTGCAGGTGGATCAAGGCCACTGGTCAGAATAAGAAGAGAAACCTAAACTCTGGAAATTCCAGTTTTGGTCATCCAGGACCAAAGAGAGAGGCAGGATAGGGCAAAGGAAAAAAAGGGAAGATAGTAAAGCTTCTGTCAAGCTGAGCTCGGGAGAGGGTAAGCGGGAAGGAGAGGGATGTGGTTCAGATCCCATATTGGCTCTCACTGTTCTGAGGTTAGTAGATTTTCTTGAATAAATGTTGCTTCACTTAAAAAAAAAAAAAAAAAAAAAGAAGGGAGAGGGCTCAGTAGAAAAAATATGCCTCAGTGAAGGACTTCATAGAGATATCTTGGCTCTGTGAAGGACTTCATAGAGACGAGATATGTCTGCACAGAGACATTTCTTCATAGAGGAAATTCAGGACTCAGTTTCAGTCCAGTTTCATACTCTGTTTGATATGCAGCATTCTGATGATGCCCCTGGTTCTTTTCATTAGTTTATTATCGCCTCTTTGTTTTAAGGTTTTTAGTGTGCTGAATGCTGCCCCATCTGTCTTGGCGCATCTTCTCTGTCTCCTGATGTTCTATTAGAGATACAGAAAAGTAGGAATTGTGCCCAAGTTGTGGAAAGAGGAATGTTTTGAAATCAGCCAGGGCAGGAAGGGCAGCCCTAAGCGTTGCCGGATATTCAGTTGTTGAGTGGGTGTTCCAGTGACCTGGAGGCTCCCCCGTTCCTCCTTTTACGACTTGTGCCAGGGCCAGTGGTGTCTCTGTCATTAGGAAGATCCCCTGAAGCCTGCACTCCTCTCTGTCCTTCTGTAGCGAATGTAGGGAAGCAACGGGAACGAGAGTGGTCCCCCCTGCTCTCGGCTCCCGCACACCATCCCCCCTGAACTCCTTAAAGAGTCCAAGGAAGAAGCGTTAGCATCATGCAGAGGAGAGGGCAGCTGCTCGTGGCAGTACGCCTGCCTCAGACCCGGGACGTGGGTTCTAATCCCCTTGTCTACACTGGTGGCCGCTGTGAACTCAGACAAATGCAGACCTCGTGGGCCTCGGCTTCCTCGGTTGTATAGGAATGAGGAAGCTAGAGATGTCTCTAATCCTTTGAACTAGAACATTCTGTGAAGCTAGTGGCAATACGTATTCTAGAATTGTGTGCAGGAATACCTTGGAGATACTGTGGGTTCTGTTCCAGGCACTGCAGTAAGACAAATATCATGATAAAGTGAGTCACATGAGGTTTTTGGTTTCCCAGCGTATATAAAAGTTATGTTTATACTGTATTCTCTTAAGTATGTAACAGCATTATGTCTAAAAAATTTACATATCTTAATTTATTGCTTTAAAAATGCTAACCATCTGAGGCTTCAGGGAATCGGTCTTTTTTGCAATGGTAACAGCAAAGATCACACATCACCATAACGAATATAATAATAATGACAAAGTTTGAAATATTGTAAGAATTACCAGAATGTGACAGACATGAAGCGAGCAGATGCTTTTGGAAAAATGTCACCGATAGACCTGTTTGATGCAGGGTTGCTGTAAACTTTCAACTTACTAAAAAAAACAAAACCAAAACCAAAAAAACAAACCAATATCTGAGAAATACCGTCAAGTGAGGTATGCGGGTACTGGTTATACCTCCTTTTCTTAGAGTGACATTAAACATTCACTTTTTAAAAGCTTCAAAGGATGAACTTCTTCCTCATGTGGACCCATTTTAGTTTTTCTGACAGGGAGTATCGAACATCACGAAACAATGAGCTTTTGTGTCCTCTCCCCCCGCCCCCCAGCCAAACGCGGGTCCTTTTTTAATAACGACAAGCATTATCCGCTAGACTGTAATCTCCATGAAGGCAGGACTCCCGCTTGTCTTATTTAAGAGATCCCTCAGAGCATCTGCCTGTTGACATGACTAGAAGTGAAAGTTGATCATACTTTGTTTTGTTTCTTTAGCACCTAGCACAGTGCTAGGCATGTAATAAATATTTGTTGAATTGATGCCTAATATATGGTTTTCTAAGTATTGTGAATGCTTGAAATTGCAACATAAGCAAGGTAAGGGTATGAGCATGGTATTTTATTTTTTCTAAGAAAAAAAATATGGTCCAAAATAAAACCTTTCAAAGATTACAAAGCTGTTTTCTTTCTCATTACTCATCACTTTCCTCCTCCCCAGAATTTCAAGTTCTGTTGTCTCACCAAACAGTGGAAAGAGAAAAATATAAGAAAGCTTCCAGGATTACCTAGGCTGCTTCTATGCCCCTCCTCTTTTTGTGTGTGTGTGTGTCCTTTTTGTGCTTTGGTTTGGTGGAAGGTAACCAAGGATAAAAGAAGTATCTGAGGCCCCCTGTTAGAATGTTAATTGTTTTCTTGTCAAAGGAATTAAAAAGATGTTTCTGAGAGAATATCTATGTTTGATTTAGGAGGGAACTTCTCTCCTGTCTCAACCCGTATTATATGTGACATCCTCAGGTGTCTCCAGTTAGCTCAAGAGGTGTTAAGACATTTAAAAAGTTCTCAAAGCAAAATTAATTTTAGTTTGCTTTGGCTTAACATATATATGCCATACCTCCCTTCAGGAGGAAGAAGAGCTCTTATAAAATCTGGAAAACAATTTAAAAAAGAACTCGGCTCCCTAACTGTTCGGAAGGGAGTGAAGTCCAGTGCCCTATACCATCTGAAAGTGACTGGAAAATAAAGCAGTTGTTTTAATTGCAGTTGGCATTTGCAACTCTCCAGGTGAAAGAAGTCAGCTTGATGGAAAATTTCTTCTGGCATTAGAAGCACAGGAGATGAATAAGAAAGAACCAAAGACCAAGTTGTCCTTACCCGTTAAACCTCACCTCTGGAATTGCTTACGACCCCTTGAGTAACGTTTTGTGGTGGACGGTGAGAGACCGCCAAGTGGAGGGTGTCTGCAGGTGCAGAGAACTCCCTTTCCTAAAGGGCTCGGGGCTAGTTGGGAGCGGGAAGGGAGCAAGACACCTGAGAGAACCCGAGTTTGTGGGTTTGTGAGTGGTCAGATCATTGGTGTGCTGGGATTTCAGAGAAACGAGAGGCCGTGATGGATCGGAGTCCAGAAAAAAGACGCCACGGTGGGGGGTGTGGGGGGTGCCTGACGGGGCACCTGGTTTGCCAGTGAGCGGAGAGGACTGGGAAAAGCATTCACAGCTGAGGAAGAGCGTGAGCCAAAGCTGGAAGGCAAGCAGTGCATTGGCACACCGGGTAGATGGAGGGGGTAGGGAGGTGGTACGTGGAGGGCGTTAACGCGAGATGAGGCAGGAATGGCGGGCAGGGACGGAGGTGTGAAATGCCTTGAAGACGGTGCTGTTTGAATATGGAGTGTCTTCCCCTGAGCCCGATCTACTCCATCCTTTTCCCCCCACACCCTTCACCATGTTCTGGGAGTACATGGAAACCGCTTGGGAAAGCACTGCTGTAGCAGTGGGCAGTCAGGGAAGCTTTGATCAGGGGATGGTATGTCTCAGAAGATGCGTATGTAAGAACTTACTTTTTAAATATAATTGTAACTGTTTTATGTCTTGTTTACAGCTGGAGCTTTTGATGGACAGTGGACATGCTAAATTGGATCAGTGGTTGCTGTTTAATTCACTTGGTCAGGAGGGATCTTGGTCTAAAAATACCCTGGGGGAGGTTTTTGTTTTGTTTTTTGCGGTACGCGGGCCTCTCACTGCTGTGGCCTCTCCCGTTGCGGGGCACAGGCTCCGGACGCGCAGACTCAGCGGCCATGGCTCACGGGCCCAGCCGCTCCACGGCATATGGGATCTTCCCGGACCGGGGCACGAACCCGCGTCCCCTGCATCGGCAGGCGGACTCTCAACCACTGCGCCACAGGGAAGCCGCTTGGAGTTTTGAGATTGCAGTCACCCATTGTTCCTGATGGCTGTGGCCTGAGGAGTCCCAATCTTCTCTTTGGCATTCCTCCAAAGTGTGTGTGTGTGGGGGGGGGGGGGCGGGGCTAGTCAGTATATTTGGTGACCAAAAAGTGGAAAGTACAGAGGCTTTAGGATGAGGCAGATTTTTTTTAAAAAAATTGAAGTATAATTAATATACAATGTTTTTAGTTTCAAGTGTACAGCAAATTGACATATATAAATATGCATATATATAAATTTATATATATGTAAATTCTTTTGCAGATTCTTTTCCAGTATAGGTTATTAGAAGATAATGAGTATATTTCCCTGTGCTATACAGTAGGTCCTTGCTGTTTTATCTGTTTTATATATAGTAGTGTGTATATCTTAATCCCAAACTCCTAATTTATCTCCCCCACCCCTCCCACTATCCCCTTTGGTAACCACAAGTTTGTTTTCTATGTCTGAGTCTACTTCTGTTTTGTAAATAAGTTCATTTGTATCTTTTTTTTGGAGTCCACATATAATATCATGATATTTGTCTTTCTCTGCCTGACTTACTTCCCTTAGTATGATAATCTGTAGTTCCATCCGTGTTGCTGCAAATGGCATTTATTTCATTCTTTTTTATGGCTGAGTAATATTCCATTGTATATGTGTACTACGTTTTCATCCATTCATCTGTCGATGGGCATCTAGGCTGAGGACTAGGCAGATCTGTGTCAGATGCGGCTCTGCTCCTTTCAGCCCTGTGACCTGTGTTGGAGCGTCACAGTCCAGCAACAGTGACTACCATGGAAAGCCCCATAAGCAAGAGGTGGGGGATGACTGTCGGGGTTCAGCCTCTCCTTGCTGGACACAGTGGCCTCAAAAGGAGACACAGAGGAGGGTCTCCACTCATTGGGCATTTGGTTTGCTTGTATATTCTCTCCTGCAGGGAGTCTAGTCCTTTTTCTTCTTCCTCCAGATTTAGCTTAGAAAGACTTTTAAATTTTTTAAAGAATATTTGGTGGACTTTGACTCACTTGGGCACTGTTTTGTACACGTGTGTAATGGCTTGAATGGTGGTCCAAAAAAGGTACGTCCAAGTCCTAACCCCTGGAGCCTATGAAAGTCCCTTATTTGGAAAAAGGGTCTTTGCAGATGTAATTAAGAATCTCATGATGAGATTGCCCTGGATTTAGGGTGAGCCCAAGTCTAATGACAGGTGTCCCTATGAGAAGAGGAGAGGACCCAGAGATACAGAGACACGCAGAGTAGAGGCTGTGTGAAGCTCAGGCAGAGATTGGAATGTTGGAATGCCAAGGATTGCTGCAAATTACCAGAAGCTCGGAGAGAGGCATAGAACGCATCTTCCCAGAAGGAGCCATCCCTGCTGACACCCTGATTTTAGACTTCTGGCCTCCAGAACCACGAGAGAGTAAATTTCTGTTTTAAGCCACGCAGTTTATGGTAATTTGTTTTGGTGGCCCTAGGAAACTCGTATAACACCCATGTGGTCGAGTTTCCTCTCCCCTTTGTGGTCCAAGCCCTTTTAGCCTCTCTGAGTAGTTACCTTTGCTTCTTTAGAAGTTTTTCACTTTCATTTCTCCGTGAGGTAGAGTTAGAATTTCATGTTTTAGGTCCACTTCCTTTGCACTGATTTCTTCCCAGGGTCTGTTGGTCCTGGAATCTGTACCTGTCTGAATGGGCCCTAGTGTATCAGAGGACCTGGTCCCTTTCCCAGAGCTGTGTCAATTCCAGTTCACTGGCTCTTGCTTCTTTTACTGATAAGGTGTCTCTATAGTATATTGTTCAAGCTAGGACACTTGTGAGAGTTAAAGGGGGGACGCTACTGATATTTATAACAAATGTAAACTGAGACTGTCCTAGGTGAACCAGGACATACGGTCATCCTTCTTACTCTTCATTTCTAGATTCCACGTACTAGTCCCATTGGGCTTTCTTTCTGGTCTTGTCAGTATTAAAGTCGGGAGTACTTACTTGCTTGGCCTTAGAAAGAGTAAGAAATGCAGGGTGTTCAGAATCACTGACCGGTCTTCCTGGTCCCTTTTCTCTTGTTCTCTCCAGAGGTTGATTTTTTTTTTTTTTCATTTTTAGCTCCAGGGTTATCCAACTTGTTTTGTCTTCAGACCTCTTTGTAAGGCAACACAGCCCCTGGACCCCTTCCTTGTTCCCGTTTTTGGCCTCTCAGCTTTGTAAAAATGCTTCTGTACGGTGAGTGAGAAGATCAGGGCTCTTTTGGATGAACCATCAAGTAATTTGAACCCTTTAGAATGAAACTTAAAATATGTTAAATTATCAATTCATACCAGAAACGAGAGCAAAGAGTTTGTCATGTTTCATACGTTAACGCTGCATGGGGCTAACTCTTAAACCATCTGGAGCACAGAATCCTGGGGCCCATGATGAGGGCTGTAGGCAGTCGTGAAGTTGTTTCATGATTCCCACACCACTGCCACTGCTAGGAGAACAAAGAGTCGTCTTCTGGATGTTCCTCTGCGGGGTGGAAGCTGGGCGCCATTCTCTAAAATTAGCCTCTTTCCTCTGCTGTTGTCGCAAATGAGGGGCCTTCCAGGAGCATATTTGCCATCAGCACCAGTGACCTAGAAATGTCAGTTGCAATTAAGTACCCTGATCTGAGATATTACCCATATTGCTTCTCAGGAGAGATGACCGTGCATGTTGTTTCAGTTATTGGACCGGAATTAGGGGCTAAGGTATCTCTTGGGGAAGTCGGTGAACTGCTGCAGGACCCTGGAACCACATTTAGAGAAGCTGCCCCCAGCTGCCCCAGGTTAGTAGGTTACATGTTTGACTGCCCGTTTCAAGGATGCTCTTGTGTTGCTGTGTTCATTCATGTGTCCTGGGCACCCAGTACGGTGCTTGGCAGCTGGGAGATGCTCAGGAGATACGTATTGAATGAAGGAGCTATTTATAGTAGAAAAGGTCCAGCATTTCCATTCACTGAAGTCATCAGTGGCTAAAAATTTCTGAGATACTACATAAGAAATATTCATATTCTGAAATGTGCTTGTTTATTTAGCTTGATTGCACTATATTATGAGGAATAACATGCATAAAATGCTCAGATCTGTAGTGAACAGCTCAGTTTTTATACATGTGCACACTTGTGTCATCACCACTCAGATCAAGATCATTTCTAACACACAAGAAGGCTCCCCTGTGCCCCCTTCCAGTTAACAGTTTCTGCCAAACATAACCACTTTTCTGTCTTCTGTTATCATAGGCTGGCTTTGCCTGTCCTTGAACTTCATATATATGAAATTATATAGTATGTGGTCTCTTGTGTTTGGCTTCTTTCATTCAATATTATGTCCGCGAGATTCATTCAAGTTAATTGCTGTGTAGCGGCAGCTCTTTTTATTGCAGGGAGGTATTCCATTATATGAATATACCACAATTTATTTATCCATTCTACGGTTTGGGTTGTTTCCAGTTTGGGCTATTAGGAATTTTTTTTGTACATGTCTTTAATTGCTCATAGGTCCTAAAATTTCATGTTTTACCTATAGGAAGGGGGGGAGAGGAGGGAAATAATAATAATAATAACTGACACTATTGAAAGGTTATTCTATGCCAGGAAGTACAGTAAGCAACTAAGCAAATGCTCTATAGCCCTATCCATGCCTGCTTTTTATTGCTCTACCATTCTGTCTTGCAACTTTGTACCTTAATTAGAGAAAAACCCTAAAGCAAGACAACCTTTTAGTACACATTGGGTACATGGTCAGTCAGCATCTGAAACGATCTAATTGACTTTTTTGTTTGTTCTATAGTGGCCCCCCTTCCCCTGCTACCATTTCATCCCTCACTAGAATGGGAACCCAGCAGATTTAGGGCTGAATCCCCAACAGCTAGTTCTGTGCCTGGCACTGAAACTCTGAGTAAATAGTCCTACTTACAAGGAGGTTATTTTTTTAAAAGATTATTTGTGAGCAGGTTGGTTTTTTCTTTTTTTTTTTTCTTTTTTCTTTTTTTTTTGCGCTACGCAGGCCTCTCACTGTTGTGGCCTCTCCCGCTGCAGAGCACAGGCTCCGCACGTGCAGGCTCAGTGGCCATGGCTCACTGGCCCAGCTGCTCCGTGGCATGTGGAACCGTCCCGGACCGGGACACGAACCCGCGTCCCCTGCATCGGCAGGCGGACTCTCAACCACTGCGCCACCAGGGAAGCCCCAGAGCAGGTTGTTTTTTGAATCTCAGACACACTTTGCCACAAAATTGTCTTGGACTGGTCTAACCCAACCTGTTGTTACTGAACTGGCATGCCATCAATGGCCACTAGGATATCATACACTGTTAATTTCTAAGAGAGCAGCTCTTCAACTCAGAATTTTTAATATTGTTTACTGTGCCTATTGTGTTTATATTGTGTTTTTTATATTGTTTATTGTGTGTTGTGTGTGACATTTATTATGCCAGTGAGAGGCATAATAAATACTGATTGAATAAAGCAAGACAAGATGTTTGGCCTCTGAGTTTGGGCATTAAGAATTGACAAACGGGCTTCCCTGGTGGCGCAGTGGTTGAGAATCCGCCTGCCGATGCAGGAGACACGGGTTCATGCCCTGGTCCGGGAAGATCCCACATGCCGCGGAGCAACTAAGCCCGTGAGCCATGGCCGCTAGGCCTGTGCGTCCGGAGCCTGTGCCCTGCAACGGGAGAGGCCACAACAGCGAGAGGCCCGCGTACCGCAAAAAAAAAAAAAAAAAAAAAAAAAAAAAAAAAAAAAAAAGAATTGACAAACAACAAGGTCCTACTGTAGAGCACAGGGAACTCTATTCAATATCCTGAGATAAACCAGACTGGAAAAGAATATGAAAAAGAATGTATGACTGAATCACCCTGTTGTACAGCAGAAATCGGCACAACACTGTAAATCAACTAAACTTCAATAAAAATTTTTAAAAAAGAACTAATATTGAATCGCTAACATTAACAGTGTCTGTGGGACATCAACAAAGGTATAGTTTTTTTTTTAAACATCTTTATTGGAGTATAATTGCTTTACAATGGTGTGCTAGTTTCTGCCGTACAACAAAGTGAATCAGCTATACACATACACATATCCCCATATCTCCTCCCTCTTGTGTCTCCCTCCCACCCTCCCTATCCCACCCCTCTAGCTGGTCACAAAGCACAGAGCTGATCTCCCTGTGCTATGCGGCTGCTTCCCACTAGCTATTTTACATTTGGTCAACTCAGATGTTTGGTGGTATTTTTGTGCCCTTTTTACTGTTAACCTGATGTTGAGCAG
Organism: Kogia breviceps; assembly: GCF_026419965.1. Lineage (NCBI taxonomy): Eukaryota > Metazoa > Chordata > Mammalia > Artiodactyla > Physeteridae > Kogia > Kogia breviceps. The sequence continues at coordinate 13,131,087 of NC_081318.1, read as the reverse complement.
CCTAAAAATTAAAAAATTTGAGTGTTAGTTAACATACAATAAAATGCCCAGATCTTGAGTGTTCTATTTTGATACCTATTGACACTTGGGTGTAACTGTCACTGCAAATGAGATGCAGAATATCTCTGTCACCCCATACGTTCCCTCATCAATCCTCTACCTTTTCACAGCCATAGGCAACCACAGATCTGACTTCCTTCAGTATGGATTAATTTTGCCTGTTTTGGACTACATATACATGGAAAATACAGTGTGTACTCTGGTGACCAGCTTTTTTTCTTATGGTGTTTTGAGATTTACCCTTTTTGTGTATATCTTCATTACTGAGTATTCTTCCATCGTATGAATATCTCACAACTGATCTACTTTCTTGTTGGACATGTGGGTCATTTCCAGGTTTTGGCTATTTTGAGTACATCTGCCACATACCTTTTTGTGTAAGTCTTTTTGTGGACATAAATTAATTTCTCTTGGGTAAACATCTAGAAGTGGAGTTACTTGGTAAGTGTATATTTAACTTATAAGACCCTTGAAAGTGGCTGAATTATTTTATACTCCTATCAACAATGTATGGACATTCCAGTTGCTCCACATTTTTATCAACATTTGGTATTGTCACGGAGCTCTATTTTAACAAGCTCCGATTTCCGCCAACGTTTGTCTTTATGCAGTTCCACAGTTCTTCCTCTCTCAACGTGTACCTTGAACCTCTATTTACAGTCCTGGGCTTTTTTTTTTTTTTGAGTGACAAGGCTGAGAATTTCCTTAGCTCTTCCCAGCCTGAACCCTTGCTGCACGTTCATTGTTTCCTGCTTCAGAAGAGGAGACTCAACTCATCCCAGCTTTCCTGTCCTTGTTTGGCAGGTGTTAAGTTCCTATTGAGCATGTAAGGCCTGACCACCATTTTCCATTGGATTTGTTTGTTTGTTTGTTTGTTTGTTTTTTGGTGGTACGTGGGCCTCTCACTGTTGTGGCCTCTCCCGTTGCGGAGCACAGGCTCCGGATGCGCAGGCTCAGCGGCCATGGCTCACGGGCCCAGCTGCTCCGTGGCATGTGGGATCTTCCCGGACTGGGGCATGAACCCGTGTCCCCTGCATTGGCAGGCAGATTCTCAACCACTGCGCCACCAGGGAAGCCCTCCATTGGATTTTTGACATTAACTAAATTGAAGTAGAAAGTAAGCTTTTTAAGAGTGGGGAATTTGTCTGACTTGATCATTGTTATATGCCTGGCTTCCAGAACAGTGCTGGCACACAATAAATATTTATTTATTGAAGACATTTTAAAACTATGAAAGTAAACATGTTATACATTAATCAACATTTAGCAATTTCTTAAGAGTTTCTGATAGTGCCAAAATTAATACCTTTTTTTTTCCTTAAAAACAAAACGAAGTATGGTTTAGTGAAAAGGGTATGGAAATACCTGAAGAAAATAGACTGAAGTTATTAATGATAAGATAGATTTCTGTGCTGGCACAGTATTTGGCTGTCCATGTGGTACAAGTGGAGGGGGCTTCTACAAGTTTCCATTCTACAAAACATCTTGCCCACCAGGTTGGCAGAACTCCTAAAATGTATACTAGTAGAGATTTGTTTCTTGGCTTAAGGTATTCAGTATTTTTATTTTTATAAGATCTCTTTTAAAATTCAAATTTTAAAGGAGGGGGCCATAGGCATCCTTATAGGGAATTAGTTTAACAGACTTAATCTCCAGTTCACAAGGCCTAGGGAAACACGGGAAAAGGAGAAGGCGGGCCCAGGTGGTCCAGCCCAGGGCCCTCTCTCCTGAGGGTGAGGGTAGAGGCGTGTGTGTGTGTCAGAGGGTAATGCATCTGTGTGTGCTTTGGGGTGTGCATGTGGGTTAATGCTGAACTTGAGAAGCAGAGTGCAGTAGGGAAGGTATTAGAAGAAAACATGACCTGTCAAAATTTTATTTAATGTCAGTCAAGCTGTTAAAGGTAAGACTTATGTGTAGAAAGTATGAAAGCGGTGCTTTTCTTCATCCCTAAAATTATGTACAAAAGATGACTTACATGTTTTAAGGACAGTATTGTTCTCAGAGATATAGCAAATTATGAACACTTAAGTTAAACTTTATATTTTAGATGTTATCTTCCATAAAACTGTCTAGATGTTCTTTTTTTGTGTTCTTTCACAATCCCACAGCCAGCTTAAATCCAACAAATATCCAAAGATGAGTTTAGTTTCACCTTCGTCCTTTTAAGTCTGCCTAAAAGTTTCCATCTTTGCCCAGATGTGTTTGAGACCTCTAGTTTTTTTTTTTAATCATCTTTATTGGAGTATAATTGCTTTACAATGGTGTGTTAGTTTTTGCTTTATAATAAAGTGAGTCAGCTATACATATATCCCCATATCTCCTCCCTCTTGCGTCTCCCTCCCACCCTCCTATCCCACCCTCTAGGTGGTCACAAAGCACCGAGCTGATCTCCCTGTGCTATGAGGCTGCTTCCCACTAGCTATCTATTTTACATTTGGTAGTGTATATAAGTCCATGCCACTCTCTCACTTTGTCCCAGCTTCCCCTTCCCCCTCCCCATGTCCTCAGGACCATTTTCTACGTCTGTGTGTTTATTCCTGTCCTGCCCCTAGGTTCATCAGAACCATCCTTTTTTTTTTAGATTCCATATATATGTGTTAGCATATGGTGTTTTTCTCTTTCTGACTTACTTCACTCTGTATGACAGACTCTAGGTCCATCCACCTCACTACAAATAACTCAATTTCGTTTCTTTTTATGGCTGAGTAATATTCCATTGTATATGTGTGTCACATCTTCTTTATCCATTCATCTGTTGATGGACACTTAGGTTGCTTCCATGTCCTGGCTATTGTCAATAGAGCTGCAATGAACATTTTGGTACATGCCTCTTTTTGAATTATGGTTTTCTCAGGGTATATGCCCAGTAGTGGGATTGCTGGGTCGTATGGTAGTTCTATTTTTAGTTTTTTAAGGAACCCGCATACTGTTCTCCATAGTGACGGTATCAATTTACATTCCCATCAACAGTGCAAGAGGGTTCCCTTTTCTCCACACCCTCTCCAGCATTTATTGTTTGTAGATTTTTTGATGATGGCCATTCTGACTGGTGTGAGTTGATGCCTCATTGTAGTTTTGATTTGTATTTCTCTAGTGATTAATGATGAGCATTCTTTCATGTGTTTGTTGGCAATGTGTATATCTTCTTTGTAGAAATGTCTATTTAGAGGCCTCTAGTTTTTATCTTCAGTGTTTCACTTCCCTTTTACTTTTATAAAAGAGTGAATATAATATATTGCACAGTTGAACAAACATTGCTCTGCTAAGTAAGATGGCTGTACTGATGACACTGCCCTCCTTTTATTGCTTCTCACTTAGAGTAAGATCCTTCCTCTTACTAGAGTCAAGGCCTTGAGTGGTCTCCTACCTACCCCCTCACCCTTATTTCTCACCACTCTCCCTCTTGTTCATGCCACTTTGGGCATGCTAACATTCTTTCCATTCCTTAGATGTACCAGCTTCTTTCCTGCTGGAGGGATTTTGCACATGCTGTTTCCTAAGCTCTGAACACTCTCCTTTCTCCACATGAGCTAGACCTTCAAGTCCAGGCTTCAAGTTAACTCCTCAGCGAGGCTTTCTCAGACCACTCTATTTAAGTTAGATTTCCCTCTCCATTTATTTATTTCTTTTTATGCATAAACTTTGAGTTTTAGCATAGTTCTAGATTTAAAGAAAAATTGAGCTAGATAGTACAGAGTTCTTAGCTAGCCCCTGCACAGTTTCCCTTACCATTAACATCTTGTATTAGTGGGGTTCATTTGTTTTCATTTATGAACCAATATTGCTAATATTAACTAAAGTCTATATTTTATTCAGATTTCTTTAGTTTTTCTCTGTCCTTTTTCTGTTCTAGGACCCTAGTCAGGACACCACATTACATTTCGTTGTCATGTCTCCTTGGGCTCCTCTTGGCTGTGACAGTGTTTTAGACTCCCCTTGTTTTTGATGACTTGGACAGTATTGAGGAACACTGGTTAGGGGTTTGGTGGGATGCTCCTCTTTTGAAACTTGTCTGATTTTTTTTTTTTCCCCTCATGATTAGACTGGATAATGGGTTTGGGAGAAAAATTACACAGGTAAAGTGCCATTTTCATCACATCTTACTAGGGGTACCTCCTATCAACATGATTTATGACTGTTGATATTGACCTTGATCACTTGGCTGAAGTAGTATTTGTCAGATTTCTCTAAGGTTATTCTTACTGTCCTCTTTGGAAGGAAGTGACAAGGCACAGCCCATAGCTAAGGAAGGGGGACATAACTCTCCAGTCCTTAGGGTGGAGTATCTACATCAGTTATTTGGAATTTCTCTGCATGGGAGATCTTTCTTCATTTATTAATATATTCAATTATTCATATGAGTATGAATATTTATATGTTGGGTTATAATCCAACACTTTTATTTATTTTGTTGCTCTAGTTGTTCCAGCTTTGGCCATTAGGAGCTGTTTCAGTTGGTTCCTGTGTCTCTTTGATCTTGCCCCATCTATTAGGTATTTATTTTTGAACATCTTTCTTTCTGCCGCTGCAAGGATATCTTGTATATTTCCCGCCCCACACCTAGAATCAGGTATTTCTCCAACGAGCCCCAGTTCCTTTTATTGGAGAACGGTATTAGAGACCAAGACCTAGGTGCTAGGTGTGCTCGTCGCTTCTGGTGTGTTTCCATTTATTTTATTAGAGTATGCTGATTCTTTCATTCATAGCATAAATTAGACAGTGTGTTATTTGTTTTATTGGCTGTCTCCCCACCTATATTGTCTGCTCCACGAAGTCAGACACCATACTTCACCCACAGTGCCTGACATATAGTTGGCCCTCAAGAAACATTTGTTGAAGGATAAATGAATGAATAACTGAATGCTGGCTGGAAAGCAGGACTTTCATCAGAGAGCTTGACTGTTCATCTAACAGCTGTTTAAAGCTGCAACTTAATATATGAGTGGTGGTTCAGACTAGGGGTTTCAATGTACAAAGTATTAGAGAAAGGTTAGGCTGGTCAAAAGCTGAACATATGAAATTGAGGATTTCCTTTATATATACAGTACTTAAAAATTCATTAATTGTGTTGATGTTTACATTCTAATTCTCTAGTCAGCTTGTTTATTAGCTTTACAATCAGAAAAAGTATATACAAATTCTAGCTAAGTATTGCTCTCTGTAGTTAAGATAGCTGGATAGTGAAAACTGTTTTTTATTTGCTGGTAGATACAGTAAAGACAGTTTTTTTTGTTTTGTTTTTTTAATGTCTCCCTCCATCCCCACTAGCTGTGGACAAAGAAGTGCAAATGGAGGCACAATAAATGTGCTCATTACTTTTCCTCTGTTAAAAGTAACATTTTGGAACAAAGTTAGATATGACAGGTAAAGCACAGAGGGCTGGAATAGGCTGGCGGGTGCTGGGGCCTGAAGCAGGTGCTGACTGGGGGTGATTACTCAGGGACTCTGGGTGCAAGGGTCAGAACTGGAAGGGTCTCAAGCTTCTCATCGTCAGCCTGGGAGACTGCACCCTGGGGAGACCACGGTGTCCTTGCAGTGCAGACCCCAGACACAAGCAATGTGGGGGGGCTCTGTGCACTCAGTGTGGGAACATTCTGGGGGTGCCTGTGAAGAGCAGGGCCCTAGTTCATTCAAGGGGCTCGGGAAGAGCCCTTCATTGAAAGAAGGGGGAGAAGGGAGCATCTTGGGCTCAGAGACATGTGCACAAGGCAGGTGGGGGCTTATTTGCCAGGACTGGAGTCCATGGTGGGAGCAAGGGAGAAAAGCATGGTGCCAGGACCGGGCTACTGCAGGGCAGACTCGAGGTTCAACTCTAACGTGGGCTGGCACCCCTTAGCTGTCTCCTCTCGTTAACCAGGCTCAGGGCAGGTTGAGGCTGCAGGGGCTCGGGGCCCGGGGTTGGGGAGGTTGGTCCTGTGACCACAGCCTTAGGTAGAGAGGAAATGCTGGGCCCCGACTTGGGGGTCTTTGGTTACTGTTTGACCTTTAGCTCTGGTGTAATTACTTTTATGAGGAAATGATTCTAAGGTCACTTTTGGTTGCTTCCTGAGGCAGCCAGCGTGACTCACCCTTGGCCTGTATGCTGGGCAGCCTGAAGATTACATTCCAGCAGCCGCTGCAGATGTCGGGCTGCCCTTGGGCTCTGCTCCCTGGTGCCTGGGGCCACGTTGCTGCCCTCTGAGTTCCCTTCCCGGGCTCCTGTGAGGAGAGGTGAATGGGGGACTGTTGTCCTCACCCTTCTACACTACAGCCGGGGATTCTGTCCCCCAGGAATTTTCTCCCTTACCTCAGATTCACCTCTTCCCTCCAAGGACAGACCTGGTAGAGTTAATGCTTCATGTTCCTTGCTGTGCGTAGCTTTTCTGACTTCTGAAATCTGGGTGGGGAAGGCACGGTGGCTTCCCCTCAAAGATTTCCTGGAAATCCTAGATTAAGAGGGCCACTTCTTTCCAGTGACAGAAATGGCCTTTGTTTATTTCCTGTCTTGTATAAAAGAAACATTGCAGGTTAACTCATTCACCCCTGGGCTATGCATTTATTTGGAAAACACAGTGTCTCTTTACTTTTTAATTCAGTGGTTCTCAAAATTGAGGGTGTACAAGAATTTAACAGTAGAGCCCAGGGGCCCACCCCAGGAAAGTCTGATTTTGTAGGTCTGAAGCAGATATAGGCGTCCTTGATTCTCAGCTGCTTGGAGAACTCAGACGCCTCAGGGGCTGGGCTGGTGGTAATTGCAAATCTAGGTGCTTAGCTGCTTATCTTGTGGTGGCAAAGTTTAAAATACTTTTTTGGCCTAATATATGCCTGAGGGCGGTAATTTGCAATCGTTCTTCTAATGTTTCTGGAAAGCATTTGGTTTAGGGAGTGCTGAAGAGTAAGTACCTAGTTGTTGAAGCAACCAGAGGAGGGGATTTATTTATTGAGAGCTCACTCTGTGTCAAGCACTGCACTTAGCAATTTTGTATATAGTGTCTTATTTAATTCTAATAAAGCTCAACAAGGTAGATATTAATATCTTCATTTATGGAAGAGGACACTGATGCTCAGGGAAGTTAATAACATAACTTGCTGCGGTTTCCACGAGTAAAGGGTGGCCGAGCTAGGAACTGGCTCCAGGTCAGCCTGACTTCAAGGCCAGTGTCCATCCACTAGTACCTGTCGCTGCCTTCTATTCAGGCTGCCTCTCCGAGGAAAGAAAGCACACAGCCCGAACTCCAGCATGTGAGCTCCTGGTGGTCTGTGAGCATCCTTCTTACGCACAGGCAGGGGCTTGCATTGGGAGGTGGGTAAGAACGCAGCCTCTGGATCTGACTGCCTGGTTAGGAATCCAGGTCTTAGCACTCGTTAGCAATATGATGCTGGACACGTCACTTAATTGCTATGGGGATCAAGTGAGGTAATATAACACTTAGTGCCTGGTATATAGTGACCACAGTTGGAATATTAGCTGCTATTTGATGATGATGATGATGACTGCTGCTACTGTGGATCTTTGTACCCTGTTGCTTAGCAACATGGCATTTGGCCTGTTGTTGGGGCTTAGGGAAGGTTGGTGAATGGATTTAGCCCAGTTGACTCTTCTGTGGTCATTCCTCTTTTCTTCCATTTGCCCTCAATCTTCAACCATCCTGTCCCACCTCTCCTGTTGCTGTATTCTCACATCCCCTAAGCCATAGAAGTTATCTGCTTCCCCTGCTTTGGATGTTTGTGTCTTCAGGCTGTGTCTGTGTGAGAGGATCTTAAGGGTACTTATGGGAAGGCACATGCAGTTGGATTGAGCATCTGTCTGTATCTTCTGTGTTTGTATGTCTGTGGGTGGGCATGTCTCTAAGGAAATGGATGTTTGCATGAATTTGCAAGTTGGGGTGTGATTTTGCATTTTTGGGGTGTGTTTTTCTTGAGTAACGAGAATGAATAATTGCTGATATATATGTTTGAGGAGGTGTTTGTGTGGAGGAGGTGTTTCTACTCCCCTTGAGTTGGTAGTTCATCTAATTGGGGTTTTGGAAAGGTATACTCAGTGAAGGAAAGACCCCGTAGTGAGAGCAAGTTTTTTCCTTCCCTCCCTCTTTCCCTTCCCTCCCTATTCCCTGTCTTCTAATAGAGGAGTGCACTTGGGGGCGTTGGAAGATGGGCTGCCATAAGGAAGAGGTGAGGCTGGAGTGATCGGGGTGGGAGGCAGACAGGGAAGCCTTGTAAGTCGCATTTAGCAACTTGACTTTTATGCCAGAGGAACCTATTGATAGAAAGGAGGGATGTGGAAAGATACTTGAATTTGAAAAAGAAATGCAGCGTGGAGGATGGATTTGAGGGGTTCAAGGATGGAGGTTGGAGATCGGTTGGAAGACTTTTGTGGAAACCAAGACTGTGATAGAAACAATGGAGAGGAAGGGACAAGTTTATGAGATGAAATTAGCAGGACTTAGAGATTAGTTGGACACGAGGGTGAAGAATAGGGACTCCTCAAGGTGCCCTGCTTGGAACAGTGGGTGTACGATGCTGCCATCACCTGAGACAGAATACAAATGGATGGGATCCCAGAAAGTTAAGTGACATGTTGGGGTGGTGTGAGAGGGGGATTGAGCTGAGGACATGGAGTTTGGGTTGTCCATCAGACATCCAGTTAGATGTTAACGAGCTGTTGAATATGTAAATCTGAATCTTGGAGGAGAAACATCTGCTTGTAAAGGGTCATTGAAGCCGTAGGTGAAGATGAAGTTGCCCAAAGAGAGCGTACAGATTGGAAGAGGAGAGAACTGTATCAATTTCCTAATGTTGCTGTGACAAACTACTACAAACTTGGTGGCTTAAACAACAGAAATTTGTTACCTTATTGTGCTAGAGGTCAGAAGTCTGAAATGGGCCTCCTGTGGGACTAAAATCAAGATGTCGGCAGAGCTGCGTTCCTTCTGGAGACTCCTGGGGAGAATCTGTTCCTTGCCTTCCCAGCCTCTAGCGGCTGCCCACGTTTTTTTAGCTCGTGGCCACGTCACTCTCACCTCTGCTTTACTCATCATAACTTTCTCTCTGGCTCAGATCCTCCTGCCTCCCTTTCACAAGCATCCTGGTAATTACATTGGGCCCACCTGGATAACCCAGGATAATCTCCCCTTTGCAGATCCCTAACTTAATAGCATCTGCAAAGTCCTTTTTGCTGCAGAAGGTACCATATTCACAGGTTCCAGGCATTAGGGTGTGGACATCTTTGGGGAAGCCATTATCCTGCCTACCACAGGGACCTGAAATAGAACCCCAAAGCTGGTTTACTGGCTTTAGAGGCACAGAGGAAGAGGAGTGTGTAAAGGAGCCGGAGAAATTAGAACTAGGAGACCGCAGCCTGGAGGTTGGCTGGGGGTCAGAGGAGAGGGCGGAGGATTTCATGAAGAGGAAATGACTGCTCCTATCAAATGCACTACGTTCTAAAGGATAAAGATAGAAAAATGTCCATCGGACTTGACAACCAAGAGGCAGTTCATTCTTTCAAAAAATACTTAGCGAGCATCTCCTTTGTGCCAGGCGCTCTCAGGCGTGGTGAATGTAGCAGTGAGGGAGGCCCAGTCCCTGCTTCCATCCTAGCAGGGGAGGCAGGCGATAGATCAACAAGTAAACAAGTCCCATAGTCACAAGCGCTATATGAGGAATCAAATTAGGAAATGTGACGGAGAATGACCGGAAAGACCTCTGAAGGGGTGACGTCGAAACCTATGTCTGAGTGCCAAGGGGACTGAGTCACTGAATCCTGGGGATGGCGTTCCAGGCACTAGGAGCAGCCAGTGGGAAGGTCCTCACTTGGGCGGGTCCTCTGGGCAGGAACAGAGAGGCTCTCCGTGTGGCTGTAGCATGAGAGCGAGGCGTTTGGTGGGAAATGGGCTCGGGAAAGGCTGTGCCGATCTTGGCTGTGAGCTTTGAATGCCCGGTAAGGCGTTTAGATTTTTGTCCTGAGATCTTGCTGTCGGTGGTCAAGAGTGAAACAGGAGGACTAGAAGAAGAGGTGATTGCAGTGAGAGGGGATGGTGGCTTAGACTGGGATTATAGTAGTTGTTATGATTGAATGATGTCCCCTCACCCTCTGAAGATAATGTTGAAGTCCTAACACCTGGTACCTGTGAATGTGACTTTAGTTGAAAATAGGGTCTTTGCAGATGTAATCAAATTAAAATGAGACCACACTGGATCAGGGTGGGCCCTAGTCCAATATGACTGGTATCTTTATAAGAAGAGGGAAATTTCGACAGAGACAGATGCAAGGAGAGTGCCATGTGTGATGGACGCAGAGATGGGAGTGATGGAGCTGCAAACCAGGGAGCCCCAAGGCCACCACGAGAAGTTAGGAGGCCAGGAAAGATTCTCCCCTACAGGTTACAGAAGGAGCAGGGCTCTACCAACATCTTGATTTCAGACTTCTCGCCTCTGGAACGATGAGACAATAAATTTCTGTTGCTTTAAGCCACCCACTTTGTGGAAGTTTGGTACAGCAAGTCGTAGGAAACGGATACGGTAGTGGAGATGGGGACGGGGTGGTGTGGAGGTAGAGCTGACGGGATTTGCTGTTGGATTAAAAATTGGATGTGTGGGGCTTCCCTGGTGGCGCAGTGGTTGGGAGTCCGCCTGCCGATGCAGGGGTCGCGGGTTCGTGCCCCGGTCCGGGAAGATCCCACATGCCGCGGAGCGGCTGGGCCCGTGAGCCATGGCCGCTGAGCCTGTGTGTCCGGAGCCTGTGCTCCGCAACGGGAGAGACCACAGCAGTGAGAGGCCCGCATACCGCAAAAAAAAAAAAAAAAAAAAAAAAAAAAGGATGTGTGAAGGAGAGGGAGTAATTGACAAAGTAGATTTGTGGCCTGAGCAGCTGATGATTTTCTCTGCTGAGACTAGAAAGGCCATGGATGGAGCAAACTTGGGAAGCAAAATCAAGGCTTGAGTCTGTGAGTCAGAAGCTGAGCTGGCGGTATAAATTTGAGGGTCATTAGCATATAGATGGCATTGAAATGAGAGTAAATGAAGTCACCCAGGGAGAAGAAGTTTCAGGCAACCCTGAGTGCCCTTAAATTCCTAACGTGGAGAAAAAGGATTTTCCAATGTCAGATACTCCTTACTCTTTATGGGTTCCAGTGGGGATGTGTGCTCGTCCTCCAAGTTAAATACATATTTCTTTTACTTAGTCTGGTTTGAAGACCTGGTTTGAAACCAAAATATTTTGAAGCTTCTTTCATGGAGATGTAGAGTCTATTCTTTCCTCCAAATTCCTCCCCGCTAAAAATAATTGTCTTGGTCATGGGATTTGCTTTGACTGATGGATGGTGGTAGAAGTGATGTTGAGCTAGTGTCAGAGCCTGGGCTCCAGAGATCTTGCGGCTTCTGACTTTGCCCTCTTGGACCACTGCTACCTCCGTATAAGGAAGACTGGGCTCTACTGCTGATGATGAGAGAGTCGTCTGACTGCAACCCAGTGAGCGAGTCCAAGTGAGACCAGCAGAGCTGCCTGGTCAGCCCACCGAACCTGGGGGGAATCATACCCGGTGGTGGTTCTAAGCCGCAAGGTTTCAGACTGGTTGGTTCTGTAAAGGGATACACTTGGCTCAGAGCTCGCATCCCCATAGGCAGGATAATATGGAGGGAAAGGGCTGTATGCTCTTCAGAGTCATGAAAATAAATCAGGGTTTAATCTAGATGCATGATCAAATGGCAATCTGTAAGGTCATGGAATCATACATCATTCACGAAATGATAAAACACAGAAGGCACATTTCAGAGACCAAATGGCATTCATCAAATCATTCCTTCAACGAATATTTAAGGGTCTGCTCTCTCCGGTATACCTGCAGGGCAGTAGGTGAGAGGTACAGAGGTGAGTGATGAGCACTCAATACCGTCACTGATTGTATGGAGTTTATTATTGGGGTGTAACATCACTGTGTGCTAGGAGAGGCCATGGAGATTCAAAATGGGGTTAATGATGGCAATGGCTGTCACTGATTGACCTCTCACTGGGCCCTGTGCACTTTATATTATCGTATTTAGAGCTCACCACAGGCCTATGCCATGGGGCTCATCTGTTTCCATTCTACAGGTGAACAGACTGGCTCTTGTAAAGGTCAAGTAGCTTGGCCAGGATCACACAGCTGGCAAGGGGTGGCTACACCGCCAGTTGTGTCTGACTCTCAAGTTTATCCTCTTTTTCTACCAGGGCGTCTTAATTTCCCACTAATCCCTCGCCTGACTTGAAGGCAGGTTATAGGGCCAGATTATAGTTTGGGTTTGGGGTACCCTGTCATCAGATGGAGTTCCTCTCTGGGTTGGCAGTTGACATTAGGAGGGTTGATGCTGAATGGTGAAAACCACCATGGACATAGAGCGCCTCCAGTCTCTCTGCACAAGGAGAATCAGGACCCTAGCGGGATGGGAAGACTGCATGAACCCACACCATCGTGAGGAGGCGGAAGTCAGCATCTCGGGATAGGATGCAGGAGACAGGGCCACGTGCTGCGAGCCCGGGCATGACTCTGTCCCGGAGCCCCCCACCCTTGTGTGGGCCGCTGTCTGCAGGGAGGCCCCTCTTGGGAGCCGCGTGCAGGCACCGTCCCTGGGAGGGCCTCAGGGTGTCCCAAGTCAGGCTGACTCGGCTTCCAGGCTTCCCGATGGGAGTCGCCTCAAAGATCGGTGCTTCTCTTTGCTTCCTGGTGTCTTACTTGTGGACTCTAGGTTCTGTGAGTCCTGGGACTCGAGGGCAGAGTGTGACCAAGAGTCCCTTCTACGCCACTGGACTGGGCTTTGTCCTGACTCGGGCACTTAGAGTTTTGATGTTTGAAAAATCAAAAATCCTGAGGTAGCCTTGCTCTGCGGTGGCTGCAGGCTTTGTGGCCGTAGGAGGTAGAGTGCCAGCAGGAGGTGAGTGGTGGAACGGGGGTCCCTCCCATCCAGTGGCTCTGTGGAGGACCTCCAGCCAGAAGGGCCTTCTCTTCTTGGACAGAACTGGCCTTTTAACTGGACAGGCAGATTCTGTTAGACCCCAGTAGTGGCCAAAGCCAAACCTCCAAATATGTTCTTTTCTCTTTTTAAATGATAGTTACTGTTCATTTTCTCTAATCTCAGTAGCTGATATTTAGCAGACATTTTTTAGGTACCAGGAATTGTGCTTAGTACTTCACAGAGATTATATTATTCGATTCTCACAACACTCTGAGGCAGACACTAGCAGAACCCCTTTTGTACAGATGGTGGAACTGAGGTGTAGAGAAAGCAGGTAATCTGTCCTAAGTCACATGGCTGGTAAGTTGTGGACTCAGGAATTAAAGCCTGAGCGCTTACCTGCGCTGCTTCCAATAGGCAAAGAACATGCTCGGGGGAGAAATTTTGCAAAACATGGGAGAAACAAATCATCTGTAGTCTCTCTCTCTGCAGATAACCTCTGTTAATATTTTTTCCATGCACATGGGATTGAAAAAAAATGGAGTTACAGTAACTACTGACTTTAGTCTGCTTTTTAAAAATTCTGCATTGTATTTTGAACATTTTCCAATGTTAAATATTTTCAACACCTTTTTTTCTTGGCTACAAAGTATCTTCTTATATAGGAATCTATACTTTAACTTAAAAACATCTATTATTGGAACTTCAAGTTGTTTATAAGTTCTGTTGTTATAAATAATGCCATGACTCGCAACTTTATGCATCTTGGCATATATCACAGAAAACTGCCTGCTTGAGGATAAATTCTTAGAAGAGGCATTTCTGCATTAAGAGCATGTATGCTTAGAGGCTCTTGGTATTATTGCAAAAAACACTTTCCAGAAGGTTTGTACTAATTTCCTTTCCCGCTGTCTGGGTACCTATTTATTCCTAACTCTGCTAACACTGGATATGTCATTATTTTTAAACTTTGTAAAATTTCTCATTGAGAAGCGACATCTTTCTTTGATTACTAATGACATTGAACACTATATGTGTATCAGTCGCATGTAGTTCCATTGTGAATTGCCTTTATTTTTTGTTTATTTTTTATTTTATTTTTTCTTCCGGTTTTGAGAGAGAACTGAGATACAGCACTGCATAAGTTTAAGGTGTACAGCATAATGATTGGACTTCGGTACATACTTTCAGACAAAATGATGACCACAATAAGTTTAGTGAACATCCATCATCTCATGTAGATACAAAATAAAAGAAAGAAGAAGTATTTTTTTCCCTGTGATGAGACTCTTAGGATTTTCTCTCTTAACAACTTTCACATATAACAGACAGAAGTGCTAATTATATTCATCATGTTGTACATTACATCCCTAGTATGTATTTATCTTATAACTGGAAGTTTGTACCTTTTGACCACCTTCATCTCATTCCACCTCCCACTCTGGTAACCACAAATCTGATCTTTTTCTGTGAGTTAGTTTGTTTGCTTGTTTGTTTTTGAAGTATAATTTACCTAGAAAACTGTGTTCGTTCCTGGTGCACAAGATTGTGATTTAACATTTCTGTGCATTATAAAATACATGTTTTTATTTTTATTAGAATATTTATCTCTTTTTCTTGACTTGGATGAGCTCTTTATATATTAAAATGTGACCTGAACCTTTTGTCATATGTTGTAGATATTTTTCTATTTGCCATGTACTTTTATATTTTATGTAAAGTGGTTTCTTTATGTAAAGAAGTTTTAAATTTCTGGCTAATCAGATCTACCTATCTTTGCCTTTACTGTTTTCTACTTTTGGTTCTATGCAAGATGATATAGCTATCTCCATTTAAAAAAATTTATTCTGTTACTCATTTTTAAGTGGTTAACTTGACAAATATTTATTGCATACCTGTGCTATACCTGACCCTTTCTAGGCATTGGGGATATACATAAGCAAGAGGGACACATTTTCCACTTCTTTGACCTTTTCCATCCATCTGAAATTTATTTTTAAGTACGATGGGAGGCGAGGTTTTAAGAATATAGTCTGTCTTCACGAGGTCAGCTGCAGCTTGGCTGAACTCCTCTGTGGAGGCCCTGCCTTCATTAGGAAGAAAAGGTGAAAAGGAAGATTCTTAAGGCTTGAACTATAATGGCATTTTGCCTCAATGGAAAATACATCACCAAGAACCGTGTCCCTTCACTTGTAATCATCAGACTGTAAAAATCCGAGCCCCTTTGCCACAGGCCAGCTCATCCCACATGGGCCACTGAGGCCCTCTGTCCTGAAATTGGCCCTTTCGTATGGGCTTGGGCCCTCATCCCAACAGACCCAAGGCTTCAATGTAACCGTTGGAATTATCGGTTGGCTTTTTTATGTGTGCAGAAGACCCTCCAGAGGTGGCTTGCTATGGACAAAGAAAAGTGGGCTTGACCCACTGAAGGTCACTGCCACCCCCAATAAGCTCATTACACAGAAGTCTCCTCTTTCAGAGTCTTCTTGTAGCGGTTCCTTCATGTGAGTTTTCTGGAAAACACTGGATGCTTTCTCCATGGAAGGGTGACAGGCCAAGGATTCACAGTGGCTGTTGGATAATTATAGTTCTGTTCCCTTGCTAGTTGCCTGGAGGCCTGGGGCCCTTGGTCCCTGGAATGCAGCTGTTGACTTTTCCAACTCAGGCTGGAAAAGGAGAGAAGGGGTTGGTTTCCTTGCTATGGCCCCAACTCGGTCAGTCTGCGGAGGATTCAAAGGACACAGTGCTAGATATCCAGGACTGAAATCAGGGACTAGTGTGGGGAACAAGAATCAGGGATTCTAGGCAAAAGCCTCAGACAGACAAGGAGTTCCCAGAGGCAAGTTCTCATGGTTCAGGGACAAAGCTCATGAGGGTCCTGTAGCTCTGACAGGGATCCAGGGAAGAGCTCTTGCATCCTTGCTTATTCTGTTTTTGGTTTTTTTCCTCTGAGTAGGCTGATCTGTAGGGAAGGGGCGTCTCAGTTTTAGGGCAGGCCATCAGTCCCTGGGGGAGGGACAACAGCCTATGCTGTGATCAAGAAAATGATACCACCCTTAAAAGTTGGCACGTGCCAATTTCCACAGTATAAATACTCCCACCGTGGCTGACTTGGAGCTACCAGCAGTTTAGCAGTGGGTTCACAAAATTAAACTGTCGGCTTTCAGGAGCTGTCAAGAACTGGTTGCAGCCCATGATGGCAGCACCCTTACCCTGCCAGGGGGCTTGGCGTCCATGTCCGAAGGAAGCCCTGTGTCTGCTCAGCAGACCTGGGCTCAGCCTGGCGTCCGAGGCACCAATAGTCCTGGCAACGTGCTGGCTCTTCAGGGAGGTCTTTGTTTCTTCCCAATAGGGGTCATTTTCTTCCCCAGCCTCAGAACATGAGTCCTGGCATCTTAACAGATATGGACGCAGTTTCAGTGGCTCCCTTAGACAGTTGAGCTTGTTGTGTGTTCAGAGCACAGTCCTGCTCATCTCATTCATAGCACTGGTCACTCTGCCACTAACTAGCTGTGTGACATCAGGAATATCACATAGCTTCCTTGGGCCTCACTGTCCTTATGTCTAAACTGACGGCATTGGAACCAATGATCTCTAAGGTCTCTTCCAGCCCTAACATGCTATGATTATAAGAACCTTTGGGTGACGGCAATATTTATAGGCAATGATATGACTTAGATTATGAGCCAGCTTGAACATTCCCTATGTGAGGCAGAGAAGAACATGCCAAGTCATTTGGGAAAGAAATGTTATTTTTGAGTACTGTAGACTCTAGTAATAAAACACAAATTCAGAACCGAAAGAAAGTGGGCCACATTTCATAGGTACAAAAGACTGACACCTTGCAAGATGATGGGGTTAATAGGTTCAGCTCTGATGCTCCCTGTGGCTCCAGCTCTGGAAGAAAGGTCCTCCTGGGAAATCAACAGGAACTCTTTTAGACAGATCACCTCTAAATGATGGAGGGATTATCTGGGTTCAATCTTGCCTTCATGCTTTTTGACTGCATCTGTTCTGCTTAATTACTAACTTGGTTGGCATCTCAGATTTCCTCTGTGTTCTTGAAGCCTGCAGGGAATCCCTTTGATGAGATAGGGTGGTATAGTGAAAAAGCAGTGGATTAGCAATCGGGAGACCCAATTTTTAACTTGCTAACGGTAAGACTCCAACAGATCGGTTCTCCAGTCTGGGTCTCAGATGCATTTATTGAAAAATAAGGGATTTGGGATAGATCAGTGACTTTCCACAAGGGGCCATTTCAGAATGTTGCTGCTCTGGCTTTGGCTCCTAGCTGCAGTTGGAGTTCAGGTCTGCTTTACCTGGCTCTCAGTGTTCTGGCACCGGTGGAGCATGTTCTTCTCTTAGCAGTGGTGGACGTGGAAACATGGGGTGCATCCATGTTTACGCTGAGTCGAGGCTCACGGTCACGTTTGCCCATACTCCACTGGCCAAGGCAGGTCACACAGCCAAGCTGAACATCCTCGGTGCGGGAATGTATGCTCCACTTCTCGTGGGACAAACTTGTTTTTTTTTTTTGGTGGTACACGGGCCTCTCACTGCTGTGACCTCTCCCGTTGTGGAGCACAGGCTCCGGACGCGCTGGCTCAGCGGCCATGGCTCACGGGCCCAGCTGCTCCGCGGCACGTGGGATCTTCCCGGACCGGGGCACGAACCCGTGTCCCCTGCATCGGCAGGCGGATTCTCAACCACTGCTCCACCAGGGAAGCCCTCGTGGGACAAACTTTAAAGTCACATTGGTGACTGTGGGAATAGGAGGGGATGAAGATTGGGAATAGTATGCCGTCTACCAGGGAGGACTCTCATCCTGCAGTCCCGGGAGAGGAGCCCTCTTCATTGTATAGGACAGCTTCCAGACAAGAAAGAAAGCAAAGCAAAGCAGATCTTCACTTCCCTGCCCCTACACAACACACACGCACACACACACCACACACCACACGTGCACACACACACACACACACACACACACACACACACAGACAAAACATAAGACACCAAGCAATGAACACTAGCAGTAGTCACCACACAGAGAGAGGAGGTCTATGGGCACGTATAGTAAACACGGCTTACTTATCTGAATGGCCGAGGCCAGGATCTATAGCTGGTAGTCTTATTTGAAAATACTTTTAGTTATACTAAGCGTCAGTTTCCCATCTGTAAATGGGGATAATAACTTCAGTCTCGCTCCCCACGGGGTGGCTGTGAGGACTGCATTAATGGCCGTGAAGCTGATGCTTGGCATGTAGTGGGTATTAAGACCTTTGTTTCTCCTTCTCGCTCACCTTTGAACCCTTATCTCCTCGTGGCTGGATTTTTATATGAGCCTCCTATATGCCCCTTCCCACCTTCAACTTCGCTCCTGATGGCTCTGTTTTTTCCTGCCTCTGTGCCTTTGATGGAGTGCTTTGCTCTGCTTGGTGCATCCTTTCTTGTCTCTGCAAAAATAGTGTTTTTCTTAAGGCCAGCACAAGACCCACTTTCTTTTGCTAACAGACATCAGCTTACAACAGACTTTCTCTCCTTACCATTGGTATTTAACCTTGTGTGGCCTCCTATTGCCAATTGATGTCTCTGCTGGAAGTTCTTCAAGGGCAAAATCCATGTCTGATCCATCTCTATCTCTTATACCAGCACATTGCAAAGACCATGGTAGGTGCTTAGTAAATATTTGTTGAATGATTAAAAAAAATAATCTCAGGCTCCCCAGAGCCGTCACCTTTCTCTACGAGGTGTGACCAGGACCAGGAGACCAGCGGGATGACCAGGACTCATGAGGGTTCTTAGAGATAAGAGGCCAGGTCTGTGTAAAGGGTCACTGCCTGGAGCCCAGCCCTGGATGCCATGGTCTCAGGAGCTCCTCCTGAGCGCTGGCACCCACTAATAAGCGACGGGCCAACTGTCCGGCTGCTGTTTGGAGATGTGGTCTGACCCCCTGCTGGCCTGCGTGCCCAAGGAACAAGCCTATAGAATCCCCTGGTGTTTGGGTGTGGAGCTGGGGTCCCTGCCTGTGCCTTCTGAGGGTACCAGTTGCTTTCCGGCTGCACAGAACTTGATCCTGTGCCTGACCTCTTGATGAGTCATTTTCTGTCCCTGAGGAGTTTGGCAGGGAGGCCAGAGAGAATGCAGGTTAAGTGGAGATTTATGGGTGTTTAAAAAAAAAAAAAAAAATGGGGTGGGTGGGAGGCTGCTGGGGAGAACAAGGGAAAGGCAGGGAAGTTTTGGCAGTGTTTCTGACCCTTTTGTGAACTATTTAAAAGATACTTATGTTCATTTCTCTCTTCATCTCGGGGAATGCCGTCACCATACAGTCAGGGGCTCAGGCCAGAAATCTGAGGCTGTTCTTCACCTCCTTCCCCTCCTGTCCCACCTTTTCCCCGTGTTCTAACCCTCGTCTGGCTCTAGTGGTTGAGTAATTTGGGGAAGCACAGCTGGCTGGCTGATCGGTTGCCTTTGATTTCTTAACCCTGGGACGTTACAGGCCTAGGTTGGGGTTTGCTTGCTTAGGCTACTAAGGCATTGAAGCCACCTCCGTCCGATGGCCTCCTTGTTTAATTAATTTCACAGCCTCAGAGAACTGAAAGTAAAGTTTGAAGGAGGGATTTGCATACCATGTTTATAGCAGTATTATTCACAGTAGCCAAGAGGTAGCAGCAACCCGTGTGTCCATCAGGGACAAATGGACAAACACATGTCGTACATACACACAATGGAATGTTATTCAGCCTCAAAAGGAAAGAACTCTTGTCACATGCTACAACATGGATAAGTCTGTAGACGTTATGCTCCGTGTAATCAGCCAGTCACAAAAAGGTAAATACTGTGTGATTCTGCTTTACATGAGGTTTGGAGTCTAATTCACAGAGACAGACAGGAGAAACACGGCAGTTGCCAGGGGGTGGTGGAGGGGGGAATATGGGGAATTGCTGTTTAACGGGTAGAGAATTTCAGATTTGCAAACTGAAAAATGTTCTGGGGACGGGGTGGTGGGTGCACAACGTGAAGGGATGTAACACTACTGAATTGTGCACTGAAAAATAGTTCCGATGGTAAATTTTATGTTGTGTGTGATTTGTCAATGAAAAAGGAGTCCGAACTTCTCATGACCTGTGGGTCTCTGCCGGATCTGCCCCCACCTGAGTCTTCAGCCTCATGGTGCGGGGCCCCTGATACACACTGTCTGGGTACCAGTCTCCCTTCTCTTTACCTTCTCTTCTCCCAGAAGGGAGTTTGCGTGGCACATGCCTTCTCGTGGGTGGGTCTCCTCTCTAAGGTCATCTCCATCTCTTCCCTACCCTACCTTTTCCCGGTTGCTCTTTCTAACCTTACCCCCTTTCTGGACCTTTACGGTGCCGCTTGTTCTCTAGGATGCATTTTGTCCATCTGCCGCCCTAACCTGTTGCTTGACTTGTCTACCCTAGCGGCCGGCGGAGTGTGAGCTGCAGGGAAAGATACTCAGCAACTACTGGCTGCGTGGTATTTCCTGAGGCATATTTCTGGTTGGCTGTGAAGAGGACATATGATCTAAGCCGTTGTCCTCGTTGTGGGCCTGAGTTACACTGAATCGGCCATGATCCCTGGGCCAGGCCGCCGGATGTTGGGATTAACAGAATTAATTGGTCCTCATAGGAATTAAATGATTAACCTCGAACTCAACACATTCTTATTGGATTTATTTTCTTTTTTTTTTTTCCCGGTACGTGGGCCTCTCACCGTTGTGGCCTCTCCCGTTGCGGAGCACAGGCTCCGGACGCGCAGGCTCAGCGGCCATGGCTCACGGGCCCAGCCGCTCCGCGGCATGTGGGATCTTCCCGGACCGGGGCACGAACCCGCGTCCCCTGCATGGGCAGGTGGACTCTCAACCACTGCGCCACCGGGGAAGCCCTGGATTTCTTTTATGATTAAGACATGAGGGCAGGGGAAGAAAGTTACAGGGATGAGCGAGACGCAGGCTGTGTCGCAAAGAGCTTCCAGTCTGATGAGATGGTAGAAGATGTGCGTAGCCTGGGCCATGGTGAATGGCAGGAGGTGGCGAGTGGTGGTGGTGGGGGGATGGGGGGAGGGGTGTGTTACTTTTAGCCACAGGGTTCCAGAAAGTTCTCCATAGAAAGGTTCTGTTGAGGCAGGTCTGGAAAGGTGGGGGGGGGAACCTCTTAAATGGAGAACAAGCCCAGCCTGTGATGTAGGAGCAACACCAGACATGTGGGTCAGGGTGGGGCGGGCAGCGGTGGTGCCAGAGTGCGTGTCTGTGGCGTGGCTGTTACGCTGTAATCCTGAGGGAATCCAGGCTTCTGAGCAGAAGAGGGCGGAGATCAGAGCTGAGTTTCACGAAGATCACTGGACAGCCGTGGGCAGGCTGGCCCGGGGGGGTTGGGAGGCTGGCAGCGGGGCCCCAGTGAGACTAGAGGCTCTTCCAGTGGCTTAGGTAGAAGGCAGTGTGGGTCTGAGTGTGGGTGACTAAAAGGAGGGCGAGGCCTTTCTGAGGTGGGTCAGACAGGACTTGACGGCGCTGTGTGTGTGCGTGTGCGTGTGCGTGCGCTGGCGTGAGGGTGTGTGTGTGCGCATTTGTGGGCAGAAAGGGAGGCGTTCCTCCCGGTGCTTCGCAGCCAGAGCTCCCCTACCAGGAGCTAATCCTCCAGATGCCCCACAGGCAGGTGCCACTAACCGCCTTTCCCCACCTGCAGGGCCTGGCCACCTCCCCTAGGATTCCCTGTTTCCCTGCAGGAACCACAGAGAAGCCCATTTCAGGAGCAGGAAGCCATCTCGGATATGGAGGGTGACGTGGAGGCAAGACGCCCGGTGGCTTCTGTGAGCCCCGTGCCCCCTGCTGTCTCCTTTCCACCCACCGGCCTCTTGCCTTGTTCCGCTCATGTTTACATCCCTCTGCCGTACCCAGGCTCTGCGGCTGGCTGGCCTTTGACCCCCGCAGGGCCTCGTGGCACCTTGTTTGCTGTGTTGCTGGCGTGCGGTACACCCTGAGTTTTTCTGGTTCTGGCTGCTGCCCGCACCCCGGGGCTGACTTCTGAACAGTGTCTGCGTAAAGCAACTTGACGCTTAATAAGTGTTTGTGGAGTGATTTAAAAATAAGCAAAATGGGCCCAGCTAAATACATTTGCCTTTTAGCACGACTGCCTAAGGGGACAAAAGGAATGTTCAACTCATTATAGGATGTTGACATCTAATTTCGTTTCTTACTAATGCATGGTTAGAAAAAGAATCATATCATTCCCATGGTACCAATACTAGCATTTGATTTCATTAATCAAAACAGGCAAGCCTTTGTTGAATGCAGGCACAGAAAAAGATGGGGACTGGTATAAATAGTTTTTACATCATGATTTTGAAAGGCGGTATTGTGTAGATAAATCAGCATTTGCGTGAGTTTTTATGGGAGCGGAGAATACAACTTGAGGGTGTGCGTGCAGGGCAGGCAGACTTCTTATCCACCTGTGGACAAAGGATTGATTGTGAGGGTGGCACCAAGTAGGCATCTGAATCCATCAGTTCACAAGCAAGTCCATTTCTTGCAGAGCATTTTATGGCAAAGACACATTCCCAGTCCTTGTCAAAAACAGATTCCCTCCAGAATTGAGGTTTTAAGGTGGTGTATCGGGCAGCTTTTGCTGTGTAACAAACAACCACACAAACTCGGTGGCTTTTAACACTTTGGGTACAGTGATCTGGTCTCTGCTGTGTGGCTCTGTTGATCAGTGGGGCTCACTCATGTATCTGGAGGTTGACGGGGATTTGTCCGGGGCGCTTTAGCTGGGTCAGTTCTTTACATACTTCTCGTTCTCCTCCTGCCAAGACCAGCAGGTTAGCTTCAGTGTGTCATTCTCACAGCAACGGTAGAAGTGCCATGAGTGTACGTGGAGACATGGTAAGCCTTGGAGCTGGTGCCCCGTCACTCCTACCACCTAATAGTGACCAAAACAAGTCATATGGCTGAGCCCAGATTCTGGGGGTAGGGAAGTAGGCTCTGCTTTGTTGGTGAGAAGAACTGCAGAGTTAGTTAGAAAGGTGAGGGTACAGGTGAAAAATTGGGACCAAATGCAATCTACCACAGAGTGGTGTTCTCTGTCTAGTAAACAGCATGTTTTTAAGCAGGTTTGATGAAGAAAGCAAAGGTATATATATTTGAATTGGTCATTTATGCATAGGTATTGAAATCTGAAAGATTGCTCAGTGTTTTGAAGTTATGGATTATTAGAATTAGAAGGGAACTCAGAGGAGATCACATCTCAACGAAACCACTAATTTTACAGACTAAGACATTTTTTGTGTGTGTGGTACACGGGCCTCTCACTGTTGTGGCCTCTCCCGTTGCGGAGCACAGGCTCCGGATGCGCAGGCTCAGCGGCCATGGCTCACGGGCCCAGCTGCTCCGCGGCATGTGGGATCTTCCCGGACCGGGGCACGAACCCGTGTCCCCTGCATCGGCAGGCGGACTCTCAACCACTGCGCCACCAGGGAAGCCCTACAGTTTTTATACTAGTGTTTCTTTTGGGTTCCAGGATTCCATTCTGGATACCACGTTACATTTATTACGCATATCTCCTTCAGTCTGTGACAGTTTCTCTGTCTTTCCTTGTTTTCCACGACCTTGACAATCTTTAAGATTACCTGGTCAGGTATTTTGTGGAAAGTGCCTCAATTTGGGGTTGTCTGATGTTCTTTCACGATTAGACAGCAGTTACGGGGTTCGGGGAAAATTCATAGAGGGGACGTCCTTTTCTCATTGCATTATATCAGGGTATGTGATATCTTTACGACTTATTACTGGTGATGTTAACCTTGATTGCCTGGTTAAGGTGGTGTCTGCCAGGTCTTTCCACTGTCAAGTTATTCTGTTTCCATTTCCATTCTCTCTTGGGTAGAAGTAAGTTTCTAAATTCAGCTCACACTCAAGGGAAGGGGAATTAAGCCCCACCTCCTGGATCTCTCGCCTTGAAGGCACATTCCAGGAAGTCCCACACAGACCTTCGACTTCTATTGGCTGGAATTTAGTGGCGTGTAATTGATGGTGAAGAGCTTTGACTGGCTTCAGGCTGCTTGAGTTCAAGTGGTAGCTCTGGCACTCATTAACAGTATGAATTGGGCAAATCTCTTAACTTCTGTGTTTGTTTCCTTGGTCAAAAAGGGGATAATAACTGCCTGCTCATAAGCTCACTGTGAGGATGGAGTGAGTTTCTACTCGTAAAGGTGCTTAGAATTGTGCTTGGCACATAATGAGGTGCCATCATTGTTAGCTATTGACATTGTTATGTGGCCACACCCAGCTATGAGTAAGGCTGGGAAATGCAGTCTTTTTCCCATGAAGCAACATACCTATCTAAAAATTGGGGTGCTGCTGCTAAGGAAGAAAAGGGAGGCTATTCAGAGATAGCCAGCAGTGTCTGCCGTAATTGGCTGTTTTCAAGATCTGGATCTCTAGTAGGTGGGACGGTGAACTGAGCATCTTTCCTGTTACCAAGT
Source organism: Kogia breviceps (assembly GCF_026419965.1). NCBI lineage: Eukaryota > Metazoa > Chordata > Mammalia > Artiodactyla > Physeteridae > Kogia > Kogia breviceps. The sequence continues at coordinate 13,106,631 of NC_081318.1, read as the reverse complement.
CTCCCTTGAACAGGGTCCCCTGTGCTCTTGAAGTGGTCATTTTGGGCCCTGGGAAAGTGAGAAACACAGGCTGCCACCAGAAGGGAGCTAAGAGTTCATCAGAAATTAAAGGTCCTGTTGGGTTTACTTGATCTTTGGGGGAGAAGCGGTTTCCTCTCTGCGTCACATGCCCAGCCGAGGACATTTTGTGAGTGGCTCACGCCCGGGACGAGCTTGGTGGAAGGGATGGTGCACCCCTCTGAAAGTGTCTGGTGTGTTTGCGTTCTTGAAAATATATTTTATCCTCAAGAAGGTAAGAGATAGGGTGGGCTAGAAGTCTTTGCAAAGATCAGAGCCACCTTATCCTGTGTGTCAACAGGAGGGGTAAGAAAACATCCCTGGGATGGGAGGGCTGAAATCCAGAAGAGCCGTGGGAATGACCCAGAAGCTGCCCCGACTCTATCTTTCATGTATCAGGCACCAGGAACCAAGGCCTGGGTCACTGCCAAGTCGTGCCTTTGGGTTTTCAGGTTTGAAAAAGAGCATAAAGAGAAAGGACCAAGAATGGCTCTGCTTTTGCTGATGGGATCTCCACACTAATTATAGCTGGAGCCGTGCAGGCCTGTGTCTGACCGCTGCTCCAGCTCCTGAAGCTTGGTCCCCATAGGTGGCTCCTAACCAAGCATCCACTCCCCTCCCTATTATGTCAGTTGTCTGGGAACAGTTTCCTCCCAGTCTAACGTTTACCCTGCCAGATTTGTGCTTTTCATAGAATATGTCTGGAGAATGATAGTGTTCAAGGTCATAGCCGGAGCTTGCTGTGTGGCCTAGAGTTAGTTGCTTAACCTCTCTGGGCTCTAGTCTTCTCTGTAAAATGAGGGGACCAAAGACCCCTTCCAGCAAAAACTGCTCTGGGCTCTTTGTCCTGATCCAAGGGCGCGTTATCCAGAGCTGCCTGTGAGTACTGCATCTTGTCCTTTGATGCAGGACATAAGAACTCACCTCTGCACCCGTGTGTTACCCAGAGCGTCCCTCTGTATCATTTGTTTCTTTGACTCCAAGTGGCTCCGATGCAGGGTGCTCCATCCTCCCATGGCAGCAGCCCAAGCCCGCACGAGGTGGGCACCGCGAATGTGTGGGAACCACATTGTTCGGCCAGTTCACCGCTCCTCACTCTGGTCAGGTCTGATGAGGGGTGACACCTCTGCAGCAGATTCGTGCCCTTAATCACTTCACCAGGTACAAGGGCCTGGATCCGTGTCACTGACACTCCCTCGCTCTTTTTCATCCTTTTGATCAGAGACAGTGCCTGATGTGCTTTCTCACAACGGGCTTCCTTCCAATCCCTTAAACTGAAAACAGTTTTGCAAAAATACTTGTGCCTGTGCTGCCCCCAGATGCATAATTAGGAAGGTCGTGTGGCTGAGGTCCCCCGAGGCTGCTACCTCTTCAAGGGCCAGGTGAAAGAATTTAGTACCACCCGGGCGGGGCGGGGCGCAGGCCCCTCCCCTGGGGGCCGCCCATCCCAGGGGCTAATTTGCCTGCCGTTTGAATGCTCTCCCATGGCGAGGGAACCGGCGATATCCTTCCTGCTGCTCTGAACTTACGTCTGCTCCCCACCTTATACTTGCCTCTATGTTTCTGTGAAAATCACACGATCATTGGCTCCTTTCCACCCTTTTATGCACTCATGTGCTCCAACATTTATTGTGAGTTGTGGCCAGGTTCTTATATAGCATTTACAGTTTAGCCATCTGTTTCACGTACATTTTCATAACATGTTTGACTTTTATGACAGCCCCGTGAAAGACCAAGACAGAGACCAGAAATCTGAGTCTCAGAAAGGGTGAGTGACTTGCTAAGCTGAGCATGTTCTTAGCTGGGTCTTCTGTCTCTACTAATCCAGGGACTCTGATCTTTCATGATTCCGACTTGTTATCATTTGGTTGACTTCTGGCTTTAAATCATTCTCCTGGTGACTTTGAATTTAATGCAAACTCCGTGGCATCTCCTGCCGCAGACGGGCTCTGCCTTGGGGAAGATCTCCATACTTTGGAAAACTGGAGCTCTCCCGTGCTTGTGCATCTGGGGAATTCAATTTGAGGAATTACAGCAAAGGGGCAAAATTCAGAAATTTTCAGTCAAGTCCTCTCTTCCCCAGAGCTTGATCTCATCTCCTCTTAAAAAAAAAAAAAAAAAAAAAAGTTCCTCCTGGGTATTTTCTTGAACTTCTAATTCATCGAATTAATATCTAGACACATGGCTCTGAATGATCAAATGGTTCCAGGCTCAGCAGAGAATCATCCAAGTGGTTGTTTGTAACCTTCTTTCAGTATTTATTGGGATCCAGTCACTTGCAGAAAACTCTGGAGACACAAAGATGAAAAAGATACTGGTCTTGGTCTCAACAAGCTCACAGAGATGACTGGAGCTATTGGAGACCTCAGAGGTTCCAGCACAATTTCCTTCATTTTATGTTTTAAATTTTACATGATACGCCAATAATGTTCAACAATATTTGTACAACTCTGAACTAAAAAAAGGAAAAAAATTTCACCCACGGTTTCATCACACCCCCAAATCAAGCTGTTCTCAATGTTCTGTGTTCCCTTCCACTTTTTGCCTACGTGAACATGAATTATGACTTTTCTTCCATATTATACAAATGTTTTTCCACATTGCTAGACAGTCGTTTTATTAATCAAGTGTATGTTTTGCGTGCTTAGTCTTTTGTTTACCATTAGGTACTTAGCTTTCCACTTTTTTTGCCATCCTAGAGCTGTGGTAAACTTCTGCCAATAATTTTACAGTTATTTTGGGTGGTTTCCTTCGTCTAGGTTCCTTGAAGTATGACTACTTGGTCAAAGGTTGACCATCTTCATGGTTCTTGATCGGTATTGTCGTACTGTTATGTAAATGGTTGTATTAGTTTCTCCTATCATCCACAAAGTGTGAGTTAACGTTCTTGACCCAGATTATCCCTGGATGGATTCTTTTCCATTATAACAGTAATCCTTGGGGTCCCTTGGAGTAACAGTCTTATGGCTGAACCTTGTTTCTTTCATTGCAATTCTTCTCAATTCTTTCTCAGCTGTGATGTGACCAGTGGTGAGATCACGGATAAGTGACTTTGCCTGAGTGCTCTCCTGCTCGTTCATCACTAGAATGGGGACCATCGATTATTTCTGGCTTGTTGTGAGGATCAAACAATGTAATTTATGGAATTTCTCTGTAAATGATACAGAAGTAAGCTGTCACTGATGATGGAACTGATTGCCTCTTAAACCCCCTTTCTCTGCTCTGAATGACCCTTCTCACAAGGGGGAGGGTGACTGACCCTAAGTTCCCAGCAGCTACAAGGACTCTGCAGTGCATGGCTGTACCAGGGGGAAGATGGTGGGGTGAGGGGCAGGCATATGTGCTAGTGGAGAAGGGGCTGCAAGAGCCTAAGATAGTACTAATAATCCCAGACCTGTCCCTGTTTTCTTTCTTTCTTTCTTTTTTTTTTTTTTTGCGGTACACGGGCCTCTCACTGTTGTGGCCTCTCCCGTTGCGGAGCACAGGCTCCGGACGCGCAGGCTCGGCGGCCACGGCTCACGGGCCCAGCCGCTCCGCGGCATGTGGGATCTTCCCGGACCGGGGCACGAACCCGCGTCCCCTGCATCGGCAGGCGGATTCTCAACCACTGCGCCACCAGGGAAGCCCTCTTTCTTATTTTTTTGCGGTACGCGGGCCTCTCACCGTTGTGGCCTCTCCCGTTGCGGAGCACAGGCTCTGGACGCGCAGGCTCGGCGGCCATGGCTCACGGGCCCAGCCGCTCCGCGGCACGTGGGATCCTCCCGGACCGGGGCACGAACCCGCGTCCCCTGCATCGGCAGGCAGACTCTCAACCACTGCGCCACCAGGGAAGCCCCCCAGACCAGTCCCTGTTGGTGAGGCCTTCCGTTAACAGCTGTTCCCTCCTTCCTAGATGTACTCTTACAGACCCTATGCTGGGCCCCTCTCCTGAGGCATCCTCCTTTCCTGGCCCGACACACTAGTGACATTGAAGGAGATGCTGCAGCTTGTGGAGCAGCTCCTGCTGGGGGTGGCGAGGCTGGTGGACCGCACGTGCCAAACCACATAGCAAAGTCGGCCTTCTTCTGTCAGTCAAAATCATCTGCCCCGTTGTTTTCTAGTTCACTCGGATTGATTAATCTACACCTTGGGAATGAATCATCGGTCAGTGCAGATTTCACACAGATACATAAAACACCCCAAATGTAACATATGCTTGAAGTATGCGTAACTCCTCACTTTTCAGTCTTCTAGACTACTCTTAGCTCCTTGATATAGAACTATTGTCTATTTTAAAAATAACAAATATTTTAGAGTTTTACTAGATGATAGAAACCGTTCTAAGTGCTTTACAGTCATTATCTTATTTCATCCATATAACGATGCTATGATGTAGGTACTAGTGTTAAATCCATATTACTGATTGGGAAACAGTCTGGGACCTTAAATAACTTGCCCATGGTCACTAGAGCTAGGATTAGAACTCAAGACTTTAAAAATACTCTGCTTATTGGTGTCTCGGGGCTCTGGCTTGGCCAGACCCGTACCCACAACTTATTCTGGATCAAGGTGCATAACTGTACTCGGCAGCCAGTCTCCCTTATGTTCCTGCGTTCCGAGGGACGCTTGCAAACCCCATGCAGAGGGAGGGCGCGGGGTGTCACAGGGGAGAGCCAGTGATGGGGACAGTGCTTCGGGTGGGGTTGGGGGAGGGAAGAAGGTGGAACACGGGAGGGTGGGCCGGGGTCAGGGACAAAGGGAGCTGTACGCCTGCAGTTCTTGTTGGAGTCTCGGTGTGTTGATTTTCAGCAGGTATCTGTTGAGTACCTACTGTGTGCTAGTGCCGTGATGGTTGCGGCCAACTGTTGTGTGCTGACTGTGCTCCGCTCACTGGGGCAGCTACTTTGTATCCGTTTTCTCCATTCCTCCCAGTGATGCCGTGTGTTACATAGTCTTTTACCGATGAGGAAATGGAGGCACATAGAGATTAAATAGTTGCAACACAGTTCTAGAGTTGGAACCACTCTTCCAGCTCCCAGGACAGCGAGTGTGAATAGTTTCTTTCATAATTTCATTTCATTTTAATCATCCATTCACAGATGGTTGCTGAGAGCCTGCACGGTGTTAGACACTGGGGTAAAGGGTGAAACTCTGGATTTGCTGCCGGGAAGAATGTCAATAGTGTGACACAGGAGGTTCAAGACTCCATGTCTCTGTCCTTGATGGACTCTCTTTCAGCCAGAACGTAAGCTGAAAGTTGTTTTTCACACCAGAAAGGAAGCTGCCAAGCCCCTCCTCGATGCTGCAGTGAAGCAGAGAACGCGGGCTGAGCGGGTCTGGCTGGAGGACTTGGGCCCCGGGACGGAGAGCACGGTGAACGGCAGGGCCCCGCTCTCACCAGAGAAGAAGGTGCTGAGCTCAGCGCCCAGCAGAGACACAGGCTTGGCTGCAGAGCCTGGTCAGGACCGCTGCCTCCCAGCCGTGAGGGATGCCACAGAGGAGGACCTGAGAAGGTTTAGCAGGAAGGCATGCAAACGGGAACAATTAGAGCCACATCTGCAAGGGAGGAGGAGGAATTAGCGATGATTAGACGTTGAAGGTGTAGTACTTCTAGATTGCGGTACATGATTAGGTGTGAGTTCTGTCCCAAAGCAGAAGTAGTCATTCTCAATTAATTCTTTTGTTCTCCTCATTAAATCCTAGTTAAGATACTCCTTGAGGTATTGTTACAGATGAGATCTGTGCAAACATATTATGGTATGAGTGTGTGTGTGCATGAAAATAGCTGTTGAAGTCCAGACTGTGAGGCCTGGAGTGGGTGGCCAGCTAAGTGTCCCTAAGTCTGCTGGACATTGCCCTTGGCCCTGGGATCCAGAGATGAATACAACAAAAGCCCTTTCCCTTAAGGAACTCAAAACAGGTAAGTTCTACAAGGTAGACCGTAAGCTCCTTGAAGGCAGGAACCATATTGTCTATGAATTTGTATTCCCGGTGCCCAGTACCATGCGTGACGTGGAGTAGATACTCAATAAATGTTTCCTGATTGAGTTGAGGGAATGATAGACAAAGTGTTAAGGAAACAGAATGGCACCTGTTACTTACTACCGAACCACCTCTTCCCCAACCCTTTTCCTTGGGTGTTTGGGGAATGTTCCTTGAGGAGGGATGTTTGAGTCAGATCTTCAAGACTGGACTGTGGTCATGGTGAGGATGTGAAGATAGCAAGGAAGATAGCCCATGGCCCATGAAACACCTTCACCCTTGACAGTTTATAAATCTAATCTGAGGCTGTGTCACAATGACTTAGGCCTGGAATTGTTTCCTTCTGAATGCCAACCCAGTCAACCCAAATGGTGGCCTGAATTTGTGTTGAGAGAAGGATTTGGAAGTCTGTTACTGAGGCTGGATTGACGGGCCATGCTTGCCGTGGTGTGGGAGAGGTGCTGGTGGTGTTTGTCTGTGTCCACATTAAGTCTCTGGGCTTTTAAAATAACCCCACTCCTTTCTTTTGCCTCAGCCCCACCTATAGGGGCAAAGCAGATTCATGGTTAACGGGGCCTGGCAATGCATTTGGTACCAACTCACACTAGGGGAAGAGACCCTACAGGGGAGAGAAGGGGTTCTCTGCTTTTTCACCAGTCAAGTCCTCCATCAAAAAAGCGTTTCTTCTGAGGCTGAGTGGATGGATTAGGCTTTAAAGAGGTTCTCGTGGAGGTGTTCTCTTGAAAAACATTAATTGTCAGAAAGGAATTATGCATCACAGAAGCACAGACGTTTTAGCACTGTTTACTTTAATAATGTCTAATTGTTCTAGAGTTGTTGAGGTATCAACTGAACTACAAAGGTTAAATTTCCACATTACTTAGGTTTTGTGTTAAAAACTTGAACACAGCTTAAAACAATTTTAATGGGAATAACTATAGAATTGATTATAGAATTTACATTAATGGCTCACTCGAAAAGGCTATTATTAAAGGTATCGTTGGCGATACATTGTTGCCATCATTTGTTTAAGTTATTGTTATTTTGTTGTAACGCAGTTGTGTCCCCAAGGGTTACTGGGCTGCTTGGCCCTGCACTAAACAGTCCCAGGTTGCCCTGGCTTTGGAGATTTTATGTCTTTGTTTTGTTTTCCTATGTCTTACTTTGATGTCAGCTGACAGCCTCTTGTCACTTTGCCTGCTTTCTTAGCAGTGCTTCTGTTTGTGTTACAGTTTCCTGAATTTCTCCAAAATCATGTAAGTAAGCCTGTTAAGATTTTGTCTAAAGGAAGTCGCAGCAGGCTCTGAATGAAGGCCTGAGGGACGTTTCTGTGAATAAAGAACGTGCACTTCCCATGCCGTGGGTGTCTGGGCTTGCCCTGACACCTCTTTTCACTTACTTTGGGGTTCTCGGCTGGCTTTTGCTTAGTCGAGGTTGCTGCATAAGTGATCTGGGGATAAACTGAGGTATAACTGTGATGCAGGAGATCCCCTGATTTTATGGGTGAGCGTTTGAGGTCAGACTTAAAACCACTGGTCTAGAGAATAAGACTCCAGTCCGCAAAGCGGAAGATCTAGACTTATTTGCTAGAATTTGCTTAGCTTCTCTGAAATTTTGAAGAAAATGCTGTCCCTCAGCCTGGCTTCCAATAATTTACGACTTTAGTTTCTTAGATAAAGGGCTGTATCAAGATCAGTATAGATACTTGCTCTGAAGGGTTGATATTAATTTAGGCAAAGTAGTGGCAGAATTTTCCAAAAAGAAAAAATTCTGAAAAAAATGGCATTTTGATTAATTTTTTTCTTTTGTGAGACGGTGAGGAGAGGCTTTCTGTTTAAAAAAAAAAAAAAAAAAGTCATTATTTGAAATGGTTGCATCATATTAGCCAGCAGCCTTTCATCATGGACACAATGTACCACTGCTATAATATGCAGTGTCACTCGCAACGAATCCCTTTATTGATTTTTTATTTTCCTCCCCCTCTGAATTTGCTGACAGCAAAACATTAGGTCTAGAGAGATAGTTGTGGTTCAGGTTCTACTTGACAATATTTAGTATTTAAAGTGACCTTCAAAAGTGAAAGGGCTGCCCGGAGTGGGGTTTAAGTGGTTAGGGACAGGGCGGTATTAAGGGCGAGGTGAAAGGGAATGCCTTTTTAATGCTGGTGTCGGGGCAGACCAGCCTGGAGAAGTGTCCTCTGTCCTCAGGACCACATGAGAGCCCAGGGCCAGGTTGACCCTTGGCTTTGTTGTGAAGGAGATGAAGTTTGATTTTTGTCCCACGTAGTCTTTAATGCACTTGACTCTCCCTTCTGTAACCACCTCCTACCAGGCCCCTCTGTTTCTCTTGGTCTCGCTCGTGTTGTCCAAAGCCCCCACTGTATATCCCACCCAGGCCTGCACATCTTCAGTGCCCTGGGCTCCCACGCCACCTCCAGTGGTCCTCCCATCTCTGCCCCCCCCCTTTTTTTTTTTGCGGCACGTGGGCCTCTCACTGTTGTGGCCTCTCCCGTTGCGGAGCACAGGTCTCCAGACGCGCAGGCTCAGTGGCCATGGCTCACGGGGATCTTTCCGGACCAGGGCACGAACCTGCGTCCCCTGCATCGGCAGGCGGACTCTCAACCACTGCGCCACCAGGGAAGCCCTCTGCCCATTTTTAAGGGGAAAGTAGTCTAATTAAACTAATAAGATGTGAATGGCTGGTGGTCCTTAACTCTCCATGAAGTAAAGCCTTTGAAACTGTATATAGATGGAATTTTTTTTCCTTTGTGCTTATCAATATGTCAAAATGGTATAAGGAGAGAATTGGTGGATGTGGTTTAACACATTAAGAACTTAAATACAAATATGTCCAAAAGCATGACACTCATTCCAGCCCTATCCTTTACTCTCTACCCTGCATCTGGTGGTCACCCTTTCTCCTTTCCTTAGTCACTTTCATGGGATCCAAATTCATACCTTTCTGGTAGACTTAGTGTGTCAGATGGAGCTTGTGTTAGTGTTGGTCTTACCTTTAGGACTTATTTCACCTTGGTATATCCAGATTCAAGTGATGGGTTCCATTCTGTCCTTTTACTTTTCAATATCACCTGGCAGAGGACAGTGACATTTCCATCAGTTCCCAAATTGCATAATTACTAGTTTCCAGTTGTTTGACTTGTCATTGGATTCCTCTGGTCTTTAGTTTCCTTATCTGTGAAATTAGACATGTGACCAGTTACCTCCAAGGTCACTTCTAACTGTAAAATTCTAGGTTTTATTGTTCCTTGCCCCCTGTTGCTTCTAAATCCTGTTCCAAAAGCCTCCACGTGAGAAAAATTCCACCAGCACCCGTTCAGTCATCCATCCGTCCCTCGTGTGCCAAGTATGATAGTGGACTGTATAGGGTAAGTTGATGGCGATTTAAAAGCCATAGAAGATGTGATCCTTTCTCTGGGGAATCTATATTTTAGTTTTAGAGGCAAAATTAGGTATCTAAAATAGCCAGAGACCAGAAAAAAATATATAAGTTTGTGTCATCACAACAATGTGGTTATAATACATCTTTAAATGTGTAGTTAGATTGTGAGCCTAATGAGGCCTTAACCCACGGTAAATTCTTGATACATGTTTGAATCTCATGATGAGATACATACAATGGAAATGTACAGCACAGGGGTGACCAAGGTAGAGAGGCTGACTGGGGAAGGGTTGATGTAGGCTGGCGGACTAAGGAGGGGCCCAGTGTAGACTGGCTACCCGGAGGAGGAAGGAAGTTTTGAGACAAGTGGGTTGGGTGACTGTATCCTGAACTGTAGTTCTGGAAGGGTGTTACCCATGAACATTGCTTTTCTTTTCACGTGAATGTGCCTTTGCCACTTCGAGTCTGTAGTGGGAGTGAGTTCAGGTTCACAGCCAGGAGCTGGGGCCAGGAGCCACAGCTACATGTACCCTTCTCTATTGCTGGTCCTGGAGTCTGGTCCTTGAATGTCATTGTACTAAACTGCATCCCTCACTTCCTAAAACTCTTGGCGTGTCTTTCTTCCTGGGTTTTAAGCCTTTCCAAGTTCTGTCATCCCCTTCCCTAGAATCATGGTGCTACCAGCTGCCCAACTAGAGGCTCATCTCGACCCAAAGTGTCCTACAGCCAGAGTCCACCCGCCATCTTGGACCCCTTGTCTGTTAACTAGAGGTGTTGATGTTTGGACTGTTGGTAATTCTCATTCAGGGCTGGACCTTGGGGTGGGTAGTCGTTTCCTAGGCCTCTTTATCCCCAGCTGCGCACTGTTCCCTATTGGCTTACATCTGAGGTCCTCATACCTTGAAGCTGGACCTGCAAGAATTATGATACAGAGAAAGTTAGGAAGTAGGAGTTTTGGGGCTTGGAATGTCAGGAGTTTGGAACCAGGCAGGTGTCCTGGGCACCAGGGGAGGCCCATGCATGCCTGCTGGGCCGTGGCCTCAGGATGCCATGATTGAGAAGACCATCACCACTAAGAACACATTTGCAGCCAGGAAGCTTTTTTAGCCTCTTCCTACTGGGTTTAGGTGCAATTCTGGGGCATGGTCTATTGGGACTCACCCAGGGAAGAGAAAAGACGCGGGTCATCTGGCTGGAAAGAGTTAATGGGGGAAACATATAGAAGGAATGATATGGCATTGACATTGACTGGTCAGTGTGTTGCAATTGTGTTCATCAAGATATGGAAGTAAGTTAGTGAAACAATAGTCCTAAAGGATATCAAAGTCCTGAATCTTATCACCTATTCAGAGGTTTTTACTGGTGAGTTGCATGTGTTTGAATGAGCTGTTGAAGTACCCTAACTGGCTAAAATTCCTCATTATAAAAACAACATTGACTCTAAGTCATAACAAATTATAAGTCAGAGAGCCTCAGCGTAAGGGCTGTGTCCTTGCTGATCTCTTCCCAGACCTGAAATCTTTCAATGGCTTGAGGTTAAGTGACCCAAGGGTGGGAGGAAACAGCTCTTAATCTTTGGCAGCTTTCACAGCTCTCACCCTGTCATCCACATGTTCACTCTCAAATTCCAGGTCCTTTGTTTTGCCCTTAATTGTTGAGAATGCACATGGAATTAACTTTGTCAGTGGTAAAAATTAGCGCTTCATTAAGTTAGAACTCTGCATTCTTCAAACAGGTCTGGGATTGGAATTTTTCTTTGTGTTACCTAGGAAAAAAATTGTTGGTTGAGCGTATTAGAAATGTAAGTATAACTTTCTGATTTCAAACAATTTAGAAGTACCTATTTATACCTTGACCGTTGATATGTTAATCACCAGACAGTGCTTTCTGTTTGCCAAGGTAGTATTTCCCTGGACCTGATTTCTAGCTTGCTTCCTCCTCTTCCTCCTTTCTGCTCGCCTTCCCAAATTAGATTTTAAACTGCTGAGACTGAGACTGTATTTTATTAACTTTCTTACCCCAGCACCTAGTGCAGTGCCTGGATACCTAATGACAGGAATGATGGATAATTGTGAACCTTTATAAGGTTATGACTGTCTGATAAACAAGAGCACTTCCTGGAAGGTGCAGGTTCTGGGCAGAGGGCAACTGCTGGTCTGTGGCCTGCGGTCGAGTCTGGCCCAGCTTGCTGCCCTCCTTGGGACATAGAGCAGCCAGGTTTGGCCTCAGCAAACGAGGAACATCACCTTTCAGACGTGATGGAACCAGAACCTTCTGGGGTCAGCCTCCTGCTGGGTGGGTCTCCCAGCTGGGCTCCTGGCACTGATGCTTCTTGAGAACTCTTTCCTTCAGGAGGGTTTTTACCAAAGGAGAGACATTCTTCATGGATTTCTTTGGGGGGGGCGGTTCTAGTCTCTCACAGGGTCTGAACAGCAAAGACTAATGAGAACAGCAACTCGTTGGGACACAGGTAATACAGTGAGATTCTGGAGGGCATATCTCCTCCATCATCTTACACAGTTGCTTGGGGAGCGTTTGTTGACTGACTTGTACCTGATTGGAGTGGGTGCTAGACCTGCAGTTGCTTTACTGTTTTGGTTTAGGTTTTAGGCATGGATTAGCTTGTCCCGATTTTCAGTCTTTCTTCCCCCATTGTTGTACTTTAGGGGCTCTCAAATTCCTCCCAGTGGGTTCAGGAAGTCCTAGAGGTGTCTGATGTATATTTCCAAACGTTCTTGGCTCCTGGCTACCTGGCGGGCTCTCGTGATTCATTCAGACTGTGTCAAGACCTGTTCTCTCCGCCAGCGACACCTGCCCTACATACAGCCTCTTCTGCCCCCACCGCTAGGCTCACGCCTGCTGAGTGGGAGCCTCTGCCCTCCTAGTCTGTCCCAGACTTGGGCTGGTCCGGCTTGCCGGGCGCCCTGACTGCGCAGGAGCATGGCTCTTGGTTGTCATTTCACGGGAGAGGGAAGAACCGCTCCCCCTGTTTCGTGGGTCACCCACACGCGCTGCCTTGTGTGTGTGTGGCAGTGTCTTTCTTATGGGAGCTTTTGGCATTTGGCTCTTCCATTTATTTTGTTAAAGCCATCTTTCCTCAGGCTCTGGCACAAATCCTGGGAGCCGGGAGCCTGGGGACTCCAGAGCAGCACATCCTGCTGGGTTTGGAATCGCCCTCCCCCCACCCTGAACTGCTGTCCTTGGAGCAGTCTTGTGCACAGTGACCCTTCCCTCGGGATGAATTTTTTTCCCGGTGGTCTCCTTGGTCCCTGGTGCAAATAAACTTCTGGAAAGCTCAGAGAGGGGAAGAGACAGGTAATCCTGGGACCAGACTGCAGATACTTTGCATTCCAATTGGTACCTCTCCTGCTCTGCAGGGCATCTGCCCTACTGACCCTCTGGACGTGCCCAGACGTGTCTAATGCCCCAAGCAGTCACGGCTCAGGCTGTTACCATGGTACTTTTCAGTGCTTTTCTGGGGAGCTGATGTTTGGCGCCTCATTCATGAGCCCCATCCAAAGAGGGTCTTAATTATGACATTAAATGTGAACTTGCTCCTTGATCAGCTTCTCCTGAGAATTCTTTCCTTTTGAAAGTTCCATTTTTAACCTTTTAGATCCTTAATAACTTGGTCTTCTTTCTGTACCACTGTGACTTGAAACTATTTTTAAAAAAGAAACAGGGTTGGGGGGGGTGACCTCTAATCAGTAAATCAGGGTGACACTTCATTCAGCTCATGATGAGAGTCAAGGTCATGGATAGGAAACCAGAGCTGATCCTGGAGGGGTCTGGGTAGTTGCCAAGTACTGAGAGGGTTTTGCCAACAACCATGGTCCAGGGAGGGAACTACATCTTGGAAACTGCATGCCTTTTCAGTGAACCGGGACTTTCCTAGTCTGACTGGCTTGACTTCAAGGACCACAAGGTACTCAAGTGGAGGTGGCTAATCGGGAGGGAGGACGGACTGCAGCTGTGCAGGTGAAGACCTGGGACAGCCCAGATCCTGCCCCCGTTCTCTCGGGGCCTCTGCTTCTTCCTCAGCTCTCTCTACCCAGGTTCCTACTTCCCTGCCTTCTTTGTAACTCTAACCTGCGTTTTATTTTGTTGAGTTTTGTTTATTCTGTTTGTCTTTCTTGGTACTAGCTTAACTTGATGGCCACCGCTTCAACTTCCTCTGCATTCCTTCAGTGTTTCTGCGATCATTTCACTTGAGGGAGGATGTGATTGGCTTAGCTGCGGATCTTGTGCTGGGCCCTTGCCACGGGTGGCTGGTGGCCATCCCCGGCCCAGTCTCGGGGTTGAGGGTCACACGGTCATATGGCTGTTTAAGCAGCAGGAAAAACTGGTGAAGCACAGTCTCTTAGAAGGAAGTTTGGGTGGGACAGGCTTCTGGGGCAGGATTTCTCTGGTTTCCAGGAAGGTGGTTCTCTTGATTCCCTCGCCAAGGCCACTGACAACACGCGCTGCCCTCATCTCAGGGCTCTTGCCTCTGCAGCATCCTTAAGGAGTCCCTGAGTATTGGCACGTGGCAGCATCGCAAGTCCATCTGCATGGTCTAGAGCCCGTATCTTCTAGGTATACATCTTTGACAAGATGTCCGTAAAATGACTCTCAATACACTAATTCCTGTGTTGTGTGTAATGGCCGGAACTGTACCTTCATAACACCTGAACTCCTTAAACCTTCACAGCAGCCCTGTGGAGTGTGTGCTCTTGCTTTCGTTGTACACGGGAGGAAACTGAGGCAGGGAGAAGTTGTGAGACTTGCGTGACGAGTATGTGAAAGAGGCAGGACTAAGCCTTCTGACTTCTAGCCCTTGTACCTCTTACTTTCCATACGTCACACATCTGTATGCCGAGCCTTGCAGTTCCCTAGGTGTTATGAGGAGATAAAAAAGAAATAAGTTTGGGGCTTCCCTGGTGGCGCAGTGGTTGAGAGTCCGCCTGCCGATGCGGGGGACACGGGTTCGTGCCCCGGTCCGGGAAGATACCACGTGCCGCGGAGCGGCTAGGCCTGTGAGCCATGGCCGCTGAGCCTGCGCGTCCGGAGCCTGCGCCCCGCAACGGGAGAGGCCACAACAGTGAGAGGCCCGCGTACCGCAAAAAAACCAAAAAAACAAAAAAACTTGAGAGCTGATTGTTCTGTGCTGGTGATTGTGACCTTGAAGTACTCACACAAGAGGACACACAGAAATTACAGGCTGCTTTGGAAGTCTGGGATGTGCTGTGGATTGAAGATAAGCCCAGAGAGAATCAAGGTCACGTGCTTGTCCAAACCCGGGAAACCCTGCCCAAGAGTCGATGTTATTTGGTGGAAATATAGTGAGCTGGAGGGTGTTCCTGAACCCTGCTGCCTGAGGAGGTCCAGGCCTGGTGTTGACCGAATTGACAAGGAATCTGAAGCTGAAACCAAGGAGGTCACTGTGTCGTTTGGGAAGAGAGTGGTGGAGCCAGCGTAGCTCTGCAGGTCCACACCGTGATGGTGTTTCCTCTTCCAGACAGCCGTGGTGAGTGAGCTTGCCGGGGACTTCACAAGAGGTTTTCTAAGCAGTTTTAACGTAGCCTAGAACGAACATCAAATGACAAGGGAGAATCCCTCACTACAGTGTACTAGAACATAGCCGAGGGCAAGACCTGAAGAGCTGTGTCCAGGAGCAAAGCTTGGACAGGTTGGCCCCGGGAAGCGCAGGAGGGAAGGCAGAGCTCTCGAAGCAGTGGGAAGGGGGGCTACCCAGGGGGCAGCCACTAACACAAGGAGCGGAGGAAGCCCAGCCAGCGGGGCGTCGCGGCGGGCGGACAGAACAACGGGAACTTGGGGTCAGGCTGTGTGCCGCTGGATCGGTGCCCGGGAGACTGGCGGCCAGTGGCCCAGGCTCCTGAGGCTCATCCAGGGCTAGGAATGCAGCTGTCCATCCTGACAAGTGGAAGGTGGAGCCTTCGGCCTGGAGGAACTGGTGATACAAGTGGCCATCACAGCCAGTCCCAGTTACGGGAGGGTAGGCAGGACTGGTGAACAGGTGAGCGCAGAGTGAGTGGGGACATGGCCGTTCTGACCTTGCCTCAGTCCGAGCGTGGCCCCGGAGGCCACCAGCTCACCCACTGGCTGTGTCAGCCATTCGAAAGTCTCTCTGCGAAGGGCCAGTGCTGCTTTTAAGGTTCAGAGAAGGGGTGGCTCAGACTGTGGGGAGAGGAGGGCTCTGAGGGCCGGGAACAAAAAGGCGTCTGTCAAGGACCACCAAGGATGTTGAGTGCCATGCAGCTGTGATATGGAAGCCAGAGGGCAGGGATCAGAATCTGGTTCACGGGGGGAAGTGACTGCCTCAAAACCATCCAGAGCAGAGCTGGATTTTCTTTTTTATGATCTTAACTTTACCTTGTTTTGTTTTTAGCATCATAATTTACTTTTTTGTATAGTTTTAAAAATACGAAATGATTATATGAAATATAAAATGGGGAATGTCTCTTTCCTTCTCATTTTCCCAACCTCCCGATTCTTTCTGTAGAAGGAAATCCCACTATTTTCCTCCTACAGTTGTTTTATGCATGTGCCAGCACGTACCTATATAACTACATCTATATCTATCATCTCCTTCCCCCCCCCTTACATAAATGTGGTATATATTATGTGCTGTTCTGCACCTTGCTTATTTTCACTTAATTTATCTCGTAAGGCTTTCCATAGCACTTTCTAAACCGTTTGGTCTTTTTCAAAATGTTGTATTGCCTTCCATTGTGTGGATATACCATAATTGATTTGAGTAGTCTCCTATTGATGGAAATTTAGGTTGCCCTTGTAAGCAAACGGGCAATGAATAACCTTGTACATAATGTCATTTCACACCTGTGACACATCTGTCAGATAAATGACTAAAAGGGGAATTTCTGGGTCAAATTGAATCTTTGTAATTTGGAGAGAGATTGATGAATTGCCCTCCAGAGAGGTTGTACAACTTTATAAAATTTACATTCCAACAGCAGCCCATAAGAGTATCTGTTTCCCCATACCTCACCATGAAGTGTGTCATCAAACTTCTGGATCTCTGCCAGAATGAAAAGGGCACCTCAGTGTAGATTTAATTTGTAATTCTCTTATTTTGAGTGTTCTTGAGCATCTTTTCATATGTTTGATATATAGTATTTTCATGAACTGTCTATTCGTATCTTTTGCTCATTTAAAAATTGGACTGTTGGTCTTTTTCATATCAATGTGTAGGTGCTTTTTATGTATGAGGGAAATCGGTTCTTTGTCTATGATGTGAGTTGCAAACGTTTCCCTCAGTTTGCCTTTTGATTTTGTTTACGGTGGGTTTTGCTATGTGGAAATTTTGTATTTTTTTGTACTCAGATTTATCAGTATTTTCGTATTTTGTGTCATAGTCATAAAGGCTTCCTCTCTCTAAGACTTCAGAAGTTTTTCCCATGGGTTCTTCTAGCACTTTTATGATTTCACTTTTTCCCCAAACGAGTGTTAGATGTATTTGAAATTTATCCTGGCCTAAGATGCAAAGTATGCCTTCAGTTTTTTTCCCCAGAAGGTTACCCAGTTTTCTGAATACAATTTATTGAATAAACCATCTTATCCCTGTTGATTAAGATGCCACTATTACTATGCTAAGGACTGAATTGTGTCCCGTCAAAAAATCCATACCTTGAAGCCCTAACCCCCAACGTGACTGTATATGGACATGGGGCCTTTAGGTTAAATGAGGTCATATGGATGGGGCCCTAACTGGGTAGAACTAGTGTCCTTGGAGGAAGAGACACCACCCTGCTCTTTCTTCTTGTATCACAGAGGAAAGGCCATGTGAGGACATAGTGAGAAGTCAACCACCTGTAAGCCATGGAAGAGTAATCTCATCAGAAACCAACCCTGGCACCTTGATCTTGGACTTCTAGTCTCCATATTATGAGAAAGTAAATGACTGTAGTTTAATCCACCCAGTCTGTGGTGTTTCACTGTGACCTCCTGAGCAGACTGGTACAGACTGTATAGTAAATTCCCATGTGTTTTGGGTTGACTTCAGATTCTCTGAATTCTGGTCTACATCTTCTATTGCATCACATTGCCTACCAGCTAGGCAGCAGGGCTAGAGTCGGGGCTCCCAAAGCCTGGGGAGGGGCGGTAGGGGACAGAGGGAAATGCTGGGGAAGGGAAGCATCGAGTAGTGAGTGGAGAGAGGGAGCAGGGAGGGACCGACATCAGCGGAGACACTAAAGGCTGGAGAAGGACTGTTGGACATGGAGGGGGGAACCACACGACTGGGCAAGGAAGAGACCGGGAGCTGCTGGGCCAGCAGAAGGAAAC